>NC_085930.1:166360238-166670119 GCF_028885625.2 Pongo pygmaeus | reverse complement strand
GTGTAGAAACAATGAGTTGGGAGAAAATTTTCCACACACTTGGTGCTTGGCAGAATGAGGTGGGGTGTAGGGGTGCAACACAGATGTGGAAACAGAATTCTCTCTTATCTGTTAGGAGTTTATTTCTCGGTGGCTCTGGAAACTATCTCATCTTCATATCTGAGTTCTGGGATATTTCTGGTGATTACCTCTGCACTATATATTTGTTTTGTTTTGTTTTTGTGGTCACAGAGTGAAGCCAGCTTGCTTCTATGCCACCATTTTAGGACCAGAAGTCTGGAATGAGTCCCTGTCCATTTTTATGGTTCCAGTCAGTTTTTATGGTTTTAAAAATTATTATCTTGCCTGGGATTTACAGTACTTTGTTTTAAGGGTTGGGGTTTTTAGTCAATTTTAGTAAATTCTAATGAAAATCTTTTCAAACATTACTTTTTCTTTTTATTTTCTATCCTATTCTTGAACTTTGTTCACTTGTCTATTAAATATTTTTGATGAGTCTCATGTGACTCCTCTTTTCTAAATTTTCTAGCTTCCAAACCACTTTAAGCTGTATTCATTCTAACTTGAATTTCAGATCATGAATCTTCTCTTCAGCTATATTTTAACTTCTAGAATGCCTATTTGATTATTTTAAGAAGTAGATTCCATATCTTTTATAACATTATCTTTTCACTCTTTTCACAGTTATTTGAAATTCTTGATTACTTATGGGTTTTTATTGCATATTTTTCTTTTGCTGTTGTCCTGGGTATTCCAGCTAAATTTTTATTGAGTTACTGACATTTGGTATGATATATTGTAGAGGCTATGGATAAAGTTATCTTCCTCTAGGAGAATTTTCATTTAATTGGCTAAGTGATTGACAAGATTCAAGGTTTTGTTTCCAATTTTGTAAGTCCTAATCTATTTCTAGTTCCATCTTACTCTTAGAGTTTAATCTTTCTAGAATCCCACGTGACAGTCTTTGGTTTTTAACAGGCACTCTTCACTTAGCAGACCCTCACTTCCAATTTCTCTATCCCCAGCACTATAAGACAATGGACAGTTCAGCCTCTTTTGCTGTCTGCTTAGCTTTCTAAAAAATTAACCATCTTTATGTTTTAGAGCAGTTCTAGATTTAGGCTTACAGAAAAATTGAATGAAAAGTGCAGAGAATTCCTATATGCTCCCTCACCCACACATACAAATACAGTATCTCCTATTATTGACATCTTGCTTCAGTATGGTAAATTTGTTATGATTTATTAGTCAATATGCATATGTTATGATTAACTATCATGCATAGGTTACATTAAGGTTTACTCTGTGCTGTACATTCTATGGGTATTGACCAATGCATAATGACATAGCTGACATTATAGCATCCTACAGAATTGTTTCTATAAATGCTCTAAAAATCGCCTGTGCTTCACATAGTTATTGCTCCCTTCTTTAACTCCTACCAACCACTGGTCTTTAAATTATTTACAGTTTTGCCTTTCCCAGAATGTCATATAGTTGGAATCACACAACATGTAGTATTTTCAGACTGACTTCTTTCACTATGTGTTTAAGCTTTCTCCATGTCTTTTCATGGCTTAATAGCTTAGTGCTTTTTATTGCTTAATAATGTGTCATTGCATGGCTGCACCACAGTTTGTTTATTCATTCATCTATTGAAGGACATCTTGGTTGTTTTCAAGTTTTGTCAGTTATAAATAAAGATACCATAAACATTAGTGTGCAGGTTTTTGTGTGGACATTAATTTTCACTCATTTGAAGAGTCACAGTTGTTGGGTAATATGGTAAGAATATGTTTAGTTTTGTAAGAAACTGCCAAACTGTTTTCCAGTGTGGCTGCACTATTTTGCATTCTCACCAGCAATGAATGAATGAGAGTTCCTGTCTTTCCATATCCTTACTGGCATTTGGTGTTGTTGGTGTTTGGATTTTCACTATTCTAGAAGGTGTGTAGTGGTATCTCATTGCTGTTTAATTTGCAATTCCTTAATGATATATGATATTGAGTATCTTTTCATATGCTTATTTGCCATCTGTATCTCTTATTTGGTGAGGTTCAGATGATTTGTCCATGTTCAAATTGGGTTTTTTGTTTTATTGTCCTAGAGTTTTAAGAGTTCTTTGTATATTTTGGATACCAGTACTTTATCAAATATGTTTTTTGCAAATATTTTCTCCCAGATGGTAATTTGTCTTTTCATTCTCTTAACCATGTCTTTCTCAAAGTAGAGTTTTAAATTATAATTAAGTCCAACATATCAATTTCTTTTATAAATCATGTTTTTGATATTGTATCTAAAAAGCCATCACCAAGCTCAAGGCCAGTTAGATTTTCCTCTGTGTTATCTTCTAGGAGTTTTATAATTTTATATTTTACATTTAGGTCTATAATTCTGCACAAGTTTTTAAATGATCTTCCTACACAGCTTATATATAGATCAGCATATAACCTTGAGGATATTAGACTATTGTTTTTGCTTCTTAGCAATTCCCATCTCTCCAGAATCTTGACCCCTCAAGTCTTGACTTCCTGGGTAGCCCTGGACTTCAATTTCTGTCTTTCTAACCCTGTAAGCTTGCTGAAATCTGTGCTCAGTTTCTGTGTCTTTCAGCATCTGCTTGTTTCTCTGCTTATAAGCCTGTCCAACTATTATGTTTATGAACTGGAACTACCTTAAGGGGAAAAAACAGCATAGCATAGAATATCATGTTTACGTCAGTGAGTTTCCGTCATTTCTGAGGCCTTGAACCCTTGTATCCAGGGTGATTCAGTAGTTCTTTTGTGTGTCCAAAGTAAGATTTTCTAAAAATTAAATCTATCTTTTCTAGTTGATCCTGATAAGAAAATAGATCTGCTATGAACCAAACTTCTATTAGTACAACTGAAAGATATAGTTTAAAAGCACAGTTCATACATATCTTTCTTGCCTAAAATCCTTTAAAGGCTCTCCATTGCCATGGAATCTGGCATACATGGAGAAATATAGCCCATTATATTCTTTATCCTGTGGCTCATGTCCATGCTTCTGGGTCCAATCTCTACCTCATACATGATTTCAAGCAATATAATAATTAACAATGTTTTCTCATGTTTATATGCTTTTGCTTCTGTTTTTCCTTTCATCCACAAAATTCTTCTGGTAGTCCAAATTACCTAATTACTCATCTATCTAACTTCAAATCAAATGTCACCTTTTCTAGTAAACATTCCCTGAGCTCTCTACCTAGGAAGAATAAATAGTTTGCTCATTTATATTCTCATTGAATATATTAAGAACTCCAATCATAATACTTTTCACATCGCATTTGATTAATTGTTTTGTCCATCTCCCACCTCAGACTATTAACTTTTCTATTATCAGTGCACAACAGGACATAGCATAGAATAGGAGCTCAACAGATAACTATTGGATCATTACATATATGAACTGTTAAATCATCTGATTTATCTCACCATAGGTTCTCACTTTTTTATGTTTTCTCCATCATTCAGGAATATAATTAGTTAATCCATTTCATTTTTTAAATTCACTAATTCAACAAAAATATACCAATTACCAACCACGTGTCAGGTGCATTTCTAGGAAATACAGGGACTACAATGAAGAACAAGGTAGAATCAGTCATTGTCTTCATGGGGCTTCTAATCTAGAGGTGTTAAGCTTTGCTTTTCAAAATGTTTCCCAGATGGTTGGCAGAAAGTCATTTCAGCTAGAATGTTTCCCTCTTGTCTTGCTTTCTTTATTGTTTGTCTTAGATCTGTTGATACAGTTTGGCTCTGTGTCCCCACCCAAATCTCATCTTGAATTGTAATCCCCATGTTTTGAGGGAAGGACCTGTAATCCCCATGTGTCAAGAAAGGGAAGTGATTGGATAATGGGGGCAGTTTCCTCCATGCTGTTCTCATGATAGTGAGTGAGTTTTCATGCAAGCTGATGGTTTTAAAGTGTGGCATTTCCTTGTTCTCGCACACACTCCCTCCTGTCACCTTTTGAAGAAGGTGCCTGCTTCCCCTTTGCCTTCCGTAATGCTTGTAGCTTTCCCGAGGCCTCCTAGCCATGCTTCCTGTTAAGTTTGCAGAACTGTGAGTCAACTAAGCCTTTTTCCTTTATAATTACCTAATCTCAGGGAGTATTCTTTTTTTACTTTTAAAATTTTACTTTTTGATAAGTTATTGGGGTACAGGTGATATTTGGTTGCGTGGGTAAGTTCTTTAGTGGAGATTTGGGAGAACCTGGTACACCCATCACCCAAGCAGTATACACTGTACCATATTTGTCGTCTTTTATCCCTCAACCTCTTCCCACTCTTCCCTCCAAGTCCCCAAAGTCTATTGTATCATTCTTATGCCTTTGTGTCCTCATTGCTTAGCTCCCTCATATCAATGAGAACATACAGTCTTTGGTTTTCCATTCCTGAATTACTTCACTTGGAATAACAGTGTTTAATATCATCCAGGTCATTGCCAATGCTGTTAGTTCATTCCTTTTTATGGCTGAGTAGTATTCCATCATATATATATATATGTAAATATGACATATATATTTATATATCAATATGTAAATATAACATATATATTTATATATATCAATATATTTTTATAATATATAAATACACACACACACCAGGGTTTCTTTATTCACTCATTGATTGATGGGAATTTGGGTCGGTTCCACAATTTTGCTATTGTAAATTGTGCTGCTATAAACATGTGTGTGTAAGTATCTTTTTTGAATAATGACTTCTTTTCCTCTGGGTAGATACCCAGTAGTGAGATTTGCTTGATCAAGTGATAGTTCTACTTTTATTTCTTTAAGGAATCTCCACACTGTGAATGTAAACTAGTTAAGGGGGTATTCTTTATAGCAGTGTGGGAATGGACTAAAAACATCTGTTATGCTAAATGTCATTACTTTATAGCATTTCATACTTTCATGTATTATGGCACTCTATATGCAATAGAAAATAATTTACTGTGCACTATGTACATATGTACTATGGAAAACTGTGTACTATGGGGGGGTTCATATGCTGAGACTTCCCATCTCAAGTAGCAATTAAAATAGTTTAGGTGGCTTTCAGTCAATATACAGAGAACGTTTCATTAACCAATATAATTATTTTATCTCATTTTAAACAACAAAAACAAAAAAATTTATGTCAATTGATATTGCCAAGTGAAAATTCGATGAAAATATTTCATTTGATGCCAAATAAGTATTTGTTTGGACTCTTTTTCTTATTCTCATTTTGGGGGCAGAGGAAATGGAGCAATGGATATTGTAACACTATATGGTAAGTTCATCATGTGTGGCAGCTAGAACAAAATTTTGAACTTATTCTATCAAATATATAATGGTTTTCCATGATGAATATTTTAATTTTCTTGTTATATTTACTACATGTATCTGTATCTCAGTAAATGACAAATTCTTAGACAGTAAGGATTATGGGCTATGAAAGTGCATTCCTTCTAAAGGGATTTCCTAAATGTTAAATTTAAAGGTCCTAAAATTTAAATTGTGCCTTAAAATTTTTACATTTAATTCTTGCAGTATTTTATTTGAATTAACCCATAAAGTTAAAAATGATCATTGTTTTTTAGACCTGCATTTATCACATTTATAATACATGAAGCAAAATAAAGCCTGGGAAAGTTGTGCCTAGGATTTTAAATACTGTAAGACTTAGCCACACAATAATAATGGAAGACTTTAACACCCTATTAACAACATTAGACAGATCATCAAGGCAGAAAACTAACAAAGAAATTGTGGACTTAAGCTGGACACTTGGCCAATTGGAACTAAAAAACACTTACAGAGTACCCAACAAAAACAGAATATACATTTTTCTTTTCTGTACAGGGAACACATTCTAAGACCAACCACATGCTCAGTCATAAAGCAAGTCTCAATAAATTAGAAAAAAATTGAAATCATGCCAAGCACACTCTTGGGCCACAGTACAGTAAAAATAGAAATCAATACCGAGAAGAGCTCTCAAAACTACACAAATACATGGAAATTAAACAACTTACTCCAGAATAATTCTTGAGCAAATGATGAAATTAAGGCAAAAATTTAAAAACTTCTTTGAAATTAATGAAAATAAGAACAGAACTTACCAAAATCTGTGGGATGCAGCTAAAGCAGTATTAAGAGGAAAGTTTATAGCACTAAACACCTTTATCCAGAAATTAGAAAGATCTCAAATTAACAGTCTAACATTACATCTAGAGGAACTAGAAAAAAAGAACAAACCAACCCCAAAGCTAGCAGAATAAAAGAATTGACTAAAATCAGAGAAGAACTGAACAAAACTGAGATGCAGAAATCCATACAAAAGATCAGTGAAACCAAGAACTGGTTCTTTGAAAGAATAACAAGATTGATAGACTGCTAGCCAGATGAAGGAAGAAAAAAAGAAAAAGGAAGAGAAGATCCAAAAAGCACAATTAGAAATGACAAAGATTACATTACAACCAATCTCACAGAAATACAAAAGATCCTCAGAGACTATTATGAACACCACTATGGACACAAATTAGAAAATATAGAGGAAATAGATAAATTCATGGAAACACACAACCTCCCAAGATTGAATCAGGAAGAAAGTGAAAACCTGAACAGACCAACATCAAGTTCTGAAACTGAATCAGAAAACAAACAAACAAACAAACCCTACTAACCAAAACAAAACCCTGGACCAGGTGGATTCACAGCTGAATTCTACCAGATGTACAAGGGAGAACTGGTACCAATCCTACTGAAACTATTCCCAAAAATTGAGGAGAAGGGCTCCTCCCTAACTCATTCTATGAATCTAGACTCAGCCTGATACCAAAGTTTTGGAGATACACAATGAAAAAAGAAAACTTCAGACCAATGCCCCTGATGAGCATAGACACAAATATTTTCAACAAAATACTAGCAAACTGAAACCAGCAGCACATCAAAAAGTTAATTCACCATAATCAAGTGGGCTTTATTCCTGGGGTGCAAGGTTGGTTCAACATATAAAAATCAATAAATGTGACTCACCACATAAACAGAATTAAAAATAATAACCATATGATCATCTCAATAGATATAGAAAAATCTTTTACAAAATCTAACATCACTTCATGATAAAAAAAAAACAACACACTAGGCATTGAAAGAACATACCTCAAAATAATAAGAGCCCTTTGTAACAAGCTCACAGTCAATATCATACTGAATGGGCAAAAGCTGGAATCATTTCCCTTGAGAATTGGAACAAGACTGGGTGCTCACTCTTAGCACTCCTATTCGACATAGTACTGGAGTCTTAGCCAGAGCAATCAGGCAAGAGAAGAAAATAAAAGGCATCCATATAAGAAAAGAAGAAGTCAAACTATCTGTCTTTGCTGACCACATGATACCATACCTAGAAAAGCCTAAAGACTCTGCAAAAAAGCTCCTAGAACTGACAAATGATTTCAGTAGAGTTTCAGAATACAAAATCATGTAAAAAATCAGTAGCATTTCTATATACCTGTAACGTTCTAGCTGAGAGCCAAATCAAGAACACAATCCCATTTGCAGTAGCCACAAAGAAACTTGAAACACGTAAGAATACAGCTACCAGAGGAGGTGAAAGATCTCTACAAGGAGAACTACAAAACAGTGCTGAGAAGTCAGAGATGATACAAATAAATGGAAAAACATTCTATTTTCATGGATTGAAAGAATCAATATCATTAAAATGGCCATACTGTCCAAAGCAATTTAGAGATTCAATGAAACTACTGATGTTATTTTTCACAGAATGAGAAAAAAAGTGTTCTAAAATTTATATGAATCCATGGAAGAGTCCAAATAGCCAAAGCAATCCTAAACAAAAAGAACAAAGCTGTAGGCATCACATCACAACTTCAAACAATACTATAAGGCTACAGTAACCAAAACAGCATGGTACTGGTACATAAACAGCCATATAAACCAATGGAACTGGTTAGAGATCTCAGAAGTACAGCCACACACCTACAACTGTCTGATCTTCAAAAAGTCAACAAAGACAAGAAATTGGAAAATAACTCCCTATTTAATAAATAGTGTGGAGATAACTGGCTAGCCATATGCAGAAGAATGAAACTGTACCCCTACCTTTCACTATATACAAAAATTAACTCAAGATGGATTGAAAATTTCTGTTTAAGACCTTACATTGTAAAAATCATAGGAAAAAAACTAGGAAATACCCTCTGAACATTGGCCTTGGCAAATAATTTATGAATAACTCCCCAAAAGCAATTGCAACGAAAATAAAAAATAGACAAGTGGGACCTAATTAAACTAAAGTCCTTTTGCACACCAAAGGAAACTATCAACAGAGTAACCTACAGAATGAGAAAAAATATTCACATACTATGCATCCAACAAAGATCTAATATCCGGAATCTATAAGAAACTTAAATCAACAAGCAAAAACCAAACAATCCCATTAAAAATGGGCAAAGGAAATGAACAGACACTTTTCAAAAGAAGACATAGAAGCAGCCAACAAACTTGAAAAAATTCTCATTATCATGAATCATCAGAGAAATGCTGACCATAATCACAATGAGGGACCATCTCACACCAGTCAGAATGGCTATTATTAAAAAGTAAAAAAATAACAGATGCTGGTGAGTCTGTGGTTAAAAGGGAACACTTATACACTGTTGGTGGGAATGTAAATTAGTTCAGCCACTGTGGAAAGCAGTGTAGAGATTTCTCAAAGAACTTAGAACTACCATTCGGTCCAGCAATCCTATTACTGGGTGTATACTCAAAGGAAAATAGGTCCTTCTACTAAAACACATGCACTTATATGTTAATCCGAGCACGATTCACAATAGCAAAGACACAGAATCACCCTAGATTCTCATCAACAGTGGACTGGATACAGAAAATGTGATACATATTATACACTGTGGAATACTATGCAGCCATAGAAAAGAATGAGATCATGTCCTTTGCAGCCACATGGATGGAACTGGAGGCCATTGTACTTAGCGAGTTAACACAGTAACAGAATACTGCATGTTCTCATAAGTGGGAGGTAAACATTGAGTACACATGGACACACAGAAGGGACCAACAGACATTAGGGACTATTGCGGCTGGGAGCTACTGAAAAACTACCTATTGTATATTATGCTCACTACCTGGGTGATGGGATTATTCGTATCCCAAACCTCCGGGTCATGCAATATACCCAAGTAACGAACCTGCACATGTACCTCCTGAATCTAAAATACAAATTGAAAACTGCTTACGAAAATAATTGAGACTTTTAAATAAAGTGTTTAGTATAAGTAAGCATTCACATATTAGAAGGACATAAGAGGCATCTTTTAATAGGCTGAGGAGCAAATATTTTATTTGACCCTGGAGTTCATAACAGTCTTATTTACACTAAAACGTTAAGTGCTGTGTATGAGAGAAATAGAAAATCAGATCAAAATATCTGAGGGATGAAATATTTCTTGAAATATTCCTTGGTGAAAGGAAACAATTATGGAAGGAGTGGGTAGGATTTCTCTAAAATGCACACAAATAAAACCTTTCTTCAGATTTTGTACTAATCAGCTCAAGTAGGTTAATGTTTTGACAGTAAATTTCCCCACAGTGACACTGAAAAGAGGAGCAAGGAACAGGACCAAGGTATTCATTCCATAGTGTAGGAGATGGGCTCAAATTAAGTGCTTGAGTGTGATGGTGGGGGGTGGGGTGCAGTTCTGTGTGTGAAGATTTGAGATAAGGAGATCAAAGTGCAAGAAGTATACAACTTATCACAGAGCACAGTGCAGTTCACTCTCCAGCTGCAAGACAGCTGTAAACCCTCGTTTGGCCACAGGATACTCAATACCAAAGAACATGTGTAGGCTGGGGAAGTTAATTGGTATGCTTTGTTTGGAAGCTTCAGAAAAGATAATAGACTGTGTGACTTCTGGCATATTTACAGTTCACCTTGGGCTTTTCTTGAAGTATAAAGTTTCCTCGGCTTGAACTTGGTGAAGGATATGAAGAAAGCACAAAAATCCAGTGGGATATTAGTTGGAAGGCTCATACGCTCTAATTAATGGGGTGGGGAGCAACTAAGGAGCAGCTTAATAGGAGGGAATCCGGATATAGAAAAGCTTTAAAGCAGGGATAAGACACTTCACTGGGATAACAGTCAGTGTTCTTATTAACTTTCCTCCCAAATTCAAATTCAAGCTCTGTTGCTGGGATATGGGAATCTACATCTCATAGTCATACTATCTCCTTTTTCCTAGGGTCCTACAAATCTAGGATTCTAGGTCATCTCCTCATGGCCTTGCCCCTCCATGCCTGGTGCCACTACTCCTGCCACAAGTGTCTCCCTGCCATTCTTCCAGCACTGGCTGGGCACCTCTGGTTTTTCTCCTCCCTCTACCAAGGCGCTTTTCTCCCCATCTCCTTGGAATGCTACCCATAATTCACAATAGACCTAATGCTCTCTTTTTCAAACCTTCCCATTCCCCATGGTCTCTGGGTCCTTTGGGCCCCCATGGCAGTAATCTCAGTAATCGCATTCTGCCATATTTCATAGGTCAGTTGTATATCCTTCCGGTTCACCTCTTGGATTGTAAGTTTTTTGAGGTTCTGGGCAATGAGTTGTGCACATTCGTGGTCCTTACAGGATCTAACTACTACTAATAATATTAATATTTACATAGCACTCACATATTATTTATTTATTTGTGCCTCACAACAATCTTGTGAGAGCAATGAAACGGAGTGATTTCTCTAATTTACAGAAGCAGAACTTGAGGTTCAGAAAAAGTAAGCAATTTACCTTCAGTCACACAGCCAGGAACTGGGAGCCTCTAGACTTAAGTTCAGGTATTTTGACTTTGTTCTGCTTTAGTAAATGACTGTGAAATTGAATTGAAGGATCCACCAGTCTACATCCTAACAAGCTCTAAATAACTACTTATATTCAGGTTCAAGCTGGTGAATGAGCTCAGGGAGAAGGGCCTTAGTTCATGGTTTGAGATCTGCAGCTGCCCAAAATCTGTAACTGAATTTGACTTTGAATCAGTCAAAAGGGATATTTTCAGCTTCATTTTGCTTGGGGTTTGTGTGAGCTCTGATTAAATGCAACCAATCTCTGCTCTTTGCTATTCATCTTGTCAAGTAAGAGGCTTTCCTTTCCTCCCTGAGAGGAACACTTGAATCTCATCAAAGTGAGTGGCAGGGGTTTTACTTAACACGTATGGCAAACCAAAAAGAGAGGGCAGGAGATCTCCAAGAGTGAATCCAGAGAAGCTTCTAACAAAGAGGACAGTTAATTTGTAAGGAAAGGGCTAGAGGAAAAATCATCAGCAACACTGGCGCTATCAGCTGAGAAAACACTTTGAAGGAAATAAGCCTAGGCATCTTGGTGTCTTGTAGCAGAATGACATGGAGTTTTTGAACATGATTTTATGCACAGGACTCAGGAAGTGGTGGCCACAATGCTCTTACCTGGTGCAGGTGGGACAAAACTCTCTTACCTCTTTGTGGTCTTGTATGGAGTTTGTAAAGCTAGAGAGAGCTCCTTTAGGGTATTCTTCCTAGGAACATGATTGAATCCCCTTTTATTGGAAACTGCTCTCAGATAAAAATAAGAACACATCCTCTTTTGATGTAAAACATCTGACATCTCCAGGATGTAGGTTCTAAACCAGAATGTTATGTCTTTTATTTGCCAATATGAGTTTCTTTAGGGCTGATACCACATCAGTGAAGGCACAGTCAATGAAAAATGTTCTGCTAACAGTTTGGTAACAAAACAATTTAATTTGCCTCACAGCCCCGTTGCCTTAGGCTTAAATCTGGTTTAGATCCCACGTAGAAATATTTTAGAAGACCCAGATACGAAGTTCCCAGGAAAGTTTTGCCCCATCCTGATATTATCAATGCATCTGCCCTTTTCCTTTGTGACTGTCGTTTCTACAGTCTTGGGTACTATAAAATAATCTTTGGGACCTCAGGCCACCCCAGCCTTGGGTTTCAAGAGGGTTGCATAAGGAAAGACAGCCTTGCCCCTCCCCTGGTTTTCATACGGGAACATCAGTCATCCACAGAGTTCTATTCAATTTCCAGAGGGCATTAGCTCTGCTTATGAGCTATTATGACCAGTGACCACAGCACATCTGCTGGGTATTGTTGCCTCATTGGGACCTCATTTCACTGTCTGTTGGTGTCCCTTGCAAGGATCCCTGCTGTGTCTACCATGCAAATGACCATTTCTTCTGTGCTTTGCCACTTGTGCCCCACAAACATGGCAAAAAATGACCCAGGTGGCTGCCAAACATGTTTGCATCATTTCTGAGACTCCACAGCCCTTTGCAGCCCACTCTGTGGCTGAAGCACAAAGTAGGCTGGTTTCTCTGCCCTCTGGTGTTATGACCTGTTAGCAAGGCTCCAGAGCAATACTTCCCTGTGCCTGTTGCTTTATGGTGGTTTTATTGAAAACAGTTATTTTAATTATTACTTTGTAGCCTCCAAGAACTTCTCCCCCAAGGGCTAGACTAAGAACAAAAAAGCTGCCAGTGACAAACACCATGTTCATGCTTCCTCCCCTCCTCCTCCTACCCTCAGCCTTCTCTGAGGCTTTGTCAGAAGGCCTTCTTGCCTGCATCATTCCCCCTGGCACAGGTTCTAAATATATTTAGGAATATGTCAAGGTTCATTTTATTTGTTACTTTATTAGTTTCCTATTGCTGCTGTAGCAATTTACCACAAACTTAGCAGCTTAAAACAACACAAATTTATTGACTTACAGTTCTGAATGTCAGAAGTCTGAAATGGGTCTACTGGGTTAAAATCAGGTCAGCAGGTTTGCATGCCTTCTGGATGGAGGCTCTAGAAAAGAATCGATTTTCTTATCTTTTCTGGCTTCTAGGGACTGCCCTAATTCCTCATGGTCCTCTTCCATCTTCAAAGCCAGCAATGTGGACAAGTCCTTCTCTCTGGTTTCCTCTCCTCTGCTTCCCTTTTCCACCTATAAGGACTCTGTGATTACCTTGGGCCCACCTGGGTAATTCAGGCTAATCCTGCCATCTCAAGGTCAGCTGATCTCTTTATTCCACATGCAACCTTAATTCCTCCTTGCCACATTCCAGAGGTTCTGGGAATTCAGACGTGGACATCTTGCATTATCTTACTTGTCACAGGTGACACAGCATAGCTCAGTGAGAGCTTCTCAAGATGGCTCTGCATGGGCAATCGGCAGGAAAGACCAGCTGAGTAAAGAACAGAGCCAGTGTGACTTGGGGTTTCTTGATGGATTTGCCGTTGTCCCTGGACATATGTTAGTCACAGTCTGGCTAACCTAATTAAGGTGGCCACTTTCTATCCTCACAAAGGCTCACTGTTACCACACACTGCTCTGCTCTTTCCTCTTTGCAATCGTCCATCTCCCAAACCCTTTGACACCATAATCTAACCAGCTGCTGGAGGTGCTGTCCCGATTTTGGAAGACCTTTTAAAGGCCTCTAAACCAAAACTTATACTCTCATCCACATACTAGATGCCAACAGGTACGCAAATCGGAGCCTACTTTGTTCATGTCTGAAAAATATCTCCCCTGCTGGACAGCATGTTCTGGGAATAATTATTGTGAGCTGGAAATATCACATTGGCTACGTTAATTGGTCCACTTTGACTGAACACAGGCTTTCCTCACAAAGTAGGCATGAACAGCTGGGACTTCCATGTGTTCTCTCCATAGATTTAGAGACTCACTGACTTCCAGACAATCTAAGCTGACCTCAGTCTACTCTCACCTCAACACATGAGGCCTTCATTGCACAGGAGAATCAAGACAGTGCCTTGATTCTAGGACAGGTAGATAGGATCGGAGCCAGGAGGTAGAGGAATTCTCAGCCCCTCCAACACCACCACTATAGATCTCTGGGCAGGTTGTCAGTTTATCTCAGGATCAACGACCATTCTTGGGTCACTGAGATATTTTGGATATTTCGTGAGATATTTGTAGTATCTGCATATATCTGTGGTCTAGTCTTTGCCCTATAGAAATACATTTTCAGGTTGGTTAATGAAATGATGCTAACTGGTTCTCCCTTTCATTCTCTCTAAGATTTTTCATTTTACTTCATTTCTGTATCTGTTCATGTTTTGGTGCTCACACACATACAACACTGATACCACAGCTAGTCATAGGTAGCATATGTCAAAACAAAACAAGCTCCAACCAATTGAAATACCAGCACGTTTCCCCAGATTCAGAGATGGGCAGCTCATTTTCTCTGAAAGCACATGATATTCAGAATAAACATCTCTTGAGAATACCAGAAATCCAGCAAAAATTCCCATCTTGGCATAATTTTGATCCAACTTATATGGAAAATATGAGAACTTTAACCTAATTTAAGATGGAAATGTAACCCATTTACAGTATCTGTACACCCTAGATGAATAATAAGTTGTCATTCTCATGTGGTGCAAATGTGTCTCCTAAGTTTGAATTTCTCATGTTGCAAATCCCTTGAGAAAGAGAATCTCGAGAGAAAAGTAAGAAACAGTGAGAGGCAGCAAGTGGTTCCCATGCCCCACAACTAATTTGAGCGTCAGTGATACCCTAAGCAGCGTCCTGCTGCCATCTGTAATGAAAAACATGCTTATTTCTAATTTGTAGCATTCCTCCCCTTTCTGATTATACAAGATGGGTTCATTCATTATTAATCCAGTTTGTCAGACAGCATGGCCCTTCAAGTGTCAGGCTTCCTTGTTTCCAGGCAGTGAGTTTGTGTAGGAGCAATGAAATTTCAGAATGCACAGATCAGCAAGCTCTTGTCTGTACTTGATTAAAGTTGGATAGGCCTACTTAATAGGCTTAAAATAATTCTACATGAAGCAGCAGGACACGTTTCTATATTTGTCCTTATTATTGGAAAGGACATGGACTAAAAACAAATTGTTACTTTTCTTCCAAACTGCATCTGATTTGAAAGAGAGTGAGGAAAAGACAATGATTCCTCTTTGTCTACACCAAAGAGCCTAGAAATTGAAAATAGCAAAGGAGACATAAACTCCTAGGTTACTTTAAAGATAGTAGTTAAACACACACATATACACATGCATGGACACATGCACATACACATACACACAACAATCCTAGCTTTAAGGAACCTACAGCTTAATGTTAACCAGATTGTGATATCATGCTGTCATTGAAAAAGAGTGTTAGACTTGTCAAATGAAGACTTAGATTGGTATAATTCTCAGGAAAGGTGCTTGAACAAATGATCTGTTTATGGACCATGTAACTGGGTTCCAATGCACACCTGGAGAAAAGAAAAAAGCAATGCATTATGAGGAACAGACATGGATGCTATGCACTTCAAAACAGTAATTATTATGTAACAGACTGAGAAATAATCTCTAGCTTATTTCCAAGCCATTTGAATGAGCACTGGAATAATTTTTCTTTTGTATCACCTAGCTTTAGAGGAAGTGGGTAAATAAAAAGACTGGGTGACAAAATCTTGAACTACATACAGGCATACCTTTGAGATATTGTGGGTTTGGTTCCAGACCACTGCAATAGAGCAAATATCACAATAAAGTGAGTCGCATTATATTTTTTTGTTTCCTAGTGCATATAAAAGGTCTGTTTACCTTATGCTGTAGTCTATTAAGTGTGCAATAGCATTATGTATGAAAAACAATGTACATACCTTAGTAAAAAAATACTTTATTGCTAGGAAATGGCAACAATCATCTGAGCACTCAATGAGGTGTAATCTTTTTGCTGGTGGAGGATCTTGCCTCAATGTTGATGGCTGCTGACTGATAAGGGTGGTGATTGCTAAAGGGTGGGGTGACAGTTGTTATTTCTTAAAATAAGACAAAAATGAAGTTTGCCACATTGATTGACTCTTCCTTTCTCCAAAGAGTTCTCTTAGCATGCAACAGTGTTGCATAGCATTTTACCTACAGTAGAACATCTTTCAAAAGTGGAGTCAGTCCTCTCAAACTCTGCCACTGTTTTAGCAATTAAGGTTATGTAATATTTGAAATCCTTTGTTGTTGTTTTAACAATATGTACAGCATCTTCACCAGGAGCAGATTCCATCTCAAGAGACCCCTTTCTTTGCTTATCCACAAGAAGCAACTCCTTAGCTCTTCAAATTTGATTATGAGACTGCAGCAATTCAGTCACATCTTTAGGCTTCACTTCTAATTCTAGTTCTTTTGCTATTTCCACAACATCTGCAGTTACTTCCTCCACTGAAGTCTTTAACCTCTCAAAGTCATCTGTGAGGGTTGGAATCAACTTCTTCCACATGCTTGTTGACCTTGATATTTTGACCTCCTCCCATGAATCATGAACATTCTTAATGCATCTCGAATGTGAGTCCTTTTCAGATGGATTTCAATTTGTTTTGCCCAGATCCATCAGAGCAATCACTATTCATGGCATCTTACAAAATGTATTTCTTAAATAATAAGACTTGAAAGTCAAAATTACTCCTCGACCCATAAGGTGTAGAATGGAGGGATTAGCAGGCATGTAAACAACATTAATCTCCTTGTACATCTCCATCAGAGCTCTTAAGTGACCAGGTGCCTTGTCAAGAAGCAGTATATTTTGAGAAGCATCTCTTTCTGAGCAGTAGATCTCAACAGTAGGATTAAAATATTCAGAAAACCATGTAAACAGTTGTACTATCATCCAGGCTTTGTTGTTCCATTTATGGAGCACAGGCAGAATAGATTTAGCATAATTCTTAAGGCACTAGGATTTTTGGAATGGTAAATGGACATTGGCTTCAACTGAAGTCACCAGCTGCATTAGTTACTAACAATAGAGTCAGCCTGTTGTTTGAAGATCTGAGGTTAGGCATTCTCTAGCTATGAAAGTTCTAGATGACATCTTCTTTCAATAGAAGGCTGTTTCATCTACATTGAAAATCTGTTGTTTAGTGTAGCCACCTTCATCAGTTATCTTAGCTAGCTCTTCAGGAAAACTTGCTGCAGTTTCTATATCAGCACTTCCCACTTCACTTCCAGCTTTGTGCTTTTATTTTATGGAGGTAGCTTCTTTCCTTAACCCTCATGAACTAACTTCTGCTAGCTTCAAACTTCCCCTCCACAACCTTCTCACCTCTCTCAGCTTCATAACAGTGAACAGTTAAGGCCTTGCTCTGGATTAGGCTTCGGCTTAAAGGAGTGTTGTGGCTGGTTTGACCTTCTATCAAGATCACTAAAACTTTCTCCTTAACAGCAATAAGGCTGCTTTACCTTTTTTTTTTTTTATCATTTTTGTGTTCATTAAAAGTGAGTAGCATTTTTAACTTCTTTCAGGAACATTTTCTTTGGATTCACAACTTAGCTAACTATTTGGCACAAGAGGTCTAGCTTTTGGCCTATCTTAGCATTCAACCTGCCTTCCTCACTAAGCTTCATCATTTTAAGCTTTTGATTTCAAATGAAAGTCTTGCCACTCTTTTCAGTTGAACACTTAAAGACCATTGTAGGGTTATTAACTGGATCAATTTTAATATTGTTGTGTCTCAGGGAACAGTGAGTCCTGAGGAGTGAGAGAGAGACAGGAACTGGGCAGTCAGTGGAGCAGTTAGAGTACACACAACATTTATTGATTGAGTTCACTATCTTATATGGGTGTAGTTCATGGCACTCCAAAACAATTTTAATAGTAACATCAAAGATTATTAATCACAAATCACCATAACATATACAATAGTAATGAAAATTTGAAATGTTATGAGAATTACCAAATTGTGACCCAGAGAAATGAGCACATGCTGTTGGAAAAAATGGTGCTGATAATCTTACCTGAGGGAGGGTTGCCACACATCTTCAATTTGTAAGAAAACAAAAATAAAACAAAAACACAAATAAAACAAAACAAAAAACACTACCTGCAAGGCATAAAATGAGGTATGCCTGTAAAATAAACAAATTTCCATCTGTTTGTTGAGAGCTTTTTGATAAAAGTCTCTCTTGATATTTTTTTCTTCTTGGTAGTACCCATCAGAAACCCAAACTTTGATCAATCAAAAAACTCTCTGGGCTGGTTATTGCCCCTGGCATAGAGGTGCCTACATATGTAGGCACCTACATATGTTCACATAATTGTGAATGACAAGCCATTCACAGTTATGACTTTTGTACTGGTACAAACTTTGGAGAGTGTTTGGGTAAAGAGGAACAACAGTGGTGTGGGGGATATGAGAGATTATTTATCCAGACTCCCCAGCCAGAAAAACTAAGTGGACAGAGTAATCCTAGATAGGACCTGAAGTTGGCACCAAGACAAAGAGGGCAGACTGCAACTATTAGGGATATGCTGGAGGTCTCATTTGCCTAAAGGATGTAGCTGAATAAAAAGGATGTAGTTGCCAAAAATTTCATTCTCAAATTAAAAAAAAAAAAGGTAATTGCTACTCTATGTTGATGGTTCTCACCTGGGGAAAAAGGTAGTGATTTTGCCTTCCAGGGGACATTTGGCAATATTTGAAGATACTTTTAGTTGTCACAAACAAAAGGAAAAGAGCCTTGTTATGAGCACAGAACAAAAAAAGAAATGGGTTGGGAGAGAGCTAGCTGGTCTTGCTACAACTGCATTGAATATCAGTTTTTTAATCTGTAAGATGAATATTATAATACTTTATTTAGCTATTGTAAAGATTAAATAAGATAACATATAAAATACTTATCACAGTGCCTGACACATAGTGATTCCTCAATAAACTGTCACTATTATTATTAACATTATTGCATAATTTTAAGTAATGGTATTACATTATCAAGTCAGGGGAAAATGACTTGAGGACTTTAGGAAGCTCTTAAAAATAAATTTCTGACAAACTTCAAGCCAAGGATGCTAGTAAAAAATTAAATGAGGAGAGATGTACAGAGTTCAGTGTGGCAGCAGTGAAAGCTCCTGGCTGAATCGTACTTTAGTAGGACGTATACAAAACATGCAAAAACATATTACAAAATAGCTTTAAAAATAAAGAAATATAAAACAGAGAGAACAATCTTGACTAAAGCCTATAACAAGACTGTCCAATAGAAATGCAATATGAGTCCTACCTGCAATTTTAAATTTTGTAGTAGCCACATTAAGAAATAAAAATAAACAAGAAAATTAACTTTAATAATATATTTTATTTAAGCCAACATATTAAAAATGTTATCCTTTCCACCTGTAGCCAATATGAAAAATTGTGAGGTAGTTTCTTTTAAGTCTTTAAAATCAAATGTGTATTTTAGACTACAGCATATTTTAGTTTGGACTAGTCACATTTCAAGTGCCTAGTAGACACATGTGACTAGTGACCATCATACCAGACAGCAAATGTGTAGAATATAGTTGTAAAAATGTCATGAATGACAAAAATACGTCTTCAAAGTCATATCCAGAGGAAAAACAGTAAGAAAGAGGATACAAGTCTGTTGATGTAAGAAGATGATTTGATGTTAGTATTTCTTAACTATTTTTAAACTTCCATCCTTTTCCTTTTGCAAACTTATTGCCCAGTAGATGTGGTTAGACCTCATCTTAATTCATAGTACATGATAAAATGTGGAGAGATTATTCTGAGTGCTAATAATAAATTAAAATATCTCTTACTGGAAAAAACATGTTTAAGAGAATTGAGAAATTCTAGAATAGGTGGGAGAAATTGTGAGTGGCAACAGGGGTATGGAGAGACTAATACTGGGAAGAAGCAATTATGTCATGATTATCGAACGATGAAAGTCCTCTGAATGCCCACACAAGCTTGATATGCCCCTTTGCAATAGTCAGGCTCTGGGTCCTAGATTTCTTATCTATAGAATAAGAAATAGCGGTTGGATCCTGTGAATTTCATGGTGCCTTTGTGTTCTAACAGTCTATAAATCTGTAAGATTATCCAAAGATGAGTGTTTGAACATTGAGAAAGAGAAGAGATGATCACTGGGTTTAGCAATAGTTTATGGAAAACAAATAACACCAGCCTAACTTCATTTCTTCTTGTAAGGGAAAGGCTAGGATTATAGCACATCTGGATTTTGGGAAGAGATTTGGAAATTATATTTAATGAGCACCTACTATTCATTTAACACTCATTCAACAGACACTATTGAGCATCTACTGTGTTGTATTGCATTTTTTCATAGTTTCTAAAATATTTTTTGTTTCAATATCTTTAGAGGTAAAAGTGATTTTTGGACACATGGATAAATTGCATAGCGGTGACACCTGGGCTTTTAGTCCACCCATCACTTGAATAGTGTACATTGTACCCACTAGGTAATTTTTTATCCCTCATCCCCCTCTTGTAAGTCTTCAGTCTGCATTATACTACTCTGTATGCTTTTGTGTACCCCTAGATTAGCTCTCACTTTTGAGAACATACAGTGTTTGGTTTTCCATTCTTGAATTACTTCACTTAGGATAATGGCTTCCAGTTCCATCCAAGTGTCTGCAGAAGACATTATTTCATTCTTTTTTATGGTTGAGTAGTATTCCATAGTGGAATACTATTACACCATGGAATATATATCACATTTTCTTTATCTACTCATTGGTTGATGGACACTTAGGTTGATTTTCTATCTTTGCAATTGTGAATTGTGCTGCAATAAACATGCATGTGCAGTTGTCTTTTTAATATAATGACTTCTTTTCTTTTGGAGATACTGAGAAGTGTGATTTCTGGATTGAATGGTAGATCTGCTTTAAAAGAAATCTCAATACCGTTTGTCATAAAGGCTGTACCAATTTACATTCCCACCAGCATCCCCTTTTCACCTTATCTATGACAACACTTACTGTTTTTTGACATTTTAATAATGGCCGTTCTGGCTGGGGTAAGGTGGTACCTCATTGTGGTTTTAATTTGCATTTACCTAATAATTAGTGATGTTGAGCATTTTTGTGTATGTTTGCTGGCCAGTTGTATATTTTCTTTGGAGAAATGTCTGTTCATGTGCTTTGCCCACTTTTTAATGGGATTGTTTTTTTCTTGCTGATTTGAGTTCCTCATAGATTCTGGATATTAGACCTTTGTTGATGTACAGTTTGCAAATATTTTCTTCCATTCTGTAGACTGTTTGTTTATTCTGTTGATTATTTCTGTTGCTGTGCAGAAGCTTTTTAGTTTAATTAGACCCAATTTATTTATTTTGCTTTTGTTGCATTTGCTTTTGGGGCCTTAGAAAGAAATTTTTTGCCTAGGCCAATGTCCAGAAGAGTTTTTCTTAGATTTTCTTCTAAAATTTTTATGGTTTTAGGTCTTGGATTCAAGGTATCTTAGTTTTAATTTTAGACACTAGGGATTTGATAGTAGATAAGATGCCTCTTAAGAAACCTATTATGCAAACTTGACTATGGAACAATGTGGAAGATACAAGAGAAGTAAGTTTGAGGGGTGACTTAACTCCTTCATAAGGCATTACAGGAGATTTTCTCTAGAAAATGGTTTCAAAGCAGACACTTGAAAGTATTAGCCAGAAAAGATTTTGAGGTGTGAGACCAAGAAGAATATCTCAGGAAGAAGAAATAGTGGGCACGATGTCTCAAACATCAAAACAGGGCTAGTTTATAGAAGAATCGTGCTTCTCAAATTTTAATGTCCACATTAATCACCTGGGGAGCTTGTTAATCTTTTTTATCCTTAGGATCCTAATGTGTACATTTGCACAGAGACAGAAGCAACCCAGCAACCCTCAGCATCATAATGAGATGATTTCCTAGTTTTCCATCTTTCACTTTCTGGAACATGAATTCCTTTTGCAGATGCCGCTCAATAGGTAGCCAACTGTCACATGCTTTCTTTATGCTTATGAAACAGAATAGTAGGTTTTACCATATGGCTTGTTAAGTAGGAAAGCCATGCCATTAGCAAGCACAAGCCTCAGTGGCACAAAGGTCAACCAGTTTTCCCTTAATTGAAGAAAAAGCAAACATGCATGTTCCTTATAAAAACATTGATATTTAACATTTAACTCAACCCTCATGATTCATTAGGAAAAGGAAATTCAATAAATCAGGCAGATATGACTATAGGAAAAACTGCCTCTGATGAATCTGGCTGTTTACAGGAGTTTGAGTAAAAGAGAAATCAATTTCTGAAATAAATGCTAAATATAGATTGTTACCATCTTTATAAATACTGTGTATTTTGTTTTTATTCCTATAGTGATGATCTTTTATATCTTATACAACTATGTTTATTCAGTCTCTTGGAATACTTATTAGGTAATCTCATTGAGTTTGAACTTTAAACTTCTGGGTCAGAAAGTGAACAGTGATGGCTAAAATCCTAGCTATTTCTGATTTCCAAAAACAAAAAGATTTTTAGGAGACACATTTTGTAAGTCGTAATTTGTGGGAAATGTAGTAGGCACAATAAATTGGCAACAGAGAGAAGGCAAAAAGTAATAGAAAGCAGACAAGAACTAGAAAAGCATAGCCATCTGGGATCATTTAGTGAACGGGCAGACAGTTCTACACACCTCAGCAGTCCCTGGGGCATCCCTTGGTCAAAGGGCATAATCTGTTTTATAAAGCTTCCCATCCAAAGAAGTTTTAAAAGATGCCCTTAAATAGTGTTTATGCATAAAAGAGAAAAGGTGCCTTTTTGGGAGTGAATAGAGGGTTGATTGGGAGCAGAGAAATGTTTAGGGATTTAAAAACCCAGAGATTTTGAGAGGGAAAGAGGAACAAGAAATGGATGACAGATTGCATTCTTTAATGTTATACAGCTTTAGGTGCTTTGTTTTAAACGGTTATAAAGAAAATGAAAAAAACATCCAAGCATACACTGAAAAGTGGCAAAGCTGAAGTATAACTGTTTCTGCCTGACTTTAGACCTAGGAAATGTGAGTGTGGTAGGTTTTACACTGTCTTTACTTGGTTTCCTCTTGGAATTATGGGCAGCGGCTTCATTGCTTCCTCTTCCAGCCAAGTCTCCATCCTGCTGAGCCAAATAAACACCACTGAGGTGATGTCCCCCACCCCCCTTACCCAAGGCAATCAGGTACAAGAGGGTGTGAGCTTAGAAAATGAAGGTGACAGTTGAAGACTTAAGGACCCTGTCAAGACAACAGCAATGATGCCAGCCTACCAAAATGCAGATGAGAGACTTAATACAGAAATAGAAGGACTCCCCCAACAGACACTTAATGAAGTGACAGTTAGTATATGGGACCATGCCAATAGTCCCATCCACAATGTGAACTCAAGTACTATTTTTAAACGATGCTTATTGGTTCATCCATTAATTTGATGATTTTGTGCATGTCATGTCTTCCTAGCTAGCCCTGAAAATAGTCTAAAGGACATAATTAAAACCATTATAATTCATTGCAGTTAATTATTCTATTGTTTTTATTAGCAGAAACACATCAGACTTTAGCTAGTGTTCTCAGTTGCCCTAAAAATTACACATGGTAGTTTTTGTTTAATTATGATTCAGAAACTCAAAACCATGGGTCAAAATGGGAAGGGATCTTATGACTATGGGAACAGGATGTGGACAGCAGAGCATGAAGCTTATGGTTGAATACTTAATGTATTATGTACCCAATATTCCTGCTTTCTTTCTGTTTAATTTGCAGAGACAATGGTCATAAACCAAAGTGAGCCAGAATACTTTGTGATTCACTTATGCTATAATTAGAACATTTTAGTGAATTTTGGGACTTATTGCTAGAGCAAAAAGAGCAAAATCCTCCCTCTTTCCCTTCCTTTCTTTCTTCCATCCTTATTCTCATCCTCTCTCATTCTCTCTAAAGAAGAAATTTTTTTTGAGCTTGTGCTAAGTAACGTGCAGTCTGGAAGCAAAAACCTAGGTCTCAGATTCAAGTTCCTGATATGACATGATCAGACTTGAGCTTCATTGATGCTAACTATATAAAGGATTAAGTCAAAAGCTAAGTTGGGCTAAGGCCAGATCTTAAAGCTATGCTAAAGAGTGTGAACTTTCTCATAGAATGTGCAATAGGGAATCATTCAAGATTTTATATGCAATAAAAGTTATTTCATTATATTTTATGACTTTCTTTCTTGGAAGGAACCTAGTATCACACAATTGATGCTGTTTCAGTTTGTGCTCTGTTATATTTGCTAACAAGAAGTGCTACACATGGCATAATAAAGCATTCTTTTCTGCTTCCAGATTTCCATGGTATTCCCACATCCCACATCCTGAAACTCTCCATGGAATTGTCAACACTGCCAGAGTTAGAAAAGTCTACAGCAAGTGGACTTTTGTTATCAATGATTCACTAATAAATTGTTATAAGTTTCTTTCCCAGTGTTGGAAAGAATTATTTCTCAGGGCACCATTAACGTTAATGGCTGGATACAACAATTGGGTTACAGAGAAGCAGCAGTTTGATGGAGAAGGCAAGGGCTTTGGAGTCAGCTAGCTGGGCCAAGTTCTGAATTTTCTATGTGTCTTTAAGTGAGCTTATGTTATCTGAGTTTCAATTTTTTTTAAAAAAATATAAAGTTGAGGTTACAGTTTCATTTTGAGGATTAAATAAAATCATTTATGTGAAGCACCTAGCACATAATACTCATAATGATTGGTGATAATGACAATGATAGTGAAGTAATGATGATTATAATGGTAATAATGATGATAATGAGTATTATGGTGTACTTTTTGGGGGTCAGTATGGTATCAGTGGTTAAGATAATAGAATCAGACTACTTGGGTTCATATTCTATCCCCGGCACCCACTAGCTATATGGTCTTGGGCAAGGGTACTAGTTATCTTTTGCTTCATTACAAATTACTCCAAAACTAAGTGGCTTAAAACAACTTACATTTATTATCTAAGGCATGACTTAGCTGTGTCCTCTGCTTCTCAGTCTCTCAAAAGGCTGCAATTAAGGAGTTGGCCCAAGTTTTGTGGTCCCATCTGAAGGTTAGACTGGGGAGGGATCCACATCCAAGCTTACTCATGTGGTTACTGGCAAGATTCTGTTCTTTTAGGCCTATTGGACTGAAAGTCTAAATTCTTTGCAGGCTGTGGGCTGGAGGCTGCCCTCAGTTCTTTGCCCCATGGGTGTTTTTGACATAGTAGCTTGCTTCATCTAAACCAGCAGAAAAACAGTCTATTAGTAAGGCAGATATCACAGTGTTTTTTAACCTAATCATGGAAATGATATCCCATCACTTTTGCTGTATTCTATTTGCTTGATGTAGGTCACTAGGTCCAGCCCACAGTCAAAGGGAGAGAACTACACAGGGTGTGAATGCCAGAAATGGAGGGGGATCCTTGGGAGCCCTCTTGGAAGTCTGCCTCCTTAGCCCAAGTTACTTAACCTCTCTCTACCTCAGTTATTCCACCCATTAAATAGAATTAATGATAGTACCTATTTAGGGGGGCTATTGTAAAGATTAAACAAGTTGGTATTTATAAAGTATTTATGCCTGCCACATAGCAAGCATTCAATACTTGTTTGACATTATTTTACCTCAGTTTATAGCTCTTTTCCCTGCTATCAAAGTATTGGCCTGATGTGCTTAATGGCACCTGTCACTCCATGTCGAAAATTGGTTGTTGCGTCACCAGTTAATACATAGATATGGCAACAAATTTCAGGGGAAGAGAGTGCTGTGGACCCTTGAAGGAACACTGTAGAATGAGGCTTGAGTCCAAGTTCTGTTGTCCTCTTAACAAGATGTGTAGTGGGGGCAAGTCACTTCACCCCTCTGGGTGGCTATACCTTTACCGGTGAAATGGTGAAATGAGTGCTTCAGACCCTGTCGGGGTAATATTAATGATATTTAGCAACTGCCTGGGGTCAGGCACTGGCCAGTCAGCACACAGGCTGCTGTGAGCAGTGGCATGGCCGTGCTGCTATGGGCTGGCTGCATGTCAGCCTCAAGAAGTTCTATCTTCACAGTTCCTTTACCCTCAAACATCTAAGATCCCATGACATATTCCAAATTACTTAATGATTTCGTAGTCCACAAAGCCCTTGAGTTTTATTCCCCTTACTTTCATAACTTCTTACCAAGGTGGTTTATAAGCCAGCATGCTAAAACAATCTCAATAAAAAGCCATTTAATATTATGTGATTATCCTGGTCTGTGGTTTTAAACAGTGTGAGCAAATGTATCTAAATATAATCATGGTATTTGGTTCAGGAGCTAATCCCATTAAGTGTGTTTTTAAAACTCAGCAAGTGTTATTTCAGACACTCATTACCAGAATGGAAATTTTAGCCTGAGTTTGTCTCTGGCAGATCTTCTGGATCCTCCTCAGGAGCTCACATATGCCTTCAAACACAAATGTCACCCAGTAAAGTGACAATGTCCTTGCTCTGTGTCTGTTGCTTCCAAGACTCCCTGTGTGACTTGTCTCTTTCCTAATGCTTGCTAAGTACCTGTTACCTTCCTATGCAGGAAGCTTATATGAGCTAATTAACATTTAATGAGAGGAAACTGACTGATTAGAATGCTTTCTGTGGTACTTCAGCTAATAAATGTTGTATATACTTTTGACTGCATCTCATCAGCATGTGGCTTCGCCTCTCGACTGTACCCTTTTTTTTTTTCACAGCTCTGCCCTGCTCTAGGGCTCTCTACAGTAACCTGGCTGAACAGTTTGCCTTAGTTAATTTGAGAAAAGTTTTGGACCAGATTTATTGAAGTAAATATTTGGATTAAACTTTGCTTAGAGCAGTAAGTGAATGGAGCTTCTGAATCCAAATCAAGACCAAATCATTCCAACCTTGCCTGATGGAGAACAGTGAATTTGGTGAAAAGCAAAACCTGCCCGGCAGAGTCCCAGGCAGCTGAAAATGATTTTTCCAGTGTTTACAAAGGTAATTAGGGCTGTGCTAGTGCAGCGCTGGAGGCTCAAACAGAGGGGCAGGAAGGTGAAACTTCAGAGGCTCAAACATTTCCCGAGGATTATCTGGATCTAGCCATTCAATACCTGCCAGTGTCTTCTGAATTATGGAAAGTGCCCTAAGATGAGCTGGGTCAAGGTCTTTTACATCAAACTTTTTGGTCAGGTATTATCAGTAAAAAACCATTGAGCTGCACTTCCCCACTTATTTATAGATTGGCTACATGTAGTTCCATTGTTAATGTCTCAAAGCATAACATACACTTGAACTGAAGTCCAGCATTACTGGCAATGGATAAGTTCATATTTTGAAAAATCATGATGATTTTTGTCATATTTGAGTAAATCCTCATGGTTTTAACCTCATGATGTGGCTGGGATCAAAACAAATATAAGCGTACCATAAGTAGGACAAGGGTCAACTCTTTTGAGACGAACAATTTTCTTGTTGTTCACCAGTGCTTGCCTAATTAATATTTATCTTTAGCATTCAGATATTTTGCAGGCATATTTTAAGCAACAGAACCATTTTCTTTTAATTTCAAAGATTGGTTTTGTTAAAACCAGATAAGATAATATATAAATCCACACAAACAGGGCCATGTAAACTGAAATGAGTTGTAAAACAACAAAGTGAAAATGAATGAGATCTGAGCCCTGCTGTGCAAAGGAACACCCTCCTCCTTCAAGACATGTCCTGTGTGTGTTTGTCATGTGTGAAAGAGAGGGAAGAGAGAACACCAGCATTAGCCTAGTTATTAGATGTTAGAAAAGCTTAATTTCTGTTTTTTTTAAAATGAAGTTATTACAATAAGAGAAATTCTAATATTTTCTTCCCACTCAGCCATGGATTGTCTAGAATCCCCCTCAAGGACTATGGGTCTAGATCTTATGTCTGAAAACGCAATCTGGCCAGATCTACTTAACTGGAATAAGCCTCTAATGGCAATTTATTCCTCTCAGTTCCCAGCTCCTTGACCAAGCTGCAGAGAACTGTTCTGACACTTGACTCTGCAGGAAGCTTGGGATTTTCTTGCCATGTGCACCACAAGGGGTAGCTGTCACCATTCAGCTGCTCAGTTTTTTTCTCATCTCCCTAGTCTCCCATGAAGTGAATTAAATGGTCAAGATGGCTCAGTGCATAGTGGGACCTCCCTGAACAGGTACCCTCTTCTGTAGGGTAATCTGACAGCTTCCAAGAAACTTCTTCAGCTTCCAGAAATCTAAGCTTCTCACTACTGGATATTTGTTCTTTTTTTTAATCATCAGAATGGAGCATGGTGTAGAGAGGGTGCGGGGTTGGCCATCAGACAAATGTGAGTTCAAGTCCTGGCTTTGGGACGTTCTGTGTGATCTGAGACAAATTCTCTCACTTCTCTGTGCTTCAAGGTCTTCATCATTTAATGAATATAATAATACCTATTTTATTAGATTCTTGTGAGAATTATGGAAAAATATAGATAAAGCATCTAGCCCAATACCTGAAGGTAGGTATTCATTACATGCTAACTATTGTTATTCATTGTTATAGTTGTAGTAATTATGCAAATTTTTTTCTTGGAAAGAGAATGTCTTCATAGACACTAAATTTCTTTTTTTTTACTAGAAATGAGTTTATTAGAAATTGGTTGCATCCCAAGCCTGAAATAGATTATGGATCATGTACAGGGAGATTGGTGGGGAAGGACTGGCTGTGGGGTGGGCCCCAAGGACTCGATGCTACTCAGTTACTGAAATGCATTGAGCCAAGGGTATGAACATAATCAGGTAGAAAGCCAAGGTCCCTCTGGATTATGTCATAGTTAAAACCCAGAAGTGCAGGTTGGCTGTGAGAAAAAAATAAGCCTCATAAATGTCCTGCACCTGTGGAACTTAGTGCTTGTTGGGAGTTATGTTTTAAAGGAGCTGTAATAAGGCCAGAGGCTAGAGAGTAGGGCATCTCCTTTTGGAGTTCACTTTTTTATCAGTACTGTATAACAGTTAAGTAAAGCTACGTATTATAACAAAACAACCCCCAATCTTAATGGCTTAATACAAAAGATTTGTTTTTTAGCCCCTTCACAGTTTAGTGTGGATTGGTGGGCAAGCAGCGTTCCACATACACATGCAGGGGCCCAGGCTCCTCCCATCTTGTGGCTCTGCCTTCCTCTGGGTCCTCTCAATTCAGTTACAGACAGGGAAAAAGCAAGGATCATGTTTGGGAAATTTTCATGGACAAGGTTTGGAAGGAATGCACAGCACTTTTGTTCACCTTCCTTCAGCCAGATCTCAGTCATATGGGTACACCTAACTAACTATAGGAGAGGCTTGAGATGTTCCAGCTGTGTTACCAGAAAGGCAGGAGAAATACAAATATTGGCAAAGAATCGCAATTTGCCTTAAATGACTTTCAAACTTTGTGGACTTAACTCTAGTACACAATCAATTTCATATCAATACTCAATAACCCAATCACTACACACCTCTAGAACTTGTAAACAATACTTGTTCTTATTACATGTGACACCAATGAATATTTTCTATTTTAGTTCACTTAAAAGTACTAGTTGTGCCACAATTAACTCCACAATCTGGCAGAGTGAAAAACACTATTCTACATTGTAAGCCTGAGGATAATATCCCACTTATTGTTACTAGACAGAATATGAGGCCCCGCCTGCAATGATCAGAATCTGTGGTACCTGAGAACATCCGCTGGCAGTCTCTGTGATGAGAAAACCTGATAGATGGGTCCAGAGATGGCAGAACTCAGTGACACCACCTGTGTAGTGTAGGGTTCCACCTGGGATGAGACCTGGTATTCAAACATTTTTCTTTCAACACAGCCACCTTGAAATATAGTTAAAAATAAAAGCAGAACAAAACCAAACATAGATCCCTGATGCTTGGGTAAACTTCCCTCCTCATTTCCTCCAACATTTAGTTGTGAAACAGAATGTCATCTAATTAGCCGTACTTCATATTCATATTCCCCTGCTCCCATCCAAGTAAGAAATTGGTATCTCATTCTTCAGTTACTACTATTTTAAGAAAGTGATCCATTGACCAACGAAACTAGAAAATCACTCCTTCTGTTAGTCTGTTTTCACACTGCTATAAAGAAATGCCCGAGACTGGCTAACTTATAAACGAAAGAGGTTTAACTGACTCACAGTTCCGCATGCCTGGGGAGGCCTCAGGAAACTTACAATTATAGAAAATAGGAAATCAGGCATGTCTTATATGGCAGCAGGTGAGAGAGAGCATGTGTCAGCACAGGAAAACCTACCATTTATAAAACCATCAGATCTCATGAGAATTAATTCATTATCACAGAACAGCATGAGGGAAACCACCCGCATAATCCAATCACTTCCCACCAGGTCTCTCCCTAAGCACACGGGGATTACAATTCAAGATGAGATTTGGGTGGATACACAAAGCCTAACCATATCACTCCTGTAGGATGAACCATAGATATACATTTTTCATATTTTGTTATTTACACTGCAACGTGAATATATAATCCTCCATAGTTCATTATACAGAACTTGCTTGGTATTACAGTGGCATTGAACTTTCACCTGGCAGTTGAGGTACAGAGCCTTATTGTTAAAGGAAGACAAAATCAGGCATAATGAAAGCCTTCATATATACGTTCTCACTCTATGCATAGAAGTTCTAGGAGGTACGAAGTCACATTCTTACCTCCAAATCATGTAGTGCATGTAAATTGAGTTGTATAGCATTTAATCTGAGAATATGCTCTCCAAACCCTATCTGTTCTCTCCTGTCTCCATCAATTAGTCTTAGCATGAATTTTATTTTCCATAGTGTGTCTATAGTTTACTATTCTGAATATTAAAGTAGCCTGGCTTTTATATGTGGAATGCTGGTTTTCTAATCCTTAGAAGCCCAATTACAAAATGAATTTTTAGGTGAGGAACAACATAAAACAAGAACTGAATTAGCTATATATTAATGGCAGCTGTGTGTATAACAAATTTAAATTACCTTATGTTTAATGAAAATTCACTTTAGGAGTGTTCTTAATGAGTAGATGACTTATATCAATAGAAAAAGCAAGAGGTAAAATTTCAAGTGACTGAGATGATCAGACCACATGATATGATGAGCAGAGCCCCTGAGAATCTTGTGACATACATCATTATAGACTCTGGTCACTACAATGTACCACCAGGCAAACGCTTAAGTTAGATCATTCTAATATCTAATAACTTTTTATGTTGAATTTAAAGCCACTGGCACTGCATGCTTTTGGCCACACTAAAATCTGTCTTTCTTTAGGCTGACTTCACATGGATCCAGTTAACCTTCAATATTTAGGACTTTGCTTTTAGGATTAGCAGCATTATATTCGTGGTTGAACTGGCCCAATGAAAGTTTTCCCCATTCCCCTATTTTATTGAAAAGAACAACATTGGAAATTGTGGTTCTCAGTTTAAATTGAAGACTTGACAGTTTTCATTATAAGGATGATGTCATTGAGAACCACATGGACCTACCTTCCCAGAGTCTTCAAAGAAAAATGAAACCACTGGAAGGGGTTAGAGGTGATAATTAAAACTTTGAAACTTTGATAGGTTAATAGTATTATTTTACAAACAACAAAAAAGATGCTAACATATGACTTTATCAACAAGCCTTTCAAGTATCTAATTTAAGAAGTAAAAATATAAGTATCTTATTAAAGTTCCATGTTATTATTTTATCATCCCTTACCCTCAAATACCCATTCATTCACTTATTTGTTTATTCAGCAAATAGCTATAAAGCCTATTATGTGCCAGGCACTGTTCTGGGTACAAATGAACAAATCAAATAAAACTCCTTTCCTTTCAAGAACTTATACTCCAGAGGGCAATAAATGAGTAAGTAAAACGTGAAATATGTTAGTGCTGAAAACTGAGAAGAATAAGAAAGAAGAAAAGAGGGAGAATAAGTGGCAGAGAGGGGTTGCAATTTTAAACAATATGTTCAGGGAAGGACTCACTGATAACATGACATGTAAGTAAAGACCTTAAGGAGGTGAGACAGTAAGCCACGTGATACCTGGGGGAACAGTGTTCAAGGAGGAGGATGAAAAGACTTTGAGTGGGGAGCATGCTGGTGTGTTTGAGGAACACCAGTAAGGCAAGGTGACTAGAGTGGATATGGTGAGGTGTAATGGAAAAGTGCCATGGTGGAAAGGTGACTGAAGGCCAGAAATGTGGGGTGTTGTAGAACGTGGTAAGTATCTTGGCTCCCACTGTGAGTGTGATGGGGGTCACTGGTGAGTTTTCAGCAAATTAGTGACTGATGTAATTTAGTTCTTAACAGGATCACTCCAGCCACTTGTTGAGAATAGGCCAGTTAGGAGGTCTGTGCAACAGTCTAGGACATGGATGATGGTGGCTTGGACTTGGGTGGTAGCAGTGTGGATCTGAGGAGTGCTTGGATTTTAGAGAGAGTTTGAAGGTGACACCACCCAGATTTGCTGATGAATCAGATATGAGCTATAAAAGAATCAGAAACATCAAGGCTGAAGAAGTTTTTTTTTTGGAGGGAGAGACTGGGAGGAGCAGGTTTAGGGGAAAAGAAAAGCTCATTTTGGGTACTGTTAAAATGGAATGGTGATATCAAGAAGGCAATTGGCCATTTGAGTCTGCAATTCAGGGGACATTGTGCATTACTTCCAGGCTTTTTTAACCCTCCTATGTATTGGACAATAGAGCTGTTGTAAGTTAGTAATGGGGCAACTGTATCTTCAGAGAAAGATGGTCTAACCTCTGGTTAAAGGTTGAGTTTTCTTTTCATAAAAAAATAATTACTATGCAGGATGCTTTTCTTAAGATTCATCTTCATAGTTGGCTACCGTCACCCAGTTGCATAATCATAAGGTTCTCTTTTTCTGTAGTGTCTATCATGACTTGGAGGGTTTGCTTCTGACCTCAAGCCAACTTAGTGTCTATTAATTCAGTTATTGACATATAATACGGCATATAATATGAAACTAGGCTCAGGGTATTTCCTCTTTGTCACATGATGCAATAATTATGCATAAGTTTATATGACTTCTTACTTCTTCAGGGTTTTGGCCATACTTCTAATTAAAATATAACTAGCACCCCACCACTTGTCAGGAAAAGTGCTCTGTTCTAAACTGAGCAGGTCAGGGCACCAAAAGTGGGCATCTGAGGTGGCTGAGAATTCACACTCAGAAACATCAGAGAACCTGGGCTCAGCCGTTATGATAACACACTACACAAATGACTGCCCCACTATCTTGAAGAGTGGATTTTTTTCTTTTGTATATGATAGGAAGTTGATGGATTGTGTCTGCTGCAGAGACACAAGGAGAGAAAGGTGACTCAAGTCCCAAAATAGCCCTTCTGAATGCATTAGGAGAAAGCATCTCTGACACAGACAGGAAGCAAGGGAAGAGGAGGCAGGAATTGGTGACAAAATGCTCATAGTGCATTGGTCACCAGCATTGATTCATATTAAATTATTGTCCTCTGCTAAGAATGACACTGTCCTCTGCTTTTATTTTAAATTATAAAAACACTCTAACAGTACACAATTACCTGAAGATTAAAGTGATTGTCCGTTATCTGTATTTTAACCGTCTACTTGGTAAGTGTTTCCTACCATTTCTTCATCACTTCACACCCGGTTGGGGTTTGGAGTGGGTCTTATGCGTGGTTCTATTTGATAATGTGGTGGTTATGTACCTGAATGCTCTATAAAAGTAAGAACCTCAGTATTGAAGTGACACAAGTAAAAAGTCTCACTTAAGTTTGCTGTAAATAGACAAACAATATCTGAAAGAAACTTTAATGGAAGAAATTATCCCATTCACAATAGCTGCAAAAACCATTACATATATCCAATTAAACTCAATAAGAAATATCTAGGAAATACACGAAGAAAATTCTAAAACTACTAAAGGAGATAAAAGGAGAATAAATAGGCAGGAAGACTCAATAATGTAAAGATGCAAGTTATATCTAAATTAATCCATAATTGTGATGCAATTTCAATAAAAATCCCACTGAGGTTTATTTTGTTTGTGAATTGTTTGTTTATTTTGGTCAAGAATAGTGAGAAAAAGTAGAAAAAGACTACTAAGTCCGGGCACAGTGGCTCATCCCTGCAATCCCAGCACTTTAGGGGCGAAGGTGGGCAGATCACTTGAAGCCGGGAGTTCAAAACCAGCCTGGCCAACATGGCAAAACCCATGTCTCTACTAAAAAAGTAGTGGGGCATGGTGATGTGCACCTGTAATCCCAGCTATTGTGGAGGCTGAGGCAAAAGAATCACTTGAGCCTGGGAGACGGAGGTTGCAGTGAACCGAGATCATGCCACTGCACTCCGGCCTGGGTGATAGAGCAAGACTCTGTCTCAAAAACAAGCAAGCAAGCAAGCAAGCAAGCAAGCAAACAAACAAAAAACAGTGAACAAAGACTATTAAGGGAGACTTGCCCTACCATATATTAAAGTTTTTATAAAACTATAATAATTAAAACTTTGCAGTATCAGCACAGACTAGAAAGATTAGACCAATGGAACAGAATTGAGTCTAGAAATAGACCTAACTTTATATGAAAATTTTATATGTGATAAAGCCACCAGTTAAAATCAATGAGAAAATTGATTGCTCAATAAATGGTTTAGGAAAACTCACTAGGCCCCTGGGAAAAGAATAAAATTGAAATTACTTAATCTTCCTCCTAATAGCAAGATAGATTCCAGATGAATCAAAAGTTTAAAGATAGGAAAAGGAAACCAAAGGAGTACTCAAAGCAAACATGAGGTTTTATACTTTTGAAAATGTGAAAAGCTTTCTTTCTTTTCTTTTTTTTTTTTTTGAGATGGAGTTTCACTCTTGTTGCCCAGGCTGCAGTGCAATGGCATGATCTTGGCTCACTACAACCTCCACCCCCCGGGTTCAAATGATTCTCCTGCCTTAGCCTCCTGACTAGCTGGAATTACAGGCGTGTGCCACCACACCCAGCTAATTTTTGTATTTTTAATAGAGATGGAGTTTCGCCATGTTGACCAGGCTGGTCTCAAACTCCTGACCTCTGGTGATCAGCCTGCCTCGGCCTCTCAAAGTGCTGGGATTACAGGCGTGAGCCACCATGCCTGGCTGAAATGGTGAAAAGCTTTCTAAGCAAGATACAAACCTAAAAGCCATAAAGTTAAAGGTTAAATTTCACTACCTAAAAATTAAATTTTATGCACAGTAAAAATATCATAATAAATATAGTCAAAAGACAGATGACCAACCAGAGAAACATTTAAAACACATAATACTGACAAATGATGAATTTTCTCAATATATAAAGAGTTCTCTGAACTCAATAAGGAATAGAAACATGAAATTTGGGTTAAAAAAAGATAAAATGTTCATAAATAAGTGAAAAACTTTTCAATCTCCTTAACAATAAAAAATTTACTTGAACAATTAGATAACATTTTTTTGATTTTCATATTGAGAAATTTTTTTAAAACGTACATGAGGCAAGGATCCAAACATGCTCATTCAATGTAGGCAGGAGTACAAATTAGTTCACCCTCCTCAGAGGATAATTTGGCAATATCTAACAAATATAAAGTGCACATATCTCTTTGGTCCAGCAGCTGACACTTTGGGGAATTTGTCCCATATTATATTTACCCATGTGCAAGAAGAAGGATGAGGCAAGGTGTTCATTGTAGCATTGTTGGTCATAGGCAAAGACTAAAAGAATTGACAACAAACAGCCCACTTGTTTAAATAAATTATGATACATATATACAATGGAATGCTATAAAGTTACAAAAAAGAATGAAGTAGTTCTGTTGATCTTATAAAGTGTTCCAAGATATATCATTTAGTTAAGAAAAAGCTAAGTGCCAACTAATATGTGTAGTTCGCTCTAATTTATGTAAAAATAAAATAGGATACATGTACTTGTATGATGTATGTCACACACACATACATCTCATGCTTGTACCCCTAGAGCACTTCTAGAAAATGTTTCCCCCTAGGCAGGGGAAATGAGGAATTGGGAGGAGGGGAAGAATTGGTGATGAGAGGTAGACATTGTATATACTTTCTGATGTTTCTGTCCTTTCTTACCATGGGCATGTATTATTTTTGAAATGAAACAAGCTATTTTAAAAAATAAATATTAAAACATGGGAATTTAGAAAATATAAATGTAACATTTCAAATTGATAGGGGAAATAAATTATTAAATAATTGTTGACATACTGGCTAACCATTTAGAATAAAGCAAAGTTAGATACACCAAAATAAATTATAAATGGGTCAAAGGCTTAAATATAATAAAAAATAAAACCATGCCCATTCTCAAAGAAGACAGTGATAATTTTTTATAACCTTGGATTGGGAAAAAAACTTTCTAATCATGTAATCAAAACTCAGAAAAATTGAACTATTTGACTACAAAAATATAAACTTTGACTTTATTAAAAATATCATAAAGTTGAAAGAAGCAAAATAGGAAAGGAGTGTGTAAAGATGAATGATAGATCACAAGTCAATATTATTAACTAAATAGTCATTAAAAATCAAGAAAAAAATTTTAGTGAGCATAGGACATGAATGATTTACTTGGAAGAATTTACTCTGAAAAGACAATCTTCGAGTTCATACTGTTAAAATCTCAGTGATGTTCATTACAGTGTTGTTCAGAATAGCTCCCTGCTAAAAGATCAGAAACCATCTAAATATTCAGACAACTCACAGAACTAAAACATTCAACACCTGAGAAGATTTCAACCATGCCAATAATAAATGAAATGTAAATAAAAAAGGACGAAGTTCATTTTTCACCCAGAAGATTGGCAAAAATAATTAGGTTAATAAAACTCAGTATTGTTGAGCAACAATTCTCTCTAGTGCTATTTGGTGGACACATAAGTTGATACTTTTTTGAATGTCACTTTGGTAGTTAAAATGTGTTACTGTTTACCCCAGCAATCCTTCATCTAGGAATTTACTCTGAAGACAGAATCATTCAAGTTCAAATGGATAAAATCTCAGTGATGTTCATTACAGTGTTATTTAGAATAGTGCCCCACCAAAAAAATTGGAAACCATCTAAATGTTCATAAATGGGGCATTTGTTGTATAAATAAGACACTTACATTCAATGGAATACAATACTGTCTTTTAAAGTACGTATGGACATGCAAGTTTTTCTTTGACCAATTGTCAAGTGCTTGAAAACAGATCACAAAACACCACTTGGAGCAAAAAGTATTTTACAGAAAGAAAGCTCTCTGGAAGTTGGCTCATATAAACATTTACAGTGGTTTTTATTGAGTGGAAGGAATGTAAATAATTTTTACCTTCTTACACTATTTTTATTATTATACTTTAAGTTTTAGGGTACATGTGCACAACGTGCAGGTTTGTTACATATGTATACATGTGTCATGTTGGTGTGCTGCACCCATTAACTCATCATTTAGCATTTGGTATATCTCCTAATGCCATCCCTCTCCCCTCCGCCCACCCCACAACAGCCCCCGGTGTGTGATGTTCCCCTTCCTGTTTCCATGTGTTCTCTTTGTTCAATTCCCACCTATGAGTGAGAACACACGGTGTTTGGTTTTTTGTCCTTGCGATAGTTTGCTGAGAATGATGGTTTCCAGCTTCATCCATGTCCCTACAAAGGACATGAACTCATCATTTTTTATGGCTGCATAGTATTCCATGGTGTATATGTGCCACATTTTCTTAATCCAGTCTATCCTTGTTAGACATTTGGGTTGGTTCCAAGTCTTTGCTATTGTGAATAGCGCTGCAATAAACATATGTGTGCCTGTGTCTTTATAGCAGCATGATTTATAATCCTTTGGGTATATACCCAGTAATGGGATTGCGGGGTCAAATGGTATTTCTAGTTCTAGATCCCTGAGGAATCACCACACCGACTTCCACAATGGTTGAACTAGTTTACAGTCCCACCAACAGTGTAAAAGTGTTCCTATTTCTCCACATCCTCTCCAGCACCTGTTGTTTCCTGACTTTTGAATGATTGCCATTCTAACTGGTGTGAGGTGGTATCTCACTGTGGTTTTGATTTGCATTTCTCTGATGGCCAGTGATGATGAGCATTTTTCATGTGTTTTTTGGCTGCATAAATGTCTTCTTTTGAGAAGTGTCTGTTCATGTCCTTCGCCCACTTTTTGATGGGGTTGTTTGCTTTTTTCTTGTAAATTTGTTGGAGTTCATTGTAGATTCTGGATATTAGCCCTTTGTCAGATGAGTAGGTTGCAAAAATTTTCTCCCATTCTGTAGGTTGCCTGTTCACTCTTATGGTGGTTTCTTTTGCTGTGCAAAAGGACTTTAGTTTTTAGTCTTTTGCTGTGCAAAAGGACTTTAGTCTTTAGTCTTTTGCTGTGCAAAATGGCTTTAGACATGAAGTCCTTGCCCATGCCTATGTGCTAAATGGTATTGCCTAGGTTTCCTTCTAGGATTTTTATGGTTTTAGGTCTAACATGTAAGTCTTTAATCCATCTTGAATTAATTTTTGTATAAGGTGTAAGGAAGGGATCCAGTTTCAGCTTTCTACATATGGCTAGCCAGTTTTCCCAGCACCATTTATTAAATAGGGAATCCTTTCCCCATTGCTTTTGTCAGGTTTGTCAAAGATCAGATAGTTGTAGATATGTGGTATTATTTCTGAGGGCTCTGTTCTGTTCCATTGATCTATATCTCTGTTTTGGTACCAGTATCATGCTGTTTTGGTTACTGTAGCCTTGTAGTATAGTTTGAAGACCGGTAGCGTGATACCTCCAGCTTTGTTCTTTTGGCTTAGGATTGACTTGGCAATGTGGGCTCTTGTTTGGTTCGATATGAACTTTAAAGTAGTTTTTTCCAATTCTTTGAAGAAAGTCATTGGTAGCTTGATGGGGATGGCATTGAATCTATAAATTACTTTGGGCAGTAAGGCCATTTTCACGATATTTATTCTTCCTACCCATAAGCATGGAATGTTCTTCCATTTATTTGTATCTTCTTTTATTTCATTGAGCAGTGGTTTGTAGTTCTCCTTGAAGAGGTTCTTCACATCCCTTGTAAGTTGGATTCCTAGGTATTTTATTCTCTTTGAAGCAATTGTGAATGGGAGTTCACTCATGATTTGGTTCTCTGTTTGTGTTATTGGTGTATAAGAATGCTTGGATTTTTGCACATTGATTTTGTATCCTGAGACTTTGTTGAAGTTGCTTATCAGCTTAAGGAGATTTTGGGCTGAGACGATGGGGTTTTCTAGATATGCAATCATGTCATCTGCAAACAGGGACAATTTGACTTCCTCTTCTCCTAATTGAATGCCCTTTATTTCCTTCTCCTACCTGATTGCCCTGGCCAGAACTTCCAACACTATGTTGAATAGGACTGGTGAGAGAGGGCATCCCTGTCTTGTGCCAGTTTTCCAAGGGAATGCTTCCAGTTTTTGTCCATTCAGTATGATATTGGCTGTGGGTTTGTCATAGATAGCTCTTATTATTTTGAGATACATCCCATCAGTACCTAATTTATTGAGAGTTTTTAGCATGAAGGGTTGTTGAATTTTGTCAAAGGCCTTTTCTGCCTCTATTGAGATAATCATGTGGTTTTTGTCTTTGGTTCTGTTTATATGCTGGAGTACGTTGATTGATTTTTGTATGTTGAACCAGCCTTGCATCCCAGGGATGAAGCCCACTTGATCATGGTGGATAAGCTTTTTGATATGTTGCGGGATTCAGTTTGCCAGTATTTTATTGAGGATTTTTGCATCAATGTTCATCAAGGATATTGGTCTAAAATTCTTTTTTTGTTGTGTCTTTGCCAGGCTTTTGTATCAGGATGATGCTGGCCTCATAAAATGAGTTAGGGAGGATTCCCTCTTTTTCTATTGATTGGAATAGTTTCAGAAGGAATGGTACCAGCTCCTCCTTTTGCCTCTGGTAGAATTCGGCTGTGAATCCATCTAGTCCTGGACTTTTTTTGGTTGGTAAGCTATTGATTATTGCCTCAATTTCAGAGCCTGTTATTGGTCTATTCAGAGATTCAACTTCTTCCTGATTTAGTCTTGGGAGAGTGTATGTGTCGAGGAATTTATCCATTTCTTCTAGATTTTTTAGTTTATTTGCATAGAGGTGTTTATAGTATTCTCTCATGGTAGTTTGTATTTCTGTGGGATGGGTGGTGATATCCCCTTTGTTATTTTTTATTGCATCTATTTGATTCTTCTCTCTTTTTTTCTTTATTAGTCTTGCTAGTGGTCTATCAATTTTATTGATCTTTTCAAGAAACGAGCTCCTGGATTCATTGATTTTTTGAGGGGTTTTTTGTGTCTCTGTTTTCTTCAGTTCTGCTCTGATCTTAGTTATTTCTTGCCTTCTGCTAGCTTTTGAATGTGTTTGGTATTGCTTCTCTAGTTCTTTTAATTGTGATGTTAGGTGTCAATTTTAGATCTTTCCTGCTTTCTCTTGTGGGCATTTAGTGCTATAAATTTCCCTCTACATACTGCTTTGAATGTGTCCCAGAGATTCTGGTATGTTGTGTCTTTGTTCTCATTGGTTTCAAAGAACGTCTTTATTTCTGCCTTCATTTCGTTATGTACCCAGTAGTCATTCAGGAGCAGGTTGTTCAGTTTCCATGTAGTTAAGCGGTTTTGAGTCAGTTTCTTAATCCTGAGTTCTAGTTTGATTGCACTGTGGTCTGAGAGACAGTTTGTTATAATTTTTGTTCTTTTACATTTGCTGAGGAGTGCTTTACTTCCAACTATGTGGTCAATTTTGGAATAGGTGTGATGTGGTGCTGAAAAGAATGTATATTCTGTTGATTTGGGGTGGAGAGTTCTGTAGATGTCTATTAGGTCTGCTTGGTGCAGAGCTGGGTTCAATTCCTGGATATCATTGTTAACTCTATGTCTCGATCTGTCTAATGTTGACAGTGGGGTGTTAAAGTCTCCCATTATTATTGTGTGGGAGTCTAAGTCTCTTTGTAGGTCACTAAGGGCTTGCTTTATGAATCTGGGTGCTCCTGTATTGGGTGCATATGTATTTAGGATAGTTAGCTCTTCTTGCAGAATTGATCCCTTTACCATTATGTAATGGCCTTCTTTGTCTCTTTTGATCTTTGTTGGTTTAAAGTCTGTTTTATCAGAGACTAGGATTGCAACCCCTGCCTTTTTTTGTTCTCCATTTGCTTGGTAGATCTTCCTCCATCCCTTTATTTTGAGCCTATGTGTGTCTCTGCACATGAGATGGGTTTCCTGAATACAGCACACTGATGGGTCTTGACTCTTTATCCAGTTTGCCAGTCTGTGCCTTTTAATTGGAGCATTTAGCCCATTTACATTCAAGGTTAGTATTGTTATGTGTGAATTTGATCCTGCCATTATGATGTTAGCTGGTTATTTTGCTTGTTAGTTGATGCAGTTTCTTCCTAGCATCGATGGTCTTTACAATTTGGCATGTTTTTGCAGTGGCTAGTACCGGTTGTTCCTTTCCATGTTTAGTGCTTCCTTCAGGAGCTCTTGTAGGACAGGCCTGGTGGTGACAAAATCTCTCAGCATTTGCTTGTCTGTAAAGCATTTTATTTCTCCTTCACTTATGAAGCTTAGTTTGGCTGGATATGAAATTCTGGGTTGAAAATCCTTTTCTTTAAGAATGTTGAATATTGGCCCCCACTCTCTTCTGGCTTGTAGAGTTTCTGCCGAGAGATCCGCTGTTAGTCTGATGGGCTTCCCTTTGTGGGTAACCTGACCTTTCTCTCTGGCTGCTCTTAACATTTTTTCCTTTTCAACTTTGGTGAACCTGACAATTATGTGTGTTGGAGTTGCTCTTCCTGAGGAGTATCTTTGTGGTGTTCTCTGTATTTCCTGAATTTGAATGTTGGCCTGCCTTGCTAGATTGGGGAAGTTCTCCTGGATATTATCCTACAGAGTGTTTTCCAACTTGGTTCCATTCTCCCCATCACTTTCAGGTACACCAATTAGACGTAGATTTGGTCTTTTCACATAGTCCCATATTTCTTGGAGGCTTTGTTCATTTCTTTTTATTCTTTTTTCTCTAAACTTCTCTTCATGCTTCATTTCATTCATTTCATCTTCCATCGCTGATACCCTTTCTTCCAGTTGATCGCATCAGTTACTGAGGCTTGTGCATTCATCATGTAGTTCTCGTGCTGTGGTTTTCAGCTCCATCAGGTCCTTTAAGGACTTCTCTGCATTGGTTATTCTAGTTATCCATTCGTCTAATTTTTTTTCAAAGTTTTTAACTTCTTTGCCATTGGTTCAAACTTCCTCCTTTAGCTCAGAGTGGTTTGATCTTCTGAAGCCTTCCTCTCTCCACTCGTCAAAGTCATTCTCCATCCAGCTTTGTTCTGTTGCTGGTGAGGAGCTGCGTTCCTTTGGAGGAGGAGAGGCACTCTGATTTTTAGAGTTGCCAGTTTTTCTGCTCTGTTTTTCCCCATCTATGTGCTTTTATCTACATTTGGTCTTTGATGATGGTGACGTACAGATGGGTTTTTGGTGTGGATGTTCTTTCTGTTTGTTAGTTTTCCTTCTAACAGTCAGGACCCTCAGCTGTAAGTCTTTTGGACTTTACTGGAGGTCCACTCCAGACCCTGTTTGCCTGGGTATCAGCAGCAGTGGCTGCAGAACAGCAGATATTGGTGAGCCGCAAATGCTGCTGCCTGATCATTCCTCTGGAAGTTTTGTCTCAGAGGACTACCTGGCTGTGTGAGGTGTCAGTCCGCCCTTACTGGAGGGTGCCTCCCATTTAGGCTACTCAGGAGTCAGGGACCCACTTGATGAGGCAGTCTGCCCGTTCTCAGATCTCAAGTTGCGTGCTGGGAGAACCATTACTCTCTTCAAAGCTGTCAGACAGGGACATTTAAGTCTGCAGAGGTTATTGCTCTCTTTTGTTTGTCTGTGCCCTGCCCCCAGAGGTGGAGTCTACAGAGGCAGGCAGGCCTCCTTGAGCTGTGGTGGGCTCCACCCAGTTCGAGTTTCCTGGCCGCTTTGTTTACCTACTCAAGCCTGAGCAATGGCATTCGCCCCTCCCCCAGCCTTGCTGCTGCCTTGCAGTTTGATCTCAGACTGCTGTGCTAGCAGTGAGCGAGGCTCCGTGGGCATAGGACCCTCCGAGCCAGGTGCGGGATATAATCTCCTGGTGTGTGGTTTGTTAAGCCCATTGGGAAAGTGCAGTATTAGGGTAGGGGTGACCCAATTTTCCAGGCGCCATCTGTCACCCCTTTCTTTGACTAGGAAAGGGAATTCCCTGACCCCTTGCGCTTCCCGGGTGAGGCGATGCCTTGCCCTGCTTCAACTCATGCACGGTGCCCTGCACCCACTGTCCTGCACCCACTGTCCAGCACTCCCCAGTGAGATGAACCCGGTACCTCAGTTGGAAATGCAGAAATCACCCATCTTCTGCATCGCTTATGCTGGGAACTCTAGGCTGGAGCTGTTCCTATTTGGCCATCTTGGCTCCACCCCCTTCTTACACTTTTTAAATGAAATGAGAACATGTATCATTTTACCCCTCCATGCTCCAATTAAATGAAATCTGTGCAAACATTAAAAATAATGTAGAAAGAATAAAATCCCATGGAATTGTTTATAATTTATTAAGTGGAGAAATATAGGTTACAAAATAATAAGTACAGCATTTATCTCATTTTTGGAATAAAGCGTAGAAACATATATCCACATACATACTTTTGTGAATGGAAAAAAAAGCCCAAATATATTAACAGTGGTAATCTCTGTGTAATGACATTTTGGTTAACTTTTTAGATAATATTTTCTATATTTTCTTTAATGAAATTGTATTACTTTTAAATGAAAATTATTGCAGCTCTCTCTAAGAATAATGTTAAGATAAAATTGTCAAAACCTGGGCTTAGTGTGAATACAAAAAATCATTCCCTCTCAATTTTACTTCATAACCCAATATTTAGAAGTAAGATTACAAAATGGTGAGGGGGTCATTGGATTACAGATGGTGGAAACTATATTACATAAAGAATCTTGATGATTTACAGTCCCACTACAGTGGTTTCACCATTATGAAATTAAGGTCTTTCCAAGGTATTATAAAAACAACTAACTACCTTATGTAAGGTATAAAGAGGATTATCCCTTGAATCAACTACTTCCCTCACCAATATTATAAACCATATGCACAAACTTCCACCTCGGACTGATGAACAATACGCTATCTCAAAAATCCATAGCTGCATGAGCCCTTCTTAGCTTTGTGAGCCAAGAAGAATAAAGGGTTAAGTTGGGCATTAAAACTGCCACAACAACAAAAGAGACTAAACCCCCCTTGGAATTTGTTTCCACGCAACATCCTGAAGCTTGCTTTGTTGTGAACTGGCACTTGAACAGTAGATGCCCTTTTTATAGAGAACCATAGGTTTTCAAGGGCTGATTTTATTTCTGATTTGTTTTTCATTATTTCCTGAAGCTATTGATGTTTCAGAGGCAGTGGGGGAAGTGAGAAAGCCCTGGGAGAGTTTCAGGCTTTGAATTTCGGAACTCAACCATTCAGAGGTTCATACTCATGTTCACAAAAACAATGTCATGGGGTCACTTTGGCCAATGGAGTGTTTTGTGTGAGGGCTGGAGCTTGGGTTCTGTGTGTGTTTGCCTCAGTAGCCTTCCACCCTTTCCACACTTCCCTTTTTCTCTTTCTTTTCCCCTTTATATCAACATGTTGTAGCCTGTGACACCAGCTAAATTAATCACTCACTGCACTCAGGGAAGTCACCGCAGGATATAGAATAACAAAGACAACAAAATTATTGCAAGGCTGGAGAGAAGGGACTAGCTTGTGAATAGAGCAGCACACCCTCACCAGCTGTGTCCTCGCAGGGGCTGGAGCAGCAGATTAAATCAGGGACTGTTTTCTATTCCGTTATTTGAATTTGAGAATAGCCACAATACAGACCGAAGCACCCCTAGTGAAGGGAAATCCCTTTGGAACACTTAGCTTGTCAGAACTAAGGCTCTTCCCAGCCCATGAGAGTTCTCCTAGGGTTCCCCGTGGGCAAGCTCTGCTTGGGCTAGATCCAGCTGAGTGACTGCTGAGCCTCCAGGATCCAGAAGCATACCTAAGGGCTCCTGAGTCAAAGCCAGCAGGGAAATCAAACCTCCAGCAGCCAAAAAGATGTGGTTTGAGTCCTAGTAAGCTTACCAATCTGCATGCTAGCCCAAGAAAAAGATGGAATGGATGGGGGCTGTCAGCTTCTTTGACTCAGAGGAGAAAGGAATCTCTGATGACAAATGTTGGCAGGATGCTCGGTGAGTTCACCAGTGTTCTTCTATGCACCTAAATGTCAAACTACAGGGGCACAGTTCAAGGGTGACTTAGAGCTCTGTCAGACCTTTTTGGTTAAACATATCTCCCAACAACTTTGATAATGGTAGAGAAGATATACTCATGAAGTAATGGACGTATAGCTGACATGACTAACAAGTATATAAGAAAAACAGCATTATGTACAAAAGCTCTTCAAAGCCACAAGTAAGAAGTCAAAAATAACAAGAGGAAATGTAATGAGAATGGTAATAAACATGTGTCATATAATCATAAACAAAACCAAATGTGAATGTAAATGACTACATTCAGGTTCAAAAAATCAATTGAATGATAATAGAATGGGGGAGATTAAACCTGACACCAAAGGCACCCCAAAGAAATTATAGGATTTATATTGAACAAAAGCTCATGAAGAGACAGCTGAATGATGCAGCTGTTAAAAAACCTAAGACCAAGGGAAGAATAGTATTTGAAACAAGAGAGGTAAGTGTTGAATGATCCTCAGCATTGGTTAGACCACATGGGAAGAAGGTCCTATCTTTGGATGACTGTTGCAAGGGGGAAAGCGTTTCACATATCTGGGAACTAGAGAGAGGAGAACTAGTCCCAATGTGGGAAAATGTAAGAGACAGATTGGGGCATGTAATGGATTCAGTTGTGTCCCCCCGAAATCCATATGTTGAAGCCCTAACCCCTAGTACCTCAGGATGTGACCATATTTAGAGAGGGGGCCTATAAACAGGTGAGATGAGGTTAAAATGAGGCTTCCAATCTGTCTTCATAAAAAGAGATGTGGACTTGCTGAGAGACTCCACAGACTTGTGCACACAGAAGAAAAACCATGTGAAGACATAGTGAGAAGATGGCCATCTGCAAGCCAGAGAGTCCTCAGAAGAAACCAAACCTGCAGACACCCTGATCTCGGACTTCCCAGCCTCCATAACAGTGAGAAAAGTTCTATTAAGCCACCCAGCCTGTGGTATTTTGTTATGGAAGCCCAAGCAAACTAACACAGGATTCTAAAGAAAGAAACATTTTCTAACCAAGTGGCTGAGTGCAGTGCCAAGAGTAAGGCCTCATTTGAATCCTGACTCTGCTACGTGACTCTGGGCAGCTAATCTCCCTGGGTCACATTTGCCTTGTTTTTAACCTGGAGATCACAAAACCTACTTCATGGGATTGTTAGGAGATTAAATGAGAAACTGAATGCAGTGCATGGAGTATGTCTTTGCCCAAATGATCAACCATCCAGGAAAGGAATGGACTGCCTTGCACTAGGACCTCTGAATAGAGCCTGGTTTATCCAATCACAACACGCACTGGCTCTTAAAGGCTTCCACCCAGCTATGGCCTTTACTTCTGCTCACATTTTGCTGGACAAAGAAAGCAACTTTTTTAGAAAAATAAAATTAATTTATGTTTATACTCTAACATGTTGATATTCCAGAAAGTGGCTTTATTAAGATTAATAAGACATTGTGATGATTCTCAGAATATTGTGGAGGGGACAGGGATGTCCACCACAAACTTTAGCTCAATGTGGTAACTGCCGTTTCACTGTCAGCCCCATCACCCCGTGCCTCTTAGAGAACCTGCTCTTCCCTTGGCCCCTTGAAGAGACTGTCTTTGGCCACCACTGATAGACCATCATCCACGGTGATTTGACTGGATGAAGCCAATTGCCCTTGGCTTTAGCCAGAAAGGTCACCTACTTAGTTATGGGCCTATTTCCTCTTTCCTGATCCAGTGCTGTTGGGAACCTCAATCCCAGGAACTGGCCTCTGTGGCTTGAGTCCAGCACCTCAACAGCCTGGGCCCATCTAGCAGGCGCTTGATCCAATTTGTGTGGCATCAGAAAGATGATACTGGAACAGAGCTACCATAAGAAAGATCCTTTAGTTGGGGAGGCGGGGGAGGACACAGTTTCAGAGTTCCTTTCCAATACCATTACTCAGACTCATTACCAGGATTGTGTGTGCTAGTAATAGAACCCACAGTTATACTAAGATGGGACATTCTTATAAATGGAATGCATCTCAATTTCTTATATTCCTATAACTTGGGTCTATATGTTTTATCACTGGGATGACTTACCTTCAGTAAGACATTCAACCCCATGCAATGGGAACTTGGAGGAAGGTGCCAGGCCTTGATATTTTCTTGGAATTTTCAGGGAGTCTCAGGAATATTAATGCTCACTTCCCTGGAATACAGGCCATTCATCAGTCTGCACAGTGTGAACTGATATTTTTGAGTGAGTGAATGTATATGTGTGTGTGCACATGCATCTTTGTGTGTGTTTGGTTCTGGGACTGTTCTTGCCATCAATGCCACCTCCCTCTCACCCACATGGCTTGTTGGAGTCCTTTTATTTTAACACTCTCTGTAAGAAGCCTTCAGTTTCACAGGATTGCTGACTCCTAACAAATGCATCTGACAACAATGCACACTTCTGCCCACTGGTAATCAGAGCAATTACTTAATGAGTACATCTCTATTTCCTTCAGGGTGGACTAATTAAAAGGCTTCCATGCTGTTGCCAAGAATGGACAGAGTGTGTTTTGTATTTCTTTTTGGAAAGGCTGAAAACTATCTATCTTTGGGCTCTGCATGGAAACATTTTCAGCATTGCTCATGGGATTCTTCTCACTTCTGCCCTTCCAGGGCAGGCTCCATTGTTGGCCATTGACTGATAAGGCAGGACAAACTGTAGGCCTCCAGCTCAAATTTACTATTTTGAAGAGAGGACGTCTAGAGCAATAGAACAGTGGTTTGCAAACTTTAGCACCCATCGGAATCCCCTGGATGGCCTGTTAAATCACTGCCTGCTGGCCACATTCTAGAGTTTCTGATTCAGTATGTCTGGGAAGGGGCCTGAGAAGTTGCACTTCTAAGGTCCCGGGTGAAGCTGATGCTGCTGGTCTGGAGATCACACTTTTAGAAAACTGCTATAGAGAAACGCTTTTATTTTCCTAGTCCCACAGCTCCTTAAGGCAGCAAAAGCATCACTTTTCTAGTGAGGCCAAAGGAGAGAATCAGCCTTAGAACCAATGTTATTTTGCAAGATGGAATAGGTGCTAAAGGACACTTGATTCAACTGCAAGGAATGTAAACTTTGAGTTCAAATCTCAGGTCTGCCACTTGGTAGTCATATGATTTTCAGCTGATTACTGAATTCTCTGATTCTCAGTGTTCTCATTCATTAAATGGGAACATAGACTTCACTAGACTGCTACAAGGCTATATAGAGTACGTAGTGTAGGGCATGACATGCCCCCATTGCCAAGTGAAGGATAGGCCCATTCTGGTTTCTTCCACTCACCTCTTCTCCCAGATCCCTGGATGGTTTCGAATGACTTCTTTATTCCTCAGAGTTCGTGTAATACTCATGTGATAAATGTCAGGCACAGTTTACTTTATGCTACAGTGCACTTGTTAGAAAGATTTTCTTAGGGTAAATCATGTCTTAAGATATAAAGGATAAACGATAACTTTTCCATGGACTTTGCATGCAGGGAAGTTTTTTAATAAACAGAAAAAGAAAATATAAAGTTCCAAAATATACTTTCTTCCATGGAAACATGTTAGCACAGGGAGGCAAAAATATGTTGACATAGTACTACTTTCTACATTTGTGTGTCAAAATCTTGAACATACAGCCGATTTATACCAAAAGTCTATAGTAAATACATTTTAAATAAACAAGCCCATAGCCAGGCACGATGGTTCATGGCTATAATCCCAGCACTTTGGGAGGCCAAGGCTGGAGGATCACTTGAGGTCAAGAGTTCGAGACCAGGCTGGCCAACATGGTAAAATCCCATATCTACTAAAAATACAAAAATTAGCCAGGTGTGGTAGCAGGTGCCTATAGTTGCAGCTACTCCCGAGGCTGAGGCAGGAGGTTTGCTTCAACCCAGGAGGCAGAGTTTTCAGTGAGCCAAGATCTTGCCACTGCACTCCAGCCTGGGCGACAGAATAAGACTCTGTCAAAAAAACAAAAACAAAAACAAAAAAGGCCAATGACAGAAGGAATTTCTAGGAAGATGTGTAAAAGGGCATGAGGTTAAAGATTTGTTAAATCTCAAGAGATTAAAAAAAAAACTGTTACTTTGCCAGGGACATTGTTTGCAGTCTCAATTTTCTGTGCTAATATCCTCTGCCTTCTCAAATCCTACTGAAGGTTATTAGTTCTGCTTTTGGTACTAATAAAATAAAATTACCTAAAAAAAGAACACCTCTCATACCTACTTCCTACCAAGCTTACTAAGAAACTGTGATGGTTTTAGTTAATCACAACTTTGGGGTCTTTATCAAATAGCTACGTGTTTTTTGAGCCCTTATTATGTGCCAGACTTTGGGGGTGTTTGCATTCATTGTCTTAGATCATTCTCACAGCTTAGTAAAGAGGGTACTAAAATTTCCCTCAATTCATAGATAAGCAAACCGAAGTCTGGAGAAGGAAATGACTTGCCCACGTTCCTAATTATTGGAGCAGAACTTCAATTTCAGGCCTGCCTGGCTTTTTGAAGATCCGCAAGGCCTTCCTAAACTATTCATCTCTTTTCCTCTCTAATCAAGGGACATCAAATGCTGAAAAGATCGTTTTGTAAAAACTGAACCAAATAGGACCCAGTTGTCAATGCTTCCCTTAGGACAAGCAACCCAGTTTTTCATGAGTCTGGTTTATGTGCCAATGAAAGCTGAGTATGCTCAAAGCTTAGAATCATACTTAGGGTATGATAAAAGAAACATTAGAACACAAAATCTCTGTCGTGCCCAAATATCTTCAATCTCTGCCAGAGCAGTGCCTGGTATTTTCTAAAGAGAATACCAAACAACTAAAATTCACAGAATCTCTGCTAGTCTGTAACTTCTATTATGGAAATCTCACCCTTTTAGAGTTAAGGTCTCGAAATGGAAGTGAAAAATGAAGGTTGATATTTAGAGCTACTTAGTATTCAATGGCGTAACTTCCCAAATACACACAAATTTAATGCACTTTTGATTGATCCCATAATTACAAAATTTGTTTAAAGCCATTATATTATCTTCTTATTTGACACAATATGGCACAATTTTGTTATAGGATTGAAAACCAAATAAGACAACTACAGTTGGTAGCATTTCAAAGAAATATTCCCTTTAAGATGAAATCAATCCTGTTTCAAGTTTATTCCCTTGCTTTATGATTGAGGCTCTAGGGGTGTATTTTGCTGAAAAATGTCTTTTTGATTTTTTGGAAATTCTTTAGATTAATATGCAGCTCTCATTGCAAGGCAAATCTAGATCTGCTTTTATGTTTCCTCTTTCCCCAGGCTGCAACTAGTGCCTACCTCTCCAGGAGAGACAGTCCACTCATTCCTGATTGGGGCTTAATATTTCAGGTCAGACAGCAAAGAATTCGTCAACTCATCATCATTTAGAGCACGTCATACTTTGTCTATTTACATTACAGAATTCATTTCTTTGCTTAATATGTCCAATATCTTGGTCTTGACATTTTGTTACTGTCTAATTTTAATTCCTGTTCACACACACACACACACACGTGTTACTCACACCCACTGTGTACCATACCATATTATTGCAGTTCTCAACATAGCAAGACAAGAACCCGGGGTTTTGATGTATTTCTGAGTATAGTTTCAGCGTTTATTTCATTTCATTGAAGACTTTCCTTCATGTCTTTCCTTCTGTTTCAACTTAAAGGCAGTGGACTTTCCTCTAACCACTGGTGTGTTTTCTAACCACTGATGTGTTTTCAATTCTGTTCTAACCACTGGTGTGTTTTCAATTCTCCCCTCTCTCCAATTCTCCTTTAATAGATGCAAACTTGTTTATCTCTGCATTTAAGATGTATTTCCCAAAGGCAGATTTGTACCCTTCTGCTCATCCTATGAAAACACAAGGAGATACAGAATAAAATGAAAATTTCCAAAAACTTCTTTTTTAATACATGTTAGACACCAAACAATTTTTAAACACCTAAGCAATAAAAGCTAGCTGCCTGTCAATCCCACAGCATGTGAAGGACACACATTTGTGTTGGCTTTTTTAGAAAGGGAACATCATCATTGTACTTCAGTGGATTGAATGTGGACTGTAATTCACTGGACTGAACAGGACGTGTTAATGACAGAAGATTAGGAGCTTTGTTGATAAGAAATGGGAATGTCTTTCCATAATATTAATTATAATCTAACCAAGTCCAGCTAAACAGCCTTTTGCTCCTCTTAATACTTTAAAAGAAATCTGGACAATATAGATTCCATTGAGTTATCGAGAGAATATTATAACACTAGATCAGGGGTTAGCACACTGAAGGATGCAGACCAGACCAGGCCTTCCTCCTGCTTTTGTCAGTACAGTTTTGTTGGAACACAGGGCATCCACTTGTTTACATATTGTCTGGCTGTTTTCATGCTATAGCAGCAGAATTGAGCAAACTGAAATATTTATCATCTGGTCCATTACAAAAATTTTGTCAACCTCTGATACAGATATTCAGAGGTGGTGATATTTTTAAGTGATATTTTTCTTTCCTAAGGAAAGGATGAATTAGTCAGTCAGGCTTGTTCTTGGGTCTCAAGGATACACAGATTATAAGAGTTGTGGTTTCAAACTCATCACAACAGGGCAGATTGTGCACAAAATAATGGTCCCTGCCTAGAATTTACAAAGACATTCCGTTTTGCTCAACCAGTATAATAAAATGCTTCTCAAAGGGAGTAAGCATATAATTTATCATTCCTTTAGAAGGTAAAGAGGGCAGTGTTAATAATTATGCTGAAACAGTAAGTACAAACTAGGACTGTTCAGGCAAACCAAGATGTATATTCACCCTAAAAGGGTACATCAGTGTACCAGATTCAGTAAAATCATAATATAAAAGATAAATACACATGGCTTTAAGTTCAGTTCTTCTACTAAGGCATATTCATATTCAGAACCCTTGTAACTGGAATTTTAGCATAACTGTTAGGAAACAAATGGGTATTTCCAGTTCATATGGGGAGTGACCATAAAATCTTTGGACCATCAGAAAATATTATGCAGTAATCAATACAGCTTTTGAAGAGGAAATTGAGCTTGAATAATTCTTGCTATGATTGCCCACCTGGACAATGAGACAGTAATAGATATAGGTTATCTTGATTATTACTGACACTTTTAGTTGTGTCCCAAATGATTGGCAAGCTATAAAAGGATGGCTTTGACCTTTCTGTCATGCTCTTCAAGGACAATGTCCTCAGATTCCCCTGATTCATACTGGCATGGTGTGGGGAGAAGGGAGATGGAGAGAACCAAGAGTACAAAGATCCTAAGAGTCATTGTTCAATTTCAAGATCTTAAATATTTATCCTCTATCTACATCTAAACAACTCTAAAGCAAAAATATTCATCGTCCGTGACCATTATTCTGCTTTGTTAATATTTTGCAGGAAGATCTTTAATTGAAGATTCATTCTACCCTCAGAAAAGTAACAGAAGATATTGGAAACTGCCATATATATTGGAATCTTTAAAGGTATCCTCTTACATTTCTATTCAATGTGTGTATGGATAAAGAAACTTAGTATGTGCCTCTTGTATTTGAAGATTCTAATATTATTAATAACAACTAACATTTGCATGTTGCTTTATCTTTTACAAAATACTTTCAAATATATTCCCCTACCAGATTTTCACAATATACCAATAAGTCAATAACGCAGGATTATTATTATTACCTCTGTTTCTTGTGAATAAAACTAAGGCTCAGAGAAATTAAAGGACTTGTGCAAAGTCACATAGCCAATAATACTACTACTGGTGTTGGTCTAGACCTTTGAACTCCAAATCCTAGGCCACTTAACTCAACCATATTGTCTTCTAAACTGTTATGAATTAGTAATGCTATTAATAATTGTGAAAACATAAATGAAAATGACCTTGACCTGTTGGAGAAGAGGCCAAAACAAACATGAAGCTTATTGCAGTCTAGTTACAAATACTAAAGGAAAACTATAGGTATTACAGTTAAATGAGAACCATCATTGTGGTTTTAGTATAATCGAAGTCAATAGGGATGAAAAGAAGCTTAATATATAAGTTGTTAATAAATATACAGTAGGCCTGGTGCTGTGGCTCACGTCTGTAATCCCAGCACTTTGATAGGCCAAGGTGGGCAGACTGCTTGAGCCCAGGAGTTTGAGACCAGCCTGGGCAACATGGTGAAACCTCAACCTCATCTCTACAAAAAAAAAAATTAGCTGGCTGTGCTGGCATGCACCTGTGGTCCCAACTACTTGGGAGACTGAGGTGGGAGTAGCTGGGACCCAGCCTGGGAGCCTGGGAGGTCAAGGCTGCAATAAGCTGAGATCATGCAACTGTACTCCAGCCTGGGCAACAGAGTGAGACACTGTCTTGAAAAGAAAAAAAAAAAAAGAAGGAAGGAAGGAAGGAAAGAAAAAGAAAGAAGGAAAGAAAGAAAGAAAGAAAGAAAAGAAAGAAAGAAAGAAAGAAAGAAAGAAAGAAAAAGAATTTATTAGTTAGAATTAAAGTATATTTTGTCCACTTGATATTATCTCCTGGGTTTGGCAGCATATAACAGAAAACATCCACATAACAATGGGTTAAACCAGATTGAAATTTATTTATCCAACAAAGGAAGTCTATATGTAAGCAGCTAAGGCCTGCATAGAAACTTAAAGCGTCACCCAAATCCCCTTCAACTTTCTATTCTACCATCCCTAATACGTGTTCCACATCCCAGGAGTTCAAGGTGGTAGACCTAGCTACAGCTATAAATCTATGATACAAGCGACAAGAAAAAGGAAGGAAGAAAGAAAAGTGCCTCCTCTTAAGGAGACCTCCTGGAAGGTAATACATGATCCTTTGGCTTACATTTCCTGGCAGAACTTTTTTGCATGGCTGAATATAGCTACAAGGGAGGCTAGAAGATGTCTTTATCTGGGTCAACTCAAATTATAGTCTTGTTACTAGAAGGGAGGGACTCTAAAGCCTAGAAGGAAGGGACTGCTATTTGCAGATTGGAATAAACAAATAGCAGTCTCTGCCACAATCAACTTATTTAAAAAAAAAAGCTATAACTTAAAATCTGTTTTAGAGAAAAAGGACAAAATTTTGTTGTTGTTTTTCTACTGTGTCAGCCTCTTGACATACATTATGCGACAATCCTTGAGGTAACTTTCATTAGTCCATATGACAAAGAAGAAAATGTAAGCCTCAGACAAGTTAAACAACTTGTTTCTGTTTCTGTAACTAGTAAATGTGGTGTAGAAGCCCATTTTCTTTCCACTATGCATCCTTATGTCCTTGGTTATTTTTTTTTAATTATACTTTTAAGTTCTGGGACACATGTTCAGAACACGCAGGTTTGTTACATAGGTATACACATGCCATGGTGGTTTGCTGCACCCATCAACCCGTCATCTACATTAGGTATTTCTCCTAATGCTCTCTCTCCCCCGGCTCCCCACCCCCTGACAGACCCTGGTGTGTGATGTTCCCCTCCCTGTGTCCATGTGTTCTCATTGTTCAGCTCCCACTTATGAGTGGGAACATGCGGTGTCTGGCTTTCTGTTCCTGTGTTAGTTTGCTGAGAATGATGGTTTCCAGCTTCATCCATGTCCCTGCAAAGGACATGAACTCATCCTTTTGTATGGCTGCATAGTATTCCATGGTGTACATGTGCCACATTTCCTTTGTCCAGTCTATCATTGATGGGCATTTGGGTTGGTTCCAAGTCTTTGCTATTGTGAATAGTGCTGCAATAAACATACGTGTGCATGTGTCTTTATAGTAGAATGATTTATAATCCTTTGGGTATATACCTAGTAATGGGGTTGCTGGGTCAAATGGTATTTCTGGTTCTAGATCCTTGAGGAATTGCCACACTGTCTTCCACAATGGTTGAACTAATTTCACTCCCACCAACAGTGTAAAAGCGTTCCTGTTTCTCCACATCCTCTCCAGCATCTCTTGTTTCCTGACTTTTTAATGATGACCATTCTAACTGGCGTGGGATGGTATCTCATTGTGGTTTTGATTTGCATTTCTCTAACGACCAGTGATGATGAGCTTTTTTTCTTATGTGTGTTGGCCACATAAATGTCTTCTTTTGAGAAGTGTCAGTTCACATCATTTGCCCACTTTTTGATGGGCTTTTTTTTTCTTGTAAATTTGTTTAAGTTCCTTGTAGATTCTGGATATTGGCCCTTTGTCAGATGGATAGATTGCAAAAATTTTCTCCCATTCTGTAAGTTGCCTGTTCACTCTGATGATAGTTTCTTCTCCCTAGTTATTTTTAACGAACAATTAGTCAAATAGAAAACGAAATTGAGGGAAACTTAATTGCTTGGTCAAGAAAACAGGATTTAGAAAGGGTATGAATACATTCCTTTATTCATTCATTTAGGTAACATTAATGGCTCCTACATGTTTCCCTTTCTGTCTTCAAGTAGAGAGTTTTTTTGTTTTGTTTTGTTTTGTTTTTTTCAGATGGAGTTTCACTCTTGTTGCCCAGGCTAGAATGCAGTGGCGCGATTTCGGCTCACCGCAACATCTGCCTCCCAAGTTGAAGCCATTCTCCTGCCTTGGCCTCCTGAGTAACTGGGATTACAGGCATGCACCACCATGCCCAGCTAATTTTGTATTTTTAGTAGAGGCTGGGTTTCTCCATGTTGGTCAGGCTGATCTCAAAATCCTGACCTCAGGTGATCCGCCACCTCGGCCTCCCAAAGTGCTGGAATTACAGGCATGAGCCACAGTGCCCGGCGAGTTGTTTGCTTTTTAACTGAAGCCAAAATATTAATAAATAGGAATCAGAATGTTTGAGTTAGAGGGGTTTGCAGATCGTCTAGTCAGACCACCTCCTTAAAATGAAAATGAGGCCTGGTATGATAAAGTCGTTGTATTTTATTTCTCAAAGGAACAAAGGACAGGAAATAGATCTCTCTTCAAACTAGAATAAAAGAATTGTGTCCCAGGATCATGTGATATAAAATATATCACTGAGGGAGGTCATGAAATCTCAAATCCTGGATGTTTTTAAGAAATTGGAAAAGTATCGGTTCTAGAGGATTTCCCATTTTCTCGGATCAGATAAGTGCTTCAGACCAATTACTAGTCTGATGCCAAGTCCTAGTCCTAGATGCCAAGAATGCAGGGATTTTATTGGGATAAATTGTGCTGTTCTGCATCTGCAATGGGACTAAACTTCACTTGGGTTTAAACCAGGAGTTTAAACCAGGGCTTAGTGTCTTCAAGCACATGATTAGAAATATATTTTCAAATAGAAAAAGACTAAAGTGGGAATTATTTCTTATCTTGTTTATAACAAAAAGATTTCTGGAAGTAAGAAAACTACATTATATGTTTAGAATTTCATTCATGAGGGAGCTTTTCTGCCTTCTCCCTTTCTCTGCTTGGCTCTGTTTTCAAGCATTTAATTATAAAAGCTTTATTTTACTATAGTTATCACAGTTGTTCGATTTAGACACAAGTTGATGATCCTGTGTGTAATTCCATGGCCCTGGGCATCCCATTACTATAGAAATCATCTCTGGAGTTGGCAATTTACCAAACTGACTTTCTACCAAGAAAGGCAGAGCAGAGGTGGTAATAGCAAACTGTCACAGTGGTAGAAGCAGCAGCTGCTCTGAAAGCAGCAGAAATGGTATGCTGAAAGACTGGAAATTCAATCTATGTATTTACTCTAATGGGACATAAGCAGGCCCATGCCAAACATAGAGTCACACTTTTCCCATTATTCAAAATACGGCGTGATACACAGATGCCATGATTGGTATCTAATTAATATGTTTTTAAGGAGTCCAATTCTATCCTGGTGTTCTTATTTATTCAATTCAATTGTTTTTAATTGTCCTGGCATTGTCCACTTCACTGAATAAAAATGGAAGAAAGGAAGAAAGGAAGGAAGGAAGGAAAGAAGGAAGGAAGGAAGAGAAGAAGGGAAGGAGGGAGGGAGGAAAGGTGGGTCAGGGATCAGAAAATGTTGTAATGTTACCCCAAAACATAGTGCTTTCATATGAAGCAGCTTCAAGGCCTCTCTGACTTCCCCCCAGCCCTCCTGTCTCTCAATCCTCTGTTTCTTCCAAAGCACAGGATGAAGCTATTCTCTGAAGTTTCCTTATCAACCTAGAAAGTGGAGTTGCCAAAGAGGAACACAATTGCCTTTAATCCTCTCCCTGAAGTGTCATTAACCAGAGAAGATTAAAATTCATATCACAGAGGAAGAGATTGAAAATTAAACATTACACTTGGATTCCAGACAAACTTTGTCCTGAACCATCGTCTGCTGTTGGTCCTATCTAATTTCCAAAGAAAATTATTTACTAGCCATTGTCTAAGCATTGGGCCCATTCAATTCCCCCTAAAAATCACTTATTATCGCTCAGATTGCCATATTTCCCCCATCTACCCTTCCCTGTGAAGAAGAGTGTATAAGCATCTGTACCTGACTGGGTTATTGGGTCATACTTCTGCTATTTCCCTGGGCCATGCAGGTTAAAATAAATTTATATGTATACATTTTTCTTCTATTAATCTGCCTTTGTCAGTTTTCAGTAAGACTTCAGGGATGGGGCAAGTTTTCCCTTGGCCCCTACAGAAGGAAGAAACAAAAGAAGAAGTAAGGAAGGAAAGAAGAAATGAAGGAGAAAAGAAAAATGAAGGACAGAAGAACTACCAAAACGTGTAACTTGACTTTTTGATTTGATGCATTTTTACTGAAGTGAATACTTTTGTTTTTCTTCTTTAAAACTGTTAATTAAAAACCTTCCTCCACAGCTAGAATCACACAGGAAATAAAAGTGGGTGTGCATATAAACAGAGGAGTGGTAACTTGAATTTTGTAGACAAAAGTCGTCCCCTCAAGCTCTCCTCACTTGTTCAGGGAACTTGAAGGGACAAGTGAGATGAACTTCTTCTCACTATGCTCTCAGTTTGATTTTCTATGCTTTCAGTTTGATTTTCCTGTTTCCCATCTTCCTGCCTTCAGGGCAAGTGTAGAAAGATGGTTGGGACCATGACAATGCCAAACAGCAAGAGTCTGAGTTTAACAAGATTTGAAAATTTGAATTTATGACAGGTGACATCAGCTTATAAAATCGTTGTTTCTTATTTTCAAATTACACTCATCGAGAAAGATATTGGCATCAGAAGACATTGAAAAAAGTATATTTGATTCATTTAAAATACGAAAAAATGCAATCCAGGCATTTTTGTAAACATTCCTTTTACATTTGGTAAAACGCTTTGAGCCATGTCCCAAGATGAAAAAACTGGAAGCCATTTACTTTTTCATCTTAGATGAGTAATAAAATATGGCAGTTAGGTAAGATACTGATATTTATTTTAATTCTGGTCTAATATCGTTGGGTACAAGACAAAGATGGTAAAAATTGACAGGAGGATTATGTATCTTACCACCCTCTCCCAGCTATTTCCAAGTAAAGTTTGATGTTCCCAAAGCCCTTATCATTTTTCCTCACTTCCTAAGGAAAGGCAGAATCCCTCTTTCAGCAGGTCAACATTCTGAGGTTTCACAAGACTTCTGCTTTTAACATGTTTGTTTTTATATTTTGGGAAAAAATGCCACACAAAATAAAATATTGAACCACTCTCAAATCTCCTTACTTTTCTGTTTCTTCTCTTGCATTTTATCCCAGTTTGGATTAAGTAAGCAAAAACATTAGGGATATGGTGTTACCCAACTGAAAGAAAAGCTAATGGGGACTGTGTTCTCATATTACCAGAGGTTAGCAGAGAGCTACTTTAATATGACAGCTAATATAACTCATTGATGTGATTACTCAAAAAGAAGAATGCCATTGGTGTCTAGTTACATCCCAGAGGTTACAATTAGATAGGCCAGATGGATGGGGTCCAGTGAGACAGGCTGACAAACCTGCAGACAGGTCAGCAGGGACATGACTGGGGCAAGGTGGACTTCATGAATCAGGCAAAGGAAAAGGTGCCCTAAATAATTATAGGCTTTTAAAAATCCTGATGTTCTTAAATAAAACCTAGAGAAAAGGGACCAGCTTTGGGGTCTATTTGCCAACTCCAAGCCAAGCATTTTGAATAAGCAGTTTTCTATAATGGATGATGACTATTGACTGTTAAAGTCATCTTAGGTTGACTTTAAAAATAATAGACTTGAAAGCCAAAGCCTCCTAAGAAAAGTAAGTTACTATGCTTTGAGCAAGTCTGTGGTTATAAAATTACCTCTTCCGTCAGCAAACATAATGTGGTCAGAGATACAGAGAATGGTAGGGCCAAAAGGTACCTTAAGCTTCAACTTTTCTGAACCCTTTATTATACATATTAGACAATCCCATCAGATGGGGTCCCCTCAGGAAATAAAAGGTACATTTGAAAAGTTTAATTAAATAGAGTCTTTTGAAGGGACTATTTACTGAGATTTGGGAAGAGTTAGGGATGTTGAAGCTCTCTGGGACCAGCCATGGTGGAAAGCTCTTACCACACCTCAGCTGAAGGAGCAAAACAGGGAGCTAGAACCCGGCAAGAGCTGAAGCTGTGGGCACGAGTCACCTAACAGACGTGGAGGCCGTAGAGGAATACAGCCACTGCCACACGGCAGCCCCGTGGAAGAGTGTGTTGTGTGTGTGTGTGTGCACGTGCATGCGTGTGTGTGAGAGTGTGTGTGTGTGTGTATGCAAAGGTAAGGGGGTGGTATCTCCCCAACTTCTTTCCTCAAACCCTCTGATCTCCTGTTGGAGGACTCCCTTCCACCAAACCCAAGGAGAAGCCAAAGAATAATAAAGTCACCACCGAGATCAATTCCCGGGTTCAGAGCAGGGCAGAGCAGGGAGGAGTATAAAGCTGGTGGAAGATCAACAGAGAATCACCAGCACAGAAGCTGCAGCCAGAGAGTAGAAATGATTTCCAAAGGCTAGTTAGTATAGGGCTAGGACTGGGATCTGGTCTTTGGATTCTCACACTTGGAAGTTTTTTTCATTTTAATGACCAGGCTTTCCAAGACTAAAAATGAGTTGCAAAAAATATCAGATTCTCTTCTTTGGGATGCTCTTCCTGAATGTAGCAAATCTGGGAAAAGCCTGGCTTCTCTAATGGCAGATGTTTGAAGCTCAGTGTTGAGAGGACTATGGGTTCTGAGCTCCTCAGACCCCAGAGCCTCTACAGCAGCTGGAGCAGCAGCGCCAAGCACATGGTGGCTGTCAGTAGCATGTGGGTGCAAGTGTCAAGTTATGGATGAATGAAACTCCTTTTGCAAACCACCCACATGGATTGCGATCTCCAAATAAGCATTGTGCCCTTTTGTGTGGTTGTATGGGAGACCAACATTGCTACACTGATTCTGCTATTTCTCAAGTCACTTTTGAACTTCTCCTTGGAAATGATCTTTGGAGCTAATCTATGTGTCACAGAAGAAACTCAGTGTCTCAAGAGGTTACTCATCAGGTGTATTGTTTCTTATTTTTGCTTGATTTTCTAGCCAACTTTAATATTATTTATCAAACTTGACTTGATACAAAATGTGATGAGTCCAAATATCAAACCCACTCTCAGAATACAAAGATTTATCACACTTGAAATGGATCAAAAGCCTAACAGCAAGCTCAAAAGTAGTATATTAGTTACAGTTCTCCAGAAAACAGAACCAATAGGAGACATAAAATGAGGAACTGGCTTATGTGATTACAGAGGCTGAGTACCACAATCTGCTGTCTGCAAGCTAGATATTCAGGAAAGCTGGCGATGTAATTTAGTCCAAGTTCGAAGGTCTGAGACCTGGAGAGCTGATGGTTTAAATCCCAGTCCAAAGGCAAGAGATGAGAGAAGATGTTCCAGCACAAGTGCTGAGACAAAAGGAGCAAATTCTTCCTTCCTCCATCTTTTGATTCTGTTTAGGCCCTCCACAGATTGAATAATGCTCCCCTCCACCCCCCATCCGCCGTCCACCACACGCACTCTGCGGAGGTCAATCTGTTTTACAGAGTCCACTGATTCAAGTGCTAATCTCATCCAGAAACACTTTCGTAAACACACTCAGAAATAATGTTTAATCTGAACACCCCATGGCCTAGTCAAGTTGACACATAAAATTAACCATCACAAGCAGTGTACCAAGAGGAAGCTCAAAAGTTGTTGAACAACGGCAACCTTTGGAGAATAATTAAATAATTGTCTCTTAAAGTGTCAGAGTTGAGATGGAAAAGGTTAATTTGATTATGGTCAGCCTCGTACTGTGTTTGAAACACACCACTTAATATTAGGTAATACATGAATTGGCAGTATTTATCTGAGAAGAGAATTATAGCTATGTAAAATATTATATATGCACATTGAGAAGTAGAATTATTAGTGGTGTTATGGGATTTTCTTTTCTCATTTGGAAATGTCTGTTATTGTTACCATTGTTTGTGCATTATAGATGCTCCTCAACTTATGATAGGGCTACTTCATCTGAAGTTGAAAATATCCTGTCAAAAATGCACTTTTGACTTAGGATATTTTCAACATACGATGGGTTTAATCCAAACATTGTCTCATCATAAGTCAAGGAGCATACAGAATGCTATGGAAAAAGATCATATGTTGAATTATTGTAAGTTGGAAACCATCTGTATTTACAATTATAAAACCATAAAATATAGACACATTGTTTTATGGAAATTTTTTTTTTTTTTTGAGACAAGAGTATCGCTCTGTCACCCAGGCTGAAGTGCAGTGACGTGATCTCGGCTCACTGCAAGCTCCACCTCCCGGGTTCATTCCATCGTCCTGCCTCAGCCTCCTGAGTAGCTGGGACTACAGGTGCCTGCCACCATGCCCAGCTAATTTTTGTATTTTTAGTAGAGACCGGGTTTCACCATGTTAGCCAGGATAGTCTCTATCTCCTAACCTCATGATAAGCCCGCCTCAGCCTCCCAAAGTGCTGGGATTACAGGTGTGAGCCACTGTGCCTGGCTGGAAATATTTTATAAATGCAATGAAGAGAGATGAAACACAGAAAGAAATGTGACCATATGGACATAGCACATGTGTATAAGCTGCACATGTAATGCTTGTACTTTGCTCAAATATAGACATATCCTATTCTCATCGATTGAAGACAAATAAATGTGGCATATATTTTGCTTTTAATACATCCCCCCACCCCATACAAACCTCCTTATGGAACAATGGAGAAAAGGATGCTTGAGATCTTTGTTTTGTTTTTGTTTTTTTGAGATGGAGTCTCACTCTGTTGGCCAGGCTGGAGTACAGCGATGCGATCTCGGCTTACTGCAACCTCCGCCTCCCATGTTCAAGTGATTCTTCTGCCTCAACCTCTCGAGTAGCTGGAATTACAGGCATGCACCACCATGCCCAGCTAATTTTTGTATTTTTAGTAGAGACAGGGTTTCACCATGTTGGCCAGGCTGGTCTCCTGACCTCAGGCAATCCACCGGCCTTTGCCTCCCAAAGTGCTGGGATTACAGGCATGAGCCACCGTGCCTGGCTGAGATCTTTGGAAAGGGTTCTTGCATAATGAGAACAGATTACAGAAAAAATGATTTGGAAGACAGAATAAATGGAAAAGTTGGAATGGACATTGATTAGTTACACTTTGACATAGGACTTAACATGTAATCACAGTCCCTGGAAACCCAATAAATTTGACAGTATTTATGAATTAGTATGTTTTCCTTATTACTACATGTTGATTTTTGTCGACATCAGGACTATCTGCTTCCTAGAATAATTACTATTACCATATGCCTAAAGTTTAGAATTTTAGAAAATTGGTGATGGGGTATAGGGAACACAAAAAGAAAGCAGGGAAAGGATTTTAATGTTACTTAAGAGATACTTCTTGATTTCTTAAATGTAACCACATTTACTTGTTTGGGGAGGGAGGAGGTGAGAGATCCATATTGCAATTTTATCACCTGTCTCCAGCAAGTTTTGCACTTCATTAAATTGCTTAGGGTTGTACTAGCAATCCCTCCAAACATAACTCAGAGATGTGGGTATCAGTTTTATTGTTTTCTCATTTCCAAAGAAGAAAAAAGAGCTCAGAAAGTTTAATGTATTTGCTTTCCTTCTATAAGCAGATGCTGCTGGAGTTGTTTGTTTTTCATTTTTGGATTTTTTTTAAGACTCTTATTGGTTTATTTTAAAAATCATGTGTAGCCTGACCTCCTAACTCAAACATTTGGACAGTCTACATAATTGAAACATCCAATTTCCCCACATCAACCAGATTAAGGCAAATCAAATCCCTGTTTACAGTGCAAATGTAGAAATACCAGTTAAAGCCAGTTATTCAATGTGACCCTCTGCTGAGACATCCTGTAACCTGTCCTATATCAGTCTTTCAGTCTTCCCCGCTTACATAGAGCTGCTGGAGCTTGAGTCTTGGAACAGGTAGTTCAGTGAGAAGAGATTTGCTACAATAACACTAAGTGTAGCTCATGCCTACATGAGGTCAAGTAGAAAAAGATGAATGTGTTTAATAATTAAATTTCAGGTGATAAATCCTTGGCAGATATTGACTTGACTTTTGAAAAGCAAATGTAAATGCTCATCTCTGGTTGAACAGATAAAGTAGACCATGGCCATAGCGTGGAGGAGGAGGAGCATGCATGGCTCCATGCTGGCCACATCTGGGTCTAATCCTGAAACCACTGCTCACTCAGTACTCTTGAGCACATAGTTCTTCTGAGTCTGATTTTCTTCATCCATAAATATGGGAATAATAATAACACCGTAATAACCCAGAAACATTATGAGGCTCAAACAAGATAGTTCATGTAAACTTCCTAGTGCATAACCATTTTTGAATAAATAATAAACAATGTTTCTGTTCTTTTAGGTTTCAGGATTAACTAAGTTATTACACACACAGACAAAATTGACCCAAATAGTTTTCCAACTGGGCTTCTCAGCTACTACCTGGATAACTATTGCTTCAACCTGCTTAGAACTCATTTTGCTGTTTTCTGTATTTCAGGCCAAGCTGAGTACAGGGAAACTCAATTGTCTTTTAGAATAGTGTTAACAGTTATCAGCAGCTTCCAAAATGTGGGTGCAGGTAAAACCAAAATGATGAACCCCCTGAGAGCATCTGGGCAGAGGTGGGGGTGTGTATGTCCAGGGTAGGATCCAGTTCTGGGGTAAAACCATTCAGTGCTTTCTCCCTAGGGAAGCTGTGCCCATGGCACTAGCTGGAGCAAAATGCAGGGAACACAGGAGCAGGCCTGGAGATGGTCATTCAGGAATCATCTAGGTTAGGATGAAGCCATGAGAGAGGCATTCATTACTTTCTTGGAGGATGAACTTGTCCTGAGAAAAGAGCAGAGAACTAAATCCACCCCTGGGACTTTCACACTTAAGTAGCTCAATTTATCCTCTCCCATTCTGAGTTGCCTAGTGTGTCACACATTTCCCAGGCATTAAAGCCTGGGTATTCCAGTATGGGAAGTGTATTACCAACATATATGTGAATAAAAGCTCTCATCACTCTTTCATGTAACTCATTTTTGTATTCAAAGAGGAATTTGATGAGTTATTGAACAAAGCCTCGGGAATGGTTTTCAAAGGACTAGGACTTGGATCCCTTCACTGCTACCTACTAGCCATGGGCTGTCAGGCATCAGTTGACATTTTAAGCCCCAGTTTTCTTATCTACTTTCTTATGTAACTGTATGAGGTCATGAGGATTACATAAATTATCATAATCTGAAGTGCATTGAGCTTAATAGGCACTCAGTAAATGTATAATAACGTTGATAAGCCAGTTCTCATGCCCCGCCCATTGATGGAAAATGCTGTTGACAATAACGATATCCTGTACTTGAACTGTCAGCGTGGGTGCTTTGTGTGAGACAGCAAACCAAAACAATAGACAAAGTAACTAAACACTAATTGCCTAAAACCTGGCTTTTCCTTTTCTTGGAAAAGGGAGAAAGTCCCTGTCCTTCCCCCTTCTCCCAGAGCCTGTATTTGTGCCCACGCACCCGGCATTCTCATCACTGGTAGCTTCTTTTGCATGACTCTACATCCCAATCCCTGTCGTGTGGGTGGGATATTTATTTCATTATGTCTTTTTTCTCAAAAGTTCAGCAACAATCTGAGTACATATCCCTGACCTCTTCTGATTTATTAATAAATAAATGCATTTTAAGGGCCCTTGACTTTGCATATTAAGGGACAACTCTTCGTCTTCAGTGAGAGCAAAATTTGCCCTTAATATGCATTTATTTATGAGACAGGGCCACAGTCAGGGAGCCAATAGATGCTGAATAGAATTTGAACACACATACAAAGTGAGTTAAACACAGATGATGCTGAGGTGGGAGGAGGTGCTCTCTATGGCAGAGTAGTCAGGAGGCTTCTGTTCCACTGGATAACCTTAAGAAGAGCCTCTCCTGCCAGGTCAGCTTTAGAGAACACATGGGCACAGGAAGGGGAACATCACACACTGGGACCTGTTGTGGGGTGGGGGGAGGGGGGAGGGATAACATTAGGAGATATACCTAATGTTAAATGACGAGTTAATGGGTGCAGCACACCAACATGGCACATGTATACATATCTAACAAATCTGCATGTTGTGCACATGTACCCTAAAACTTAAAGTATAATTAAAAAAAAAAAAAAAAGAAAAGTCTCGGTTCATGGGATTGCCTTAAAAACAAGTTCACTCTGCATCCTTGGTCTGTAGCTTCTGGATAGTCCCAAGAAGATAGAACCAAACCTCAAGAACAGTCTTTCTTGTTGCACAAATCAGAGACAACAGATTGGTTCCTTGTTTTCCTGTCTTTCATGGAGAAATGCTTGTGTCTTCCACATGTTTTCCATATAGCAAAATTAACCCACTTATTTTATTTCCATCTCTTATCCCTACACTGGATTTTACTGCTATCACTTTGTTATTAAATCACTGTGGAGTTTGCTACATCAGAGCTAAGGAGGAAATGGATTACAATGTAGAGGACAGCCTTGCAATTTCCAACAGGAACTATCTGAATGAACACATTGTTTCATTCTATTTCTCTGGAAAGATCACACATTATAATCACTATTCACAGTATACTGTGTAAAATGATCTTTGTTTGTTTTCTACAATAGATACTGTCATTTAATTAATTTAGACTAAAGAAAAGCAATCAACATTCAGTAACAACATCCCCTTAGGGGATATAAATGAAAAATTTTCCATACCCTACATAGCAGTTAGAGCAAAGGAGGTGCTGATATTTATTTACGAACTTCCGTGCTCATAGTTGTAAGGAACAGGACTCTGGCTGATTTCAGCCGAGAAGCATCATGTATGAAAAGAATATTGGATATTTCACAGATTATAATGAGGGCTGGAGAAAGATACTTCAGGCTAAGCAGTCACAATCATGCAAAGAGCAGACCTGATGAGAAAAACCCTCACTACATTCACCAAGTGTGAGATGATGCCGCTTAAGCCACAGCCACTGCAGCACCTGGAACTTGGTCACCTGCAACTATCAAGTACTATCAGCACCTGAGAAAGTGACTACATAGTGTCTGCTTCTTTGGCTTCTGATTCTGTCTGCTGTGGTTGAGTTTGATTCTTGGAGGCCAGGTCATAAGCTCATGCCCTCTCCACCAGAGAAGCCGGAAAGCAAAAACATGGCAGTTTCCACTTTTGTAGTTGGGGTGGGGTCTACCTGTTTCTGAAACTCAAAGACATGGATGTCCCTAAGTGCATGAAGCACTGCACAGAATTTTTGTAAAAAGACAAATGCCCCCTCAAATCAGCATTGCCAGGAATAGGACCTCCAATACCCTCAACTTCCCAATCACACCTACAGAAGCATGTCAGGCCCTTCCTTTGAGCTAAACAGGTAACCCAGCATCCTGGCCTTCCTTGGAGAAAAGAATGAATTACCACTAATAAGAATGAACGCAAGAAGACATATTTTTCCCCCAGTACTGTACTTTCCCTCAATACTGCAGCAAACTTAGCTGCAAAAAATCTGTTGCTCTCATGTTAGAATTCTTTTTGAATTGGCCTTGATCAGATTTTAAATTGGGTGAAATGTCCTATTTTGTGCCTTTGTCTTTACTTACTGAGAACAACATGTTCTTTTTGATGGGCCCACGAGACTGAAGACTTGGATTTGCAACCATGGTTTGAAAGAAAACTATGAAAATGTGATTCCTTTTGGAATATTCATTTGACCACGAGAACCGCAACAACAACTGGTTTGGAACAACAGCGGTATAAAAAATCAGTACAGGGTAAAGAAAAATACTGGTAGTGGATAAAAGAACCAGATACCTTACCAGACATTTATAGAGCTCAAGTCCAAAATTCCAAGATAGGAGATAATCAAATAAATAGCTGCCTCTTCTGTAATTGCATTTTAAAATCTCATTCTATCCACACAAATTTTCCCCCTACTGTCTGATGCATGCTTGGGTTGATATGTTTTTTTTATTAAGACAGATTTATTGGTCAAAGTTTTAATTTTAATTCCCAGGTTTGTTTAAAGAAGGCAGTTTCACAACCCAGTTGTTCTGGATATTTATGGAAGATGAGGCAAAGAAGCTGAGATAGCCAGGAGAAAAAAAAAAAAAAAAAAAAAAAAAACTGCAGTTTAGCATTCTTGTCCCTGTAGGATCCTTCCTTATATTATGGAAATTTCTGCAGACCTTAGGCCATGAGTATTGAACAGATCTCACCTTCCACAGCTTCTCATTGACCTACAGCACAATATAGGGTTTTTTGAACATAAAAGAATCATTGACAACCTCTCTATTACTCTAAGAAATTGTTTACCCATGTGATAAAGAAGCCTCTCAAACTTCCTTAATTAAAAGTATGTTCCATCGATGACCCACCTTCCTGGTGGAGAAACTGAAATCCACCCAGCCTCTTTCTCCCCTACCAATTAGATCACTTTCTCTGTTTGCATCTTCTATCCTATTAGCTCTGGGGTATCACAAAGATGATTTACTTCTGCATTCCATGCTGCCGAGTTAAAGAACAGATTGCCCAGGGTCTTGAACATCTCTGGGTAATTGAAGCTTTTGCCTTTGGGGTTATTACTTTGTAATCACACTATTTGAGGAGTTTGGGTGAGGAAAGCACTGAAGGTATGTCCGCCTGATTTGTCTGTCCTGCTCATTTCAGCCTACTAAGCTGGGTGGTGACTAATTTCAGAAAAAAAAAAAAAAAAAAAAAGGCAGACCTCAGTTACCCCTTCTTTTATGATGCTGTCTGGATAGATGTGCCCACAAGATTTCAATATTCTTGCATCTGATAACATTAATGTATTTAAGACGGAGAGAAGCAAGAAAAGAGGTCAAAGGAACAAGAAAAGAAGAAGACATCCTGCTGAGTCTGTCCTTACAGTAGCAATGATCATTTTGTAGAGTCTGTCCTTACAGTAGCAATGATCATTTTGCAGAGATGTGTGGGTTTCTCAGAAGAGTCAGCCAGAGTAGAGCTTTAATACTGCTCAAAATTTACATGGTTGCTTTAATTTGAAAACAATTAAAAAACAAAAGAGAGAAAGAAGGCAAGCAAGGAAGTAGAAGTTCTGTGGATAACACTACGTTTCTAGCTACTACTACTATCCCTGTTGTTTCTCTTTTTTAAAAGGGCATTCAAAATTCAGTAAACTACAATTTAATGTATTACAGCTTTTAAAGGGAAATTTCTTTACACATGGCAACATACAAGGAACAAAAATTGATTGAATTATTGTATACATTAACTAATAAAGTTAGTTAACAAGGGTACATTTTAATTATATATAACAATGCATCTTTTTCTTAGCTTTATAAAAGCTTTATGACTGTATGGCTCTTTTGCATAGGACCAAATTGAAAAATGAAAAGCAAACTGTTAAACCAGCCATCCAATCAACACCAAATTTCTGAGTGTTTTCTCCAATCACGTAGCTCTCATTCACTCACTCAACATTTAATGAAACGACTTCTGTACCAGAAATTATGCTGCATGGGGTGGGGGATTCACAATGAGGAATGTATAATCCCTCAACCTCAAGAGCTCAGTCTAGACAGTTTGTGTATATTAGTTTCCTAGTGCTGCTGTAAGAAAACAGCATAAACTATGTGGCTCAAAAAATAGAAATGTATTCACACAGAGTTCTGGAGAACAGAAGTCTTAAATCAAAGTGTGGATAGGCTTGGCTTATTCTTGGGGGCTCATAGGGAAATCTGTTCTTCTAGATTCTGGTGCTTGCTGACCGTCCTTGCAAACTTTGTCTTGTAGCAGCAAAACTCCAATCTCTGCCTCTGTCATTACACGGCCTTCTTCACTGCATGTGTTTGTGTCCAAATTTTCCTCTTCTTATGAGGATACTGATCATCATATTTAGGAATCACCCTAATCTAGTATGACTTTTTCTCAAATTCATTTTATCTGCAAATATCCTATTTCCAAATAAGGTCACATTCTGAGGTACTGAAGTTACGAATTCAACACAGCTTTCTAGGAGCAGACACAATTCCACCCATAACACTATCCAACAAGACCCTACACAGAGGTTAGCAGATCTTAACTGAAAGAGCCTGGAGTTGTACCAGCAGTGTCCAGGGACTGCAGAAAGCATTGTAAGTGACCTGTCACAGACAATGCAGGGAAATGGAAGATGGAGAATGGCTTTAACCATCTGTCCTAGCAGAATGAACCAATACCATTACAGAAGCCAGTCAAGTAACCCCTTTCCTGCTAGGCCACCAGACCAAGCAGAGTGGGGAAATAGATAAGTAGACCACAGGCTTACAAGATCCATCTACATGAAGAGAGAAGACATAACCAGAAATAAAGTTCAGAGTTTTATCAGATAGGACTAGACATATTTATCATTGGCTTGAGGCTTTTTGAGGACTAAAGTGACCAGAAGATGTATTAGTCAAGAGTAACCAGAAAAGGCATGGACCTGCTTGATTTTCATCTAAGGAGGTGGCAGGGGAAAGAACTATCCTACAAACTGGGTAGGCAAGGCAGTCATAAGGAAAGAATAAAGTTGCTTTCAGTTGTACCTGACAGAACCCAGCTTGTTCCTCACATGGCTTAAAACAAAAATGGGTGTTTGGGTAAAGAGGCTGTGATGTAGCCTGTGTTAAAAGAATCAACCATTAGGCTGAGACAACTCCAGTGCCTTGGGTTCCTACATAAGCAAACCAAAACCCTTCTCAATAGAAACAGTAAAATTAATTTAAGCTTAACCAATCAGAAACCTCCAACTAGAGACTTTACCACTCAGAAACTGACAGCTAACCTCTAACTAGGGACTTTCACCAGATCATACCCAAATAAGGCAAATGCCTAGTTATAGCCAATCAAGTACTACAGTCTCTCCTCATTTGTAGGAGATTGGTTTTAGGACCCCCATGGATATCAAAATCCAAGGATGCTCAAGTATCTTGCATAATGTATATGCACCTGACCTAGGCATATCCTCCTATATACTCAAATTATCAGTAGATTACTTATAATACCTAATACAATGTCTACACATCACTTCATTTGAGTGGATTCAATGTAATACTCTGTGCATAACAAATTCAAGCTTTGCTTTTTGGAACTTTGTGCAATTTTCTCTTCCTGGATATCTGTGGTTGGTTTAATTTGCGATGCGAAGCCCATGAATACAAATGGCTGCCTGTAATTACTTTGCTACAGTGTATAGGCTACAAAAGCCCACTGCTCATGTTGTTAGAGCAGAACTCCCGAACCTCTTCTGGTTTTGAGTGTTACCTGATTCCTTTAATGCTCAAATAACTGTTAAATTTATTTTGTCTATATAGTTTTTCTTTCAATTCCTGAGATAGCAATGCACTTACATGCTTCCATCCCCCCAAGACTCTCCAAATTCTGTAGCTCTAGAGAACATCCAAAAAGTTCCTAGAACCACTGGAGACAGGCTTGGAAGGCAGTTGAGGTTTGAGAGCCATATGCTCAACTCTGATAGGGGCGAGCCTAGGTTGATCTTACTGTATTCTAGGTTCTGCAGGTTCCCCACGCACTGCAGACCTAATGCTAGTCTTGGCTGAGCCTCAGAAGACTGGCAGCTCCAAAGGGCCATATCAAAGTTATGGAAGGCAGGTAGGAGGCAGGGTGTGTTCCATGGAGCTGATCTGCAAGGGTATCCCTCTCTGCCTGTGACAATTCAGTGACAGAAAAATCTTCCTATGTTGACAGTTCAGTGATAGCAGGCCCCAAGTTATATCAGCTAGGAACATCTGCTCCAGAAGTTAAGACTGGCCTTGGAAAAAAGGTGGAACAAGAGACATAATCCCTACCTCAGTGGTAGTGGAGGTAACTGAGGGGGGCTTAAGGATAAAATGTCTCAGTCCAAAGTCAGAGCAATTATTTGTAGTCTGGCATTCATCCTCTAAATGGGTTGGGGGAGGAATTTTGAGTTAAATCTATTATCTACCCCCAACGATTCAATTAGAAGGAACTGAATTATTTGATGATTAAGAGTATTCTCCATATTCAGTAAATGGTGCTGCGATAACTGGCTAGCCATATGCAGCAGACTGAAGCTAGACTTTTTCCTTATACCATATACAAGAATAAACTCAAGATAGAATAAAGAATTAAATGTAAAACCCAAAACTATAAAAACCCCAAAAGACAACCGAGGCAATACCATCCTGGACAAAGGAATGGGCAAAGAGTTCATGACAAAGACACCAAAAGCAATTGCAACAAAAGCAAAAATTGACAAGTGGGATCTAATTAAACTTAGGAGCTTCTGCACATCAAAAGAAACTATCAACAGAGTAAATAACCTACAGAATGGGAGAAAGTACTTGCAAACTATGCATCTGACAAAGGTCTAATATCCAGTCTCTATAAAGAACTTAAATTTACAAAAGAAAACAAACAACCCCACTAAAAAGTGGGCAAAGGACATGAACAGATACTTCTCAAAAGAAGACATACATGCAGCCAACAAGCATATGAAAAAAAGCTTAATATCACTGATCATTAAAGAAATGCAAATCGAAACCACAACAAATACCATCTCACACCAGTCAGAATGCCTATTACTAAAACATCAAAAAATAACAGATGCTGGTGAGGTTGCAGAAAAAAAGGAATATTTATACATGATTGGTGGGAGTGTAAATTAGTTCAACCATTGTGGAAAGCACTGTGGTGATTCCTCAAACAGCTAAAAGCAGAACTACCATTTGACCCAGCAATTCCATTACTGGGTATATACCCAGAGGATTATAAAACATTCTACCATAAGGACACATGCATGCGAATGTTCACTGCAGCACTATTCACAATAGCAAAGACATAGAATCAGTCCGAATGCCCATCAACGACAGATTGGACTCTTTAAAAATGTGGTACACATACACCATGGAATGCTACGCAGCCATACAAAAGAATGAGATCATGTCTTTTGTGGAAACATGGATGGAGCTGGGGTCTATCATCCTCAGCAAACTAATGCAAGAACAGAAAGCCAAATACCACTTGTTCTCACAAGTGGGAGCTAAATGAAGAGAACTTATGAACACAAAGAAGAAAACAGTGGACACTGGGGTCTACTTGAGGGTGGAGGGTGGAAGGAGGGAGAGGAGCAGAAAAGATAACTATTGGGTGCTAGGCTTAATTCCCGTGTGATGAAATAATCTGTACAACAAACCCTCATGACACGAGTTTACCTATGTAGCAAACCTTCACATGTATCCCCGAACCTAAAATAAAAGTTTTTAAAAAAGACTTTTCAGCTGCATGTCAAAATGTGGCTTTAAGAGCTAAACTGAGACCGGGCGCAGTGGCTCATGCCTGTAATCCCAGCACTTTGGGAGGCCAAGGTAGGTGGATCACATGAGGTCAGGAGTTCAAGACAAGCATGGCCAATATGGCAAAACGCCGTCTCTACTAAAAACATACAAAAAATTAGCCAGGCATGATGGCAGGTGCCTGTAATCCCAGCTGGTTGGGAGGCTGAGGCAGGAGAACCGCTTTAACCCGGGAGGCAGAGGTTGCAGTGAGCTGAGATCATGCCACTGCACTCCAGCCTGGGCAACAGAGTGAGATTCTGTTTCAAAAAACAAACAAACAAACAAACAAACAGAGCTACAGTGAATTAATTCACAGCGAAACAAAGATTGTTCTGTTAGGCACATCTATGTTAAGACTGTGTATTTTTAGCCTGCTACTGAAATAATTATGTTGGTTAAAGAGGGTGGGTGAGCACAGATGACAAAGTGGACTGCAGGCACACCCAGCTGGTGTGGGAGAGAAGCCCTTCATCTAAGACAACCTGGTTCAGCATAGAACAGATTCATCCTAGAGGAAAATGCTTTCACCAGCTACTAAAAATCAAATATATGGCATTAAAAAGAGACTCATGTTTCTACGCTACAAAATTAAGTGAATTATCTTCTCTAAAGCTGTGGCAAACTGTCATTTTAAATTATATCATATTAATATGATACAGAGGAAGTAGTAAGGATAACAGGTGGCTCTAAGCTTTCCCTGCTTTCAGTATTGGGGCATGGAAATCTATTTTTAGTACCCCAGAAAACACCATCACAATGGACTGAATGTGTGCATGTGTGTGTCCCCTCAAAATTTGTTTGTTGAAATCTTAATCACCAGTGTGATAGCATTAGTAAGTGGGACTTTTGGGAGGTAATTAGTTCATGAGGGTAGAGCCCTCATGAATGGAATTAGTGACCTTATAAAGAGACCCCAGAGAGCTCTCTTGCCGTCTTTCCGCTATGTGAGGACACAGTGAGATAGCCACCTATGAACTAGGAAATGGGCTGTCACCAGACACCATGCCTTCCAGCACCTCCACCTTGGATTTCCCAGCCTGCAGACTTGTAAAAAGTAAATGCTTGTTGTTTACACCACCCAGTCAGTGTATGATATTCTGTTATAGCAGCCTGAACTGACCAAGGCAACAATACAGTTGTTTTACTGTAACAACAGTAAACAGATTTACTGGCACTTGGCTCCCAACTGGTGTTAAGTATGTGGAAATGCAAATATGAGATTTTAATTTATTGACGTAAAAGCCGAGAGAAGGAAGCCCTGGAATTTTCTAGCTGCTGTTTCCAGGTTTACCATTTTCAATGGTACACTTCACTAGCATGAAAATGCTCATATTTTGAATAACAAAATTAAACACACTAGCTAATACGTATGTAATGTTTAGTAAGTGCCAGGCAGTATTCTAAAGGCTTTATATACAATAACTTATCTAGACTTTACACCTACCCTATGAGTTAATTACTATTATTATCCTCACTTTACATATGAAGAAACTGAGGCACAGAAGGGTTAGAAAACTTGCCCAAGTCATGTAGCTAATAAATGGTATCCCTGGGAATCATATAGATAATATGATAAATAAAATGGAAAAATAGACTGGTCTGGGATAAGTGTGATTTGTTAATATTCTGGTTTTTGTAATATGTAGGAAAGGAAGCTTGATTATTTCCTGTCATTCCTCCTTCCCTTTTCCTCAGGAAACAGCCCATCTTGCACAAGCTGAGTGCTTTGCTTGTTCAGCACCTTCATCTGCAGAGGTCCACTCTGAGCTCTGACACACCATTTATTTCTTGGAAGGATACCATAGAATGGGCAGGGAGATAGTTTAGCATCTATTCTTCCAAAGATATGCAACAAATCTTCCAGAAAGTACAACAGAGAAATTTAAAATGATAGGAAAACATTGCTCATTTTGCTCCCTGGCTTTTAAAAAATTGGTACTTTAGTGAATTTTTTTCAGTTATTGAATAACTTGTGCTTATTGTTGGTGAGAGGTAAAAGTAATTATTTAATTTACAATCAGACAATAAAGTTTACTACATAGGCCAGAAAGGGCTGGCTCTGGGCAAAATTGTACAGAGAGCATTTGAGGCTGAGAAAACCTGAAAGACATTCTATCTGATCTCCTGACTTTACAGATGAGAAAACTGAGGCCAGAGAATTGACTTACTCCAATTAGGAAATTCTATTATGTGGACTTCTAATCCAGAGCTATTCAGAACATACATTTACACTACACATGGACAAATTCACATAGAGATACACACTGACATGTATGGACCCCCACAAATAGACACATACCTACACACCTGTTTACAGTCACACACTCACAAAGATACACACAAACACAAACACAGACATACACAGGCACGCACACACGAAGTGCATCCCTTTCATATGAAGCCATATTTTCTGCCTAAATTCTTCATTAATAATCAGGTAGTTAACAGCATTACCCTTCCCTAAGAACATTTGCATTTTAATAGATGTCTCCAGAAAATAAAAGTCAAGATCCAAAATAAGAATTTTAATGGTGTAATTTCACACAGAGAATCAGAGATTGAGTGCCGGCCCAATGCCCTTCAAGTTGCTTCTTTGAGGAGGCTTTTTTTTTGTCCTTGGGACCACATGTGTGTATATGCAGGAGTCTATAGGTGTTGGTGTTTGTGGACATGTCTCTCTATGAGTGTGTGGGTCCAAGTGTAGTGTATATGTGTGTTCTGAATAGCTCTGGACTGGGAGTCCAGATAATAGAGCTTTCTAATTGGAGCAAATTACACGCGCTCTCTGGCCTCAGTTTTCTCATCTGTAAAATCAGGAGATCAGGAAAATATTCACTAAATGAACATTCTTGAAAAGATGTTAACATATCTTCTCAATCAAATTTGGCCCCAACCCCTCTTGTCAGAGTTCCACTTTCCCCCAAGTATGATTCATTTAAGAATAATTCTCAAAATAACTGTTGAATACAAAAGAATAATGTGTGTAAGTTATGAGAGAATGTTCATTTTTCTCTATTTTTCCTCTTCAAGAAGATAAACTAACTTGGAGCTGTGGCTGTGGTTTCCAGCCAGCTGGGTTTGTCTTACTGCTAAAAGGAGACTATAATTCTTTCCCCCAGGATCCTCCTGTTCCTTTCAGGTTCAGATCTCAGCTGTGGATGGAACCCAAGTGTGGCTTTCCCGTTTTTAACATTGAAATTAGAACAAAACATTGTTCATTAGAACAAAAGCTTCTCATCCATATTGCTGAGTTCGATATAAGTGGTCTGCCTGGCCCACACATCACAGCTTCCTTCATATTGCAATGATATTGTAATAGCTCACATTGTACATTGAGGTCAAACTCAGCTATTGATCTATTTAAACATAAATACTACAATTAATTAGAGATGGGCTTGGACTAAAATATCTGACCTTTCTGGGTTCTTGAGAGTAGCATTGGAATAATTTCATATAAGAGCTAAAAATCCTGAGAAGGACATTTTCTACTCAAAATTACTTCCAATAAATGACTTCACGGGGCTGGACCAAGGACCTGTTTCATTAGTATTCAGTGTATTCCATGAGGTTAGCATGAAATGACCATGTCCATTTACACCAGGGAAATTCAGGGTGGCTGTGGGACAGGATGGTGAGGAAAAGGCTTGTTTCTTTAAATATGCATATGCCGAAGTGGAGAAAGAAAAACAGGAATATTTTTCACTTGGCTTCTAGCCTCCTGGAGTATCTGTCATCTCCCAGTGATGGATGCTTGCACAGGAAGCATCCATCCATGTAGGAAGATGGTGCTCCACACCATCCAGAGAGCTTCATTCATATTCCAGTTATCTTTCCAGAAATCCAGGAATGGACCAAGGCAAAGGTAGACACCAGGCCCTCACAGAGGCCCCTCAATGGTGATTGGGGGTGGGATTGGGGCCCCCAAGCTTTCCATGCATAAAAGAGCACATGTGTATGCTCGCCACAGTGGCACTCCCGTGACTTTCACTGAACTAATAGGCAACTCCAGTTTTTTATTGTGTCCAGGAAGGTCCCACATGATGTGACCCCTGCCTATCTCTTTCATTTCATCCCACTCCTTCCTCCCCTGCTTTGCCATGTTCTGCTCCACAGGCCTGTTTTTCCTGTTTCTTGAATGCTACAAGGTTTCTCCTTTCTCAAGTGGTGTTGCTGGGTGGGACTGTGGAACGCTGTGCCCAGATGTTCTCAGGGCTGGCTCTTCCTTGTCATCCCATCCTCAGGCCTCAGTTCACCTGTCCTCCCTGGCCAGCCTCTCTGAAGTAGGCCTGTCCCTCTCTTTCCACAGTTTTATTTTCCTCTCATCACTTTATTCCTGAGATTCTGTTTATTTTATTATTTTTGTCTCCTTCCATTACTCTTGATGAAAGCCTGATGAAAACTGTGAACCTATCTGTCCTTTTCACTGTATTTGACACATAGTAGGTGCTCAAGTGTTATTTTTTGCATGAAGAAAACAATGTTAGAGTTTTAAGGGGAGTGCAGTGAAAATTTCCTTCTCAAAATTTTTCTTCCTCATTAACATATTATCAGGCAGAATTAAGACACCAACGATTAAGACAATATCAGGCATATTAAGACACCAACGTATTACACAAGTTGATAGGGCATGACATTGGCTATTGGAATAGAACCAATGTCTCATCTTTCCAGACTGTCTAGAGTCTCAAACACAGGCCATCTTGGTGATGTTTTGAAATCACACTGAGTTCCCAATCTTGTTCATCAGGCAGCCAGGCACAAGACACCCGGATGAGCAGGCAAGAACCATGTGCTCTGCAGCTTGAACTCAGTCAGTTATTTCCAAGGCATGGTCTTAACTCTTGCTGAAGCCCACCTGCTGAGAGGCTCCCTCTCTTTTGCTCATACTTGCAGCAGCATAAACATATCTTGGCAGAGAGGCTATCCCTTAAACAGTATTGGAGTTCAGCTCTCATTTCAGGCTAAATGGTGGTTCAAATGTTGGCTCTGCCCTTATTTGTGTTGTAACTTAAGTTGTGTTAACTCACTTAAGTGAGTTACTTAACTTTACTAGACTTCAATTTTTGCAATTTGCATAATGGGAGTAATATAATAAAGTTGTTGCAAGGCTTAAGTGATAAAACAATATAAATAAGTAGTAGAAAGACTATCTATTGAGTTCTTTGTCTCCCTTTGCACTCTCTCATCATTCACTTTCAGCTTAGAGGTCACCTCCTCACTGAGGCCTTCCCTGACCCAGACTAAAATAAAACCCTGCCCACACATCTGTATCCCAGCACCTGTTTTTGTCTCTCAGCAGCACAATCACAGCCAACAACCTAGCTGGCCAATGTGTTTACAGATCTGTCTACCCCTAGCAGGATGAGAGCAGAGTCTCTGTCTATCTTGTTTGCTTCTGTTTCCTCAGTGCCTGGCACATAGTGGGTGCTCAATTCATGTTTGTTGAATGAATGATTGAATATTCTGGCTGCTTCACATATGTCACTTCTGTTAATCTTGACAATTCGGCAGAATATTATTGCCATTACTTCAAAGATGGTGAAAGTGAAACTGAAATAGCCTTAAAAACTTAATAATCTATAATATTTTTTGGGACTCACTACAGGTCAGACACCAAGCTAAGGGATTTTCAGTGGTTATATATTTAGGAAGAGACGCAAGTGAAGCGGGGATGAACCCAAAAGGACATTTAGGATTGGTCACTTCTACTCCAGGCTAGTTAATAATTTTAAGTGAAAATTACTTATTCAGATGAGGCTCAAGTTTTCTTTTATCCCAAAATGTTCTGAAACCCCACTTCCATCTACATGGCAATTGTTTTAATTGCAACACAAAACTACATCAGTTGCAATTGTATTCGGCTGCCGGTAACAGAAACCCACATACAGGGCTTTAAATACTGTTTTTTCAGCTATCAGGAAGTCTGGGGATAGATGGTACAGGCCTGTGTAGTAGCTATGCAATGTCAGCACCCCTCAGTCTGCTAGTACTTTGCTCTGTCCCCCTCGGTTCTGGCTTCCTCTTCATGCTTGCTGCGTCATGGTTGCAAGGTGGTCGCTGCATCTCCAGGATTCACATCCACATTCTGGCAGTCTCAAATGAAGGCTAGAAAATTGAGTTATTTGGTTGGGTGCTTTATCTCCCAAGGAAGATGGTTGTCCATCAGCTGACAAGATGACCCCTTACTTTTAAATAAACATCAGATAATCATAGATCAAAATGAGGTAGGGGAATAATATTTAGTCTTTCGTGCTTCAAATGACCATGGAATTAATTTACACTGAGTCCCACAGAATACTTAAGAGTTCTTCAAATATTTTGATAAGTGCTCTTTAAATCACTTTCAGATATTTGGAGGAATGGCAGCAAGCTTTAGCTGTTTTCTAAAAATTTGACTGACTCTAAGATCTAGAGTTGCCTTGTGCCATTCACAAGGGCTACCCACCTGAATTCAGCTGCCATACTGAAAACTCAACTTGAAAGAATATGACCTGGAATAAATTTCTCTCTACTCTAAAGGAAGTAGGAATGGGGACAAACTTCCATTAAGTTTTGGTAGATACTATAAATTGCCCCTCCAATGGCCATCTCCATTCCTTCTTCCCTGCAATGTAATCCCAGTCTGTTCCATTATTGAATTAAAGATAGCTTAATGTGTGCAGGTCTCTACCCCAACTCCAAGGAATGAAGTAGGAGGGGTGTAAATCAGTCATGGCAAATTCCTTACCACTGGACAATAACTGATCTACTGGGGGATGGGAGGGTGTTGCCGAGTTCTGGCCAGTGAAGAGTAAGGGAAATTTTCTTGTGGTGGTAGTGGTGGTGGGGTAGGGGGTCGTTTCCTTCTTTAATAAGCAAAAAGTCTAAGAAGGAGGTCCTGTTTCTTCTGGCTGTGAAAGCGGATGTGGCACTAGAGCTATACAACCATCTTGAAAGACATCAGTCCAAGCACAGTTGATCGGCTGAGCCAATCTAGGCATCTACCTAACTCTGGATTTCTTGCAATGTGGTAAAAGTATATCTCCATTTAAAATATTGGAGTTGGTATCCCATAAATATATATAATTGTTTGTAATTAAAAATAAAACTTTTTTTTAAAAATTGGAGTTAGGTTTTTTCCTTTCCTTTCTATTACTTGCAGCCAAACGCAATTCTAACTCATACACATACTCTATATCAGGCACTTGGGGCTTTTTCTTACCAGGTTCTACACTTTATGACTGTGTACTTGACTTCAGTGTCCAATTCTGTCCAACACGGCTAATAAAAGCACCTACCTCACTGATGGAGGTGAGGGTGAAATAAGCAGTCCTTGCAAAGGGCTCATTTCTCATCCTGTCACATTGGAAGCTGTCAGAAAGTGTTAGCTACCACTATTATTCAAAAGCATTTGTTTTTAAAATATTTTGAGAATTGTATAAGGCTGGCAGATGGAAAAAGGAAAAGGAGCAACAAAGTCAGCAATGGAACTGCTGTAGGCAAGAAGACAAGGTGGCTGGAAATGTGGATTAGAAAACACCATGAGACTGGAACAGCTACAAAACCTGACTTAGAAGGCCCTGGGAGGAAATGCGGGAGCAGAACAGTAGAGGCGAGGGAGAGATTTGCATTGTGAGCATGTTAGACTGTGCTGCAAAATTGCAAAATAAGCAAAAGAGGACATACACATATGATTAAGGGTTTGATGGGGATGGGATCATAGACGAATGTGATTGTTGCATTCAGTTCAAACTTGGGACAAAAGCATGAATATTTTTGCTATACTTTTATATCAAAGAGCTCTGTACATGGCTGTTAGAATGTAATATGTGTTAAAATAAAATGAGAAAGAAAAAAACAAAAACAAGACACAGACAAAGAGAGAAAGGAGGCCAAGTGTGACATGAAAGGCATGACTCTTGGCATCAGCAGGATGGAAAGGAGGTCCCCTGGAGCCTGTGGATCACTGTTTATGGGTGTTCTGTTCTATCAATAGTTAGGGTTAACTCTCCTTGATTGGAATTGCTCACTGAGAAATGCTGCCTCACCTCCAGGTTCTCACACAAGATGCAATGCAACATCACAAAGGCATCTTTTCCAATCTTAGCTCAACCCCTCCAACCACAGAGCAGCAAATGTGTTCATCTTAAAGATGGTTCAGCAAAGGCCTCTTGCCCCAGTGGAAAGAATCCAGATAATAATGATGGCCCCTTTCATTTTAGGTCTCTCAGCCTAAACACCCAGAAGATCTCAGACACAAATTACTAGTGCTACCAATCCAGGCAATTGGAACCTACCCCATTTCTGAGCTGTCTTGGGCACAAAGCACAGTGGGTATTTCTGCTGGATGTACATACCAATCACATTTCACATTAGAAATCCTCAAGGAAAGCCAGTCTCTTGGAACTCAGAGTCCTGTATAAGTGTTTATGTGTTTTTGAGTCTTCTTCATGTGTTTGCTCAATGGAAGAACTCCTGTTATCACTAAGTATTCCTTAGCCTGTATATTATAATCTGAAGTTGTTAGTTTCTTCTTTTTGTTCCTGATCAGTCCCTGAAAACAAACATACGACTTTATGAGACTATTGTAGGCCAGGAATATTTCATTTCGCTGAAATGAACCCAGCTTTTATATATAGCAGAATGAGTGTGTGTATGTGTATGTGCTTGAGTGTACATGTATGTGTGCATGTATGTGAGTGCCCAGCCATCCATCTTCTCTCACCTGGCTTGTTACTATAGTCTAGGGTGTCCTTGACTCTGTTCTTCCCCTGCAAATCTATCCTTCACACTGTAGCGAGAGTGAGTTTCCTAAAATGTAAATCTTTGTGCTTGTCTTTTCCTTGCTTAGAGCCCTTCAAACTCTTGTCACAGGTTAAAGTCCAAGCTCCAGAACATGGCTTGTCAGTCAGATGAACTTCACTCTGGTTTTCCTCGGATAGTATGATTTGTGCCTGTTGTACCAGTATACTTACTAACAGCATCTCCTTTCACTCTCAAAAGTGTTTAGATTTGGAAGCTATATATGATAGAATGTAAATTATGTGGGCACCCTATTTATAAGGCCCCAAATTCTCTAGCCTTAGTTTTCCTCACTCCACCTTTCTATTCTGTGTTCCAGATAGTAGAATCTGTGCCACAGCAGGCAATCTCAAGATGGTGTGACAAGCTGAGGTAAGGAAATTTGAGGGTACCAGGGAAGGCCAAAGAAAGAGGACCTGACCCTGATAGAACTGGAGACATAGGAAAGTTTCCCAGAGTAAATAACTTCTGGAGATGAGCAGGCATTAACCAAGTGAATGAAGTTGGAGGAAAAAAGTTTTAGGCAGCAAAAAAAAAATTCATGTACATTGGGTCTCAGGCAAGAATCCAGCCATGCAAACCACTTTGAGATCTCTGAATTTGCCATATTTCCTCTTGCTGGGGACCCACTGTGCATGAATTTTTTCCTGCCTAAAACATTTTTCCTCCTCCAACTCCAATCACTTGGCTAATTCCTGCTCATCTCCAGAAGTCGCTTACTCTGAAACCTTCCTATATCCACAATTCTATCAGGGTCGGGTCCTCCTTCTTTGGCCTTCCCTGGTACCCTAAACTTTCCTTATCTCAGCTTGTCACACCACCTTGAGATTGCCTGCTGTGGAACAGATTCGATTATCCTGCTCAGTTAATCACTTCCTTCCCCATAAGGGTTATATATCACTGCCTGCTGCCATGCAACTTGCAAGGTTTCATGGAGTACCCTTGCCTGCCCCAGTGATAATAGGCTTGGCCGTATGACTTGCTGTAGCCAATAGAAGGGAATGTAATGTACCTTAGGACTGATGAAAGTCTTATAAGCCTTGGTGTGTTTTCACCAGACTTTTTGCTTCTCCTTGTCCTTGGGAACAGCATATTCCATATAAAGGTTTCTTCATCAGCCCGGATATCAGAATGAAAAGACATGTGGGCAAAGTCATAACCAGCATCATAAAACATGAATGAATGGAAATCAGTTGTAGATGTAAGACACCTGAGATTTGGGGGTTGTTGCTGCAGGATACCCAATAACCCAGCAAAGGATGACTGCTCTGTATAATTTTTTTTTATCTCTTGGTACAGTAAAGAGCCTGAGGTCAGAGAGCACATCTACCTAATTCACATTTGTGTCAACAGTTCCTAGATCAGCACTCAGAAGTGGACATTCCTCATTAAGTTTTGTTCAATAGAAGTACAGATGTGTAGATTTTGCTTTCTTGAATCTGGATTAAATAACAATTTTGGCAAAGTCTAGATTGGTTACATCTTTGGGGAACATCGTACTTCTCACACAATATTCCCGTTTACTACTTAATTTGATTTTCACACACAGGTAGGTAAAAACAAGAGAACTGATGTCAGAGAGACTTTTACTTCTAAGATTACACAGCTCTTTAGTAGCAAAGAAAGAATGGAAGCTTTTACTTTCCGGTGCCCAGTTCTGGGTTCTTTCCCATCCTATCCTTGAACCCAATCCTAGAGAAAACAGAAAATAATTATTCCTCTTTACCCAAAGCCATCTTGGTGTCAGCTTTTTATCTGCTCACCATGACCACTCTTATCTGCTCACCACGACTACTCCCACTTTTAGATACACTGACACCCATCATCCTCTTTCTTTGGGATTAAGAGGGGCAGTTAGCCAAAATGTCTTCTCTGTTTTGAAAAGAGACCAATTTAAAGAGCAGAAAGAGAGAATCACCCAAATTTAGTTCCTGTCTGGTCTTTGTAGATTTCAGGTACAAATTCTGGGCTCCCACAGAGTGAATGAGGTTTTTTGTTCTACATAAAGGTTGTGTTCAAGAGAACAGACTCCAGTCTGCCTCACCAACCCAAATTCTCTTAAAATTTCAGTAAAGGGTCTCTCTTATTTTGGGTGGTTTATTTAAGTCAAAGCTGATGCTTAAGTGTCACATATTCCTACAGCAACAAATATTTATTGATCACCTCTATGCATAAGGCATTGTGCTAGAGAGAGTCAAGTTAATTTGAAGTGCTTCCTAATTGCCCTCTTGGTGGCTGAGGTTAAGGTGATTCTTAATCAAAACCTTTGCATCTGTCTTTACTGAGAAAAATGTAAGGGCAGTTCTTCTCTACTTGGCTGCACATTAAAATCACCTGGCGAGCTTTTAAAAATAATAGTGCCTGAGTCCCACCTCCTGCGTTCTCATTTAATTGGCCTGGGATGTGGCCTGGACATTGGAATTTTTTTAAAGTTCAGCAAGTAGATCTTATAAACTGCCAAGGTTACAAACTGCTGCATTCAAGAGAGTCCCACTCCCACATTTCCTCTTATAGAGTAGTGACCAGAATCATCAGCTCAAACAATCTTAAATCCCAAGATCCTTCTGACCTAATTCACTAGTTGGATTTGAGACAGGATGATGGCGTGGAAAGAGACCCTACAGAGGTGGCCAAGAGATCTGGGCTCCAGATAGGGCTCTCTTCTACTGCTCCCCAGAAATGTGACTTCTTTAGACTTAAATGCCCCAGATCTCAGCTTTCTGGCCTGAAAAATGAAGGAATTAGACTGGATTGGTGTTTTCCAAACTTTTATTATCAGTGACTACCTTTTAAGCCCCCTGGATATAGTTTGGATCTGTGTCCCCACTCAAACCTCACGTTGAATTGTAATCCCCATTGTTGGAGGTGGGACTTAGTGGAAGGTGATTGGATCATGGGGGTGGCTTTCATGAATGGTTTAGTACCATCCCCTTGGTGCTGTTTCTCATGATAGTGAGCAAGTTCTCACGAGACCTGGTTGTTTAAAAGTGTGGCACCTCCCCTCTCTCTCGCTCTTGTTCTTGCTTTCACTATGTGATGTGCCTGCACCCACTTTGCCTTCTGGCATGACTGTAAGCTTCCTGAGGCCTCCCCAGAAGCAGATGCTGCTATGCTTTCTGTACAGCCTGCAGAACCATGAGGCAATTAAACCTCTTTTCTTTGTAACTTACCCAGTCTCTGGTACTTCTTTATTCTAATCCAGTAACATCCTAACACACCCTTCTTCCCAAATGGATATATTTTTTTAAAAAACTATATCTATCAAATTTCATTTGTGTTAATAACATCCCCCCAATTAAATAAATTGAAGATATTGTCAGAAGTTTAAAGAAGGGACCTGGTGCTTAAATCCTTCTACAGATTACTTTTCTTCTCCACACTTTGACTAATCCTGTGTAAATGCAAAGTACTAAGTTGAGTGGGCATCAAATGCTATCCTTTATCTATCTTAGAAAACAGCTGAGAGGCTCACTGGGTGCTGGGAATTGTGGGGCCATCCTCACTTGCCACCTCCACTGCCACTCCAGCCTTGGCCAGTGGCCTTCAGGGAAGCCAGAGGACAATGAGACTGCTCAATGTACCTCTTGGAGTAAGCAGAGGCAGCTCCAGATGGAAGCTGTGAGAAGAGATCCAGCCTTCAATGAGACAACATTTAATGCACTAACCCTGCTCGACAGAGAGATGAGGCCCGGGAACATCAGGCCACCCTCATCAAGCAGATTTCTCTCTCGTCTCTTCCTGTGAAGAGGGGTAAGTAAGAGAATGGAAGGAGGGGTGGAAGCTGCCTCCACAGCTTTCTGTAGGAGAGTTGAAGTTGGCAGAAGTTTTTTTCCTGAGGACTGATAGACGAATCCAAGAAGAAAAAAAAGAATGGATTCCTCTGATAATCCCTGCCCATCAGATTCTCTGATTAATGTAAAACTGCCAGTGTTATCATTGAACAAACAATGTTTAAGCCTAAAGCAAGGAAAACTGGTGTGTCAGCTCCTGTGTTTTATTAGGGATAAATGTTGATTGTTGTTAAGCTTATTTAAAAACACTAAAAGTAGCTTATAGATCCCATGACTGGCTTTAAAATTAGGGGATGGAAACTGGTGGTTGGGACTCCTGAATTAGATGGTTCTAAGATTCTTTTAACACTAAAACCCCAAAATTCTGTCATTTAAAAACTTATATAGAGCAAAGGGTTTAAAAAAATTTTGTTGGTGTCAAAAATGAATCAATATTAAAGAAAAAATATAGAATTTTGTTTTAACCAATACATATACTTTGAAAGTGCTCAAAACGAATTTATGGGATAATGGGAGGTAACTTTTTAGGAACTTGAATTGCACTGTGCATTGTTTTAGACAGACCACTCAGAGAATCCTAGGTATGTGGAAAAAGCCTTCTGTTTTAGCCAAAATTCTTTTGTCAACTCATCTTAAGCAACTGGAGTGGATGTTGAGAAAACAAAAATATGCATAAAATAATACTTTCTTATACTGTGTTAACTTTTGTTACTTAATGGCTAATTATTTCATTTGATGAATACCAATGGTTCCTGCTTACCTCAAACCTTATCTTGTCTGTTGCCTTTTAAGTACTATGAGACTTCGCTATTTCACTTCTTCCTGAGAAGTAAGGGTATAAATCTTAAAAGAGACTAAATGAATCCACGTTGATATTCATGAGCGTCTCTATAGTGAGTGTGCCTGGCAGGTAAAGCATGTGTGGTGGTGAAATGGGGCTGACATGCCAATTTTCCAGCAATGCTTGACCTCTCTTCTCACTCAAACTTCCCTGTTCACACATGTGAGGGATCACTCCTTCATACTACATGACCAAGCCGCAGCTGATCAGACCAAGGGTAGGTGGCTAACTTAAGGGCAACCAAAACACTGGTTGGGTTCAGCCAGATTTTTCCTTACAATTTGAATGAACAGATACAGATACAGTAATCAAAGAGTGATGTGCCTGAGATCTCAAAAGTCACAGACTCAGGGCCAAAGTTCACTCCAGCCTAAGTGTGAGCTGAAGTCATGAGGAAGCAGAAACTATAAGCCCTGCAGACAAAGGCAGTCTGCAAGAGAATGGACCTTCTGCAGGGAAAAGTGAAAATGAGAGACTGTGTAGACCAAGAAAGAAGCAAGAACTGTAACCTAAAGACTTAACAGTCCAGCTAAACTTAGTGTAACTTAGACTCTATGCGATTCCTCTTAATCTGTATCATTTCCATAGCTCTTTTTTAAAAACTGAAGCTCACTTAAACCAGTCACTGTCCCTTGTAGCCAAAGTACCTTTGTTAAAATGTCTAGTGGGGAAGAGACTCTCTTACCTTTGTTGCAGTGAGAGAATTATCTGGGGTTTCAACGTATACTTTTCTCACCCTTCCTTGTGCCTGCTGCCTGCATCCTCTGTTGTTTCAGACAAGTAAGGATGGGCTTAAGCAAAACATACCAACCTGTTTCTCTATAAAACTATTATAAAGAAATGAGGAAAATATTTTTATTTCTGTATTTGATGAGTTAATAGGGTTTCTCCAACACATAGGTAGCTATGCCTGGCTCACCCACAGGCCACATGATTGAACAAATACTTAACAATCTACTATGTGCCCAGAATATAAAATAAATAAGAAAATATTTCATGCCTAGAGGAGTGTGTAGTCTGAGAAGACACACATAGTCTATTAGCTATTATAGTCATCAAAGTCATTCCTCACACTTTCATTTAATCTCATTATGCATCCTATAAGTGATTTGTGGGAAGTCCTATTGGAATGCAGAGGACGGTATGGGCTGTATGGGTCATTCTGGTTGAGGAGTTGAGGAAAGCTTCACAGAAATGAGAAGAAGTGATTTAAACTATGTCTAGTGTATCATGTTTTCCAAAGTGTGCTCTGTGGAACACTAGTTGCGTGAAATACAATCATGTATAAATAGACGGATGGATGCATGGATAAATGGGCAGACAAATAGATCTATGAACAAATAAACTTCAAAAGTTCTAGGCTTCACAAAGTTTACAATTTCTTTACTGTAGGCCTTCTCAGGAAGGGTCCTTAATATTTGAATCTGAATTTTGAATTTCCAAGAAAGACATATAGCATTGGCCAAATTATTGGTTTACAAGATTCTTTTTTCCTTTGAGCCTTTTACAAGAAGCAGTATTTTGCAAGCCAGATTTAAAAAATTGAATTTTGCCCATTTCTTCTTATTTCTTACTCCTGTTATTTAGAATGGTTAGAATGATGATCATTATGCAGCCATGATGACGTCTTTAATATGATCATTTAATAAGACTACATACACAAAACTTGTTTACAGATTCCTAAAATGTTCTATCAATAGTTCTTCAAAAAATTTGTTTTATTTTAATAAAAACTTGATCCAATCTGACTTAAATACAAAGAAAGCTTCTACAGGTTTTTGGATAATCCTTTATCAAGTTGCTGAAACTTTATCAAAATCCTTTCAAGAACAGCAGTCAAGAAGTGAGGTCCAATAAGCCTTGGAGATTCTGGGCCATGTCAGTGTGCCAAGGTGTTGTAGCCTGGATTACACATGCCTCATTGCCTCCCCTTACAGTCAGGTTGCCATTAGCATTCTGGGGTTATTCCCATGATCACACAACTGGCTCCAGCTCCCCACATCCTGGGTGATGTTTGTTCAGCACAGATGAGAGAAAGTTCTTGCCTCAGAGCCAATAGCAATTCAAAGCCCTGACTGTCTTGTGTCTCAGCATGTTTAAATCCAGCTGCTTAATCTGAATCTTTAGTGCTTCTCACCATTGTGTTTGTTTTTCTTCTTGCTAATTTGTGAGAGATGAAATGACCTCCTCAAAAGCCTTTATTTGAGGGCTCATTAAAATTCTAGGAAGTCTTTCATTTGCTTGTTCCTTCACAGGCATTAATTTGCATGGTCCATCATAACAAGAGAGTTAAGGACAACGTGGAACTATTCAACACAGCATTTCACTCCTAACCATTGTTACTCCACAAACCAAATCAGCTATGTGGGCCCATGATGCTATGGGCCAACAGTCCGTGTGTCTCTCCTGCCATATTCTATGTCATTTATTAAAGAGAACACTACACTCTGGAAAATCACTTATTATGACAGCCTTTTCCCCTTGCACTAAATAAAAGTGGGGAGAAAAATGGTTAACAAGAAAATCTCTGTAGGAGTCTCCTTAGTAGTTTGATTCCGATGAAACTTGACTGTTTTTACTTTATAGTTTTCAGGTCTTTCATAAGTTGACCATAGCTACCACAGCAGTCAGGTTTTCCCGTTGGAAAATTGAAAAACATGACCCTTTGACACCTGAACAGTTTTGCCTCCCTGTAAATTAGGAGTTTTCTTTCCAAGATTGCTAATTCATTCTTCCTCATGACATCTTACTCTTGTTTTATAATCTCTTCTTCTTGTTTCACAGATGCAATTTTTCTTCCTGTTTCACAGATTTCACAGATGCAATACTTTTTTTTTTTTTTTTTTGGCACAGAGTCTTGCTCTGTTGCCCAGGCTGGAGTGCAGTGGTGCTATCTCGGCTCACTGTGAGCTCCGTCTCCCGGGTTCACACCATTCTCCTGCCTCAGACTCCTGAGTAGCTGGGACTATAGGCACCCGCCACCACACCCAGCTAATTTTTTGTATTTTTAGTAGAGACAGGGTTTCACCCTGTTAGCCAGGATGGTCTCGATCTCCTGACCTCGTGATCTGCGCATCTCGGCCTCCCAAAGTGCTGGGATTACAGGCATGAGCCACCGTGCCCGGCCCACAGATGCAATTCTTTCTTTATCTCACTAGAGATTTTTAATCTAATTATTTTAAATTTCTCTTCTGACTGCTTTAACTGTGTTTCTTTCTATGTAGCTTTTTTAACTTAATTTTTTTGTGTCTATTCCCCCTCTTTTCTTTCATGACACTGACTTTCCTCAAATGCTGGTGCTTCTTGGTTGTGCACCCATTTTTTTTTTTTTTTTGCAATAGATTTCTTACCAAGATGGTAGCTTCTTGCATTGCTACCTAACCTTTATATTTTTTCATACAGATACTGTTAGTTTCTCTATGAGGGTCCACTGATACTCCTTAGCGTTTTTTGGCAAAGTGTGTGGGAGGGGGAGGGCATGTGTTGCAGTGAGTGCTCAGTCCACCATCTTATACTATAAACTATAAATAAGTGTTAATTTTAGTTACTTTTATGCATGCTCTTACGTTCTGGGAAATTTTATTCAGAAACTTAAAAAAATATTCAGGACTTTTCTTGGAAGCTGTCAGATTCTATAGTCTCATGTTTGAAAGTCAAATATTTCAGGCTTCATTTTTGCTAAGGCATTTATTCACATTCTCGAACATCTGTTTATTGAATCTGCTATGTGTTTTGGAATCATTCGTGTCTACCAGTCCTGACCTTAACACTAATTAGGATGTGTAGCCTTCAGCTCATTTAGTCTCACTTTCCAGGGTTAACTTACAGATGAGTTTTGTATGCAAAACAACTACCAGAGTGTCTGGTACACAGCAAATGCTCAGGAAAAAAGAAGAAAAAAAAATCCTATGCTTTTCTGCCCACATACAAATGAATTTCTGTGTTCTTTGTCTTTGTACATGTAAATTTTCATCTGGTATGATTTTCCTTCTGCCTGAAAGATTACCTTTCATATTTTAATAGAGCAGATCTCCTTGTAATGAACTCCATCAGGTTTTGTATGTCTGAAAAAGTCTTTATTTCATCTTCATTTATAAAAGATACTATTTCTGGGCATAGGATTCTAGATTGACTTTTATGTCTTGGTATGGATTGATGTGCTCCACTGTCTTCTGGTCTGCATTATTTCTGAAGGGAAGTTTGCTGTCATTCTTATCTTCATTCCTTTGTATGCAGTATGTCTTTTTTCCTCTGGCTGCTTTGAAGACTCTCTCTTTATCACTATTTTAAAGCAATTCGATTATTAGGTGATTTGGTGTACAGTTCTACAGAGGCAATGAGTTTGCACAAATGCCCAGCATTGTCTTTCTGCCCATTTTCAGTGACACACTGAAGTTTTTTCAGAATGTCTTCTGAGCCAAGTAGTTCTCCTTCCTTATCCCTCCTTTAAACCCAAATATCTTGGGTTTGAAAGTCAACTGAGCTTCTTGGATCTGCCAGTTTATACTTTATAATTTAGAAGCATTCATTATTTCACCAATTTTTTTATCTCTACCTCTCCTTCTGAAACTCCAATTACATGTTTTTCAGTTTCCTTGAAGTTGTCTCACTGTTTACTAAGGCTGTATTACTTTCAGTTTAGTCTTTTGTCTCCCTGTGTTTTATTTTGGAGAGTTCCTATTTCTATGTCCTCAAGTTCTCTAATCTTTACCTTACCAGTGTCTAGTCTGCTATTGATTCTGTTCAGTGTATTTGCCCTACAAGACATTTTAGTTTTCATCTCTAGTAGTTCAAGTTACATATTTTTCTATCTTCCTCTACTTAACTTGCTTATGCTTTTCTCTATCTCTTTGAACTTATGGGCTCTAGTTATAATTATGAGATACCATCTCACACCAGTTAGAATGGCAATCATTAAAAAGTCAGGAAACAACAGGTGCTGGAGAGGATGTGGAGAAATAGGTACACTTTTACACTGTTGGTGGGACTGTAAACTAGTTCAACCATTGTGGAAGTCAGTGTGGCGATTCCTCAGGGATCTAGAACTAGAAATACCATTTGACCCAGCCATCCCATTACTGGGTATATACCCAAAGGACTATAAATCATGCTGCTATAAAGACACATGCACATGTATGTTTATTGCGGCACTATTCACAATAGCAAAGACTTGGAACCAACCCAAATGTCCAACAATGATAGACTGGATTAAGAAAATGTGGCATATATACACCATGGAATACTATGCAGCCATAAAAAATGATGAGTTTATGTCCTTTGTAGGGACATGGATGAAATTGGAAATCATCATTCTCAGTAAACTATCGCAAGGACAAAAAACCAAACACCACATGTTCTCACTCATAGGTGGGAATTGAACAATGAGAACACATGGACACAGGAAGGGGAACATCACACTCTGGGGACTGTTGTGGGGTTGGGGGAGGGTGGAGGGATAGCCTTAGGAGATATACCTAATGCTAAATGACGAGTTAATGGGTGCAGCACACCAGCATGGCACATGTATACATATGTAACTAACCTGCACGTTGTGCACATGTACCCTAAAACTTGAAGTATAATAAAAAAAATTGTTTAAAAATCTTTGTCTAAGGTCTCTCTGACCTTCTCTGGCCCTCCTGTCTCCCACTCCTTTTCTCCCCCAAGGCGTGTAATAGAAACCAGAATTCTTCTCTCCTAAGGTAGATCATAGAAACTAGAACTCCTCTCCTCCAGAGCAAGCTATAAAACTTAGAAAGGTCATACTCTGACCCACTTCTCCCAAAAGTACATCACAAGACCTTCATTCCAGAGAGTTCTTCCCTATACCCAGGGGAAGGAATGTTACACAGAGAGGCCAAGTAAAATCTGAACAGACAGGCCTTGCTAAGTTCCCTTCAATTGATTACCATTAGCTCATACTCCTTTTGTCCAATCACGTTTCCCCACAGCTATCCACTTCTTTCGTCAAACTTAGCATAAAAGTAGACTTTTTCCAAGTGTCTTTGGGTCTTCATTTCTGAAGGCTCCCATGTCACATAAAACTTTGTTAAATAAGCCAGGCATGGTGGCTCACACCTGTAATCCCAGTACTTTGGGAGGCCAAGGCAGGCAGATCGGATCGCTTGAGGCTAGAGTTCACAACCAGCCTGGCCAACGTGGTGAAAGCCTGTCTCCACTAGAAACAAACGAACTAAATCTTCCCAAATTTGTTACATAAATTTGTTACGCTTTTCAAAAAATAAAAATAGAATCCTTGCAAGGTCTTTCCACTGTGGCTTTCCATGAGAGCGTGAATTAATAATCCTGGTCTGTTCCTTTCCAGTAGTTCTTTCCTTGCCTGTGATAGTTTCTTCACTTGCATACACTGATCAGCCCTCACTGGAAGACTCATAGGGGAATACCCGCAGGCCTCTAGAGGTCCTTTCTCTGTGCAGCTCTCTCATCTTAGTAACTCTGTCCAGTTAGAGTTGCTTTGGCCTTCCTTAATTCTCAGCTCATCTCCTCAACTCAGAGAGACCTCAAGGTTCTGTCTGGATTCCCTCTCCCTGCAGAGTAGCCTGAAAACTCTCCCTAGGCAATAAGCTGGGGCAGTCATAGGGTTCACCTTGTTTGTTTCCCTGTTCTCAGGGATTGTTATACTATGCAGCCTGTTTCCTGATCTCTGAAAATCATTTTTCCATATATTTTGTTTGTTTCATTATTGGTATAAAACAGTAGGGTAAATCCAATTCTTGTTACTCCATTTTGGAAATCAGCATAAATGCTCAGTCAATTATGATTATTTTTATTTTTTACCTTAATGGTGTGCCCAACATTATCTTTGGCCCTATGGATTTAAAGAAGCATAAGATAAAACTCTTATCTATGTATGCACTCTTTGTCTTTATTCATCTGCATATCTCTACACTTTAGTATTCTGTTTCCTTTTAAACCACTAAACCTATCCTAACCAATACATTTTCCTGTGTTTCCTTCTAGTCTTTGTAACAATTATTTTTTAGTATTTGCATATTCTTTCATTGACTAGATGCACCTAATTTACTTACTCATCCACCAATTTTTGAGTAATTAGGTTGTTTGCAATTTTCTTGGCTGTAGATAAAACCAAAATGTAATTGTGTGTGTGTGTGTGTGTGTGTGTGTGTATGTGTTGAGAAATCACTAAATTAGGTTCCTCTGTGATTTGCAACAAGCAGGTAAGCCTTAATAATCTTACCAAGTGAGAGGTCTACTTGTTTTGTCTATAGTTTTCTTCCTTTATTTCCTCCTTCCATTCTCTCTCTTTCTCTCTTATTCTCCTTCTTTCTTCCTCTCCCTCTTTCCCTTCTTTCTTTCTTCCCAATGAGCATTTATTGAACACCTTCTATGTTCTAGGCACTGTGCTGGTGCATGAAGTTTAACTGTGGACAAAAGCCAGGATTCTTGCCTTAGAGGACTTATGGTCAGGATGAGGGCAGATAGGAAATTAAATAAATAAAAACAATACATAATAAGTGCTCTTACAGGGTAAATCCATTTGAAGAATTCAAATAGCATTCATTCACACAAGTTCCACATATCTCTCACAGGACAGTAAGAGATAGGAGGAAAGAATACATAGGCACTCTGGCTAGCCTCTCCTTGTCAATGATGCAGTGCAAGAACATGCAAGGAGTTGAATATCTGACAGGCCTGGGTTTGAGACCAGGCTCTGCTACCTACTAGCTGGATAAGCAGGGACCAGTTATTCAACTTTGCTCATTCTGATTTTTAATGTCTAAATGAGAGTCATAATTTATCATGGGGTGCTGTGAGAATTAAAGACAATGTTTGTAAAGTGCAAGGCACATAGTAGGTGCTTAGAAAATGGTAGCTAATATTATTACTAGCTGTTTGATACTGAACAAGACAGCTCTTTAGACTTCGGTTTACTTATCTGTAATGAGATTATGTGGAAGGTCTGTTTTTAAAGTTCTACAGAGGCAATGAGTTTGCACAAATGCCCAGCATTCTCTCTGTCATTTTCAGTGACACACTGAAGTTTTTTCAGAATGTCTTCTGAGCCAAGTAGTTCTTCTTCCTTATCCCTCCTCTTGGCTGTGAGCTGAGGCTATTCTAAAATTTAGTAGAATTCTTCTTTATCTGGAAACCAGGCAGTCATTTGGAAACAGCCCATTTGCCAGCTGTCTCCCAACAAACACCTAGAAAGTCTGGCATGAACGTTGGATAGCAGTTCAGGTTCAATTTACAATGAATAAACCAACATTTTTATGTCAAAGAGAAACATTAGCACACTAAATGAATAAGCAAAAATCAAACATCAAATATTTCTCCAAGCAGAAGACATAGAGGGCATTTCAGATCAGCTCCAATAAGAATGTAGAAAATAACTTAGATTTTTTAAAATTGTCTATGTTCCAGAAGTAGCAACTTCAAAAATTTCATAAAGTGAGAACTTCTATGCCCTCCCAAGCATAAGAGCCATCTTTCATGAAATAGTCTTCCGGTGGCCAAAAAACAGAGAAACATGTAAGAATGGTTCTGAATTTTGTTGAGGCAAACTTTTATTCGAAACCTTCCCTTCCTGGCTGCTGAACATTGAGGAAAAGCTCTTCCCCATCATTTCTTTCTTGCAAGTGTATTTTTCTATTTCCTCAATTCCAGGCTGTATATTTCTTTTTTCTTTTTTTTTTTTTAAATAAAAAATCTTTTATTAAAAAGCCTTTCCTCTTGTTGAAATTGTCTATGCACTATCAATGCATAATTATTATTTCTTACGTGATACAAGAGTGAAGCAACCACGATATATGAAAGTCCAGAAAACATTTTCAAGCAATGTTTAAAGCAAAATAATAAATTTCTGATAAACTATAATGCTCAGAGTTAACTGCAAAAATCACTACCAACTTCAGGTGAGATTATGTCTGTACAAAGAGACAAAAGAAATAGGGGAAAACTCTACATGCTGTTATAAAATATTTTCTCTTGTGATACATTTAGGGAGATTATCAGTTATCAGAAAATTTGGGTAAGAATTCATTGCCAGAATTAGGCAGCACACATAAGTTCATTGTCAACAGAGCAATGGCCTGTATTCTGGTTTCTTGCTGGTGTAATGAAGAGCGTAGAGATTACGCCTATTCTTATGTGAAGTTCACAGGATTTCTCCTCTGTTACATCCCCTGTTCAGTTTCTTTTTTTTTTTTTTTTTTTTGCTTAACCCAATTTAAGTTGGGTTTTCTTTTTTTTTTCTTTTACTATTATTATTATTATTATTATACTTTAGGTTTTATGGTACATGTGCCCAATGTGCAGGTAAGTTACATATGTATACATGTGCCATGCTGGTGCGCTGCACCCACCAACTCGTCATCTAGCATTAGGTATATCTCCCAATGCTATCCCTCCCCCCTCCCCCCACCCCACAACAGTCCCCGAAGTATGACGTTCCCCTTCCTGTGTCCATGTGTTCTCATTGTTCAATTCCCACCTATGAGTGAGAATATGCGGTGTTTGTTTTTTTGTTCTTGTGATAGTTTACTGAGAATGATGATTTCCAATTTCATCCACGTCCCTACAAAGGACATGAACTCATCATTTTTTATGGCTGCATAGTATTCCATGGTGTATATGTGCCACATTTTCTTAATCCAGTCTATCATTGTTGGACATTTGGGTTGGTTCCAAGTCTTTGCTATTGTGAATAATGTGGCAATAAACATACGTGTGCATGTGTCTTTATAGCAGCATGATTTATAGTCCTTTGGGTATATACCCAGTAATGGGATGGCTGGGTCAAATGGAATTTCTAGTTCTAGATCCCTGAGGAATCGCCACACTGACTTCCACAAGGGTTGAACTAGTTTACAGTCCCACCAACAGTGTAAAAGTGTACCTATTTCTCCACATCCTCTCCAGCACCTGCTGTTTCCTGACTTTTTAATGATTGCCATTCTAACTGGTGTGAGATGGTATCTCATTGTGGTTTTGATTTGCATTTCTCTGATGGCCAGTGATGGAGAGCATTTTTTCATGTGTTTTTTGGCTGCATAAATGTCTTCTTTTGAGAAGTGTCTGTTCATGTCCTTCGCCCACTTTTTGATGGGGTTGTTTGTTTTTTTCTTGTAAATTTGTTGGAGTTCATTGTAGATTCTGGATATTAGCCCTTTGTCAGATGAGTAGGTTGCGAAAATTTTCTCCCATTTTGTAGGTTGCCTGTTCACTCTGATGGTAGTTTCCTTTGCTGTGCAGAAGCTCTTTAGTTTAATTAGATCCCATTTGTCAATTTTGGCTTTTGTTGCCATTGCTTTTGGTGTTTTAGACATGAAGTCCTTGCCCATGCCTATGTCCTGAATGGTATTGCCTAGGTTTTCTTCTAGGGTTTTTATGGTTTTAGGTCTAACATTGAAGTCTTTAATCCATCTTGAATTGATTTTTGTATAAGGTGTAAGGAAGGGATCCAGTTTCAGCTTTCTACATACGGCTAGCCAGTTTTCCCAGCACCATTTATTAAATAGGGAATCCTTTCCCCATTTCTTGTTTTTCTCAGGTTTGTCAAAGATCAGATGGTTGTAGATATGTGGCATTATTTCTGACAGCTCTGTTCTGTTCCATTGATCTATATCTCTGTTTTGGTACCAGTACCATGCTGTTTTGGTTACTGTAGCCTTGTAGTATAGTTTGAAGTCAGGTAGCGTAATGCCTCCAGCTTTGTTCTTTTGGCTTAGGATTGACTTGGCGATGCAGGCTCTTTTTTGGTTCCATATGAACTTTAAAGTAGTTTTTTCCAATTCTGTGAAGAAAGTCATTGGTAGCTTGATGGGGATGGCATTGAATCTGTAAATTACCTTGGGAAGGATGGCCATTTTCATGACATTGATTCTTCCTACCCATGAGCATGGAATGTTCTTCCATTTGTTTGTATCCTCTTTTATTTCCTTGAGCAGTGGTTTGTAGTTCTCCTTGAAGAGGTCTTTCACATCCCTTGTAAGTTGGATTCCTAGGTATTTTATTCTCTTTGAAGCAATTGTGAATGGGAGTTCACTCATGATTTGGCTCTCTGTTTGTCTGTTATTGATGTATAAGAATGCTTGTGATTTTTGCACATTGATTTTGTATCCTGAGACTTTGCTGAAGTTGCTTATCAGCTTAAGGAGATTTTGGGCTGAGACAATGGGGTTTTCTAGATATACTATCATGTCATCTGCAAACAGGGACAATTTGACTTCCTCTTTTCCTAATTGAATACCCTTGATTTCCTTCTCCTGCCTAATTGCCCTGGCCAGAACTTCCAACACTATGTTGAATAGAAGTGGCGAGAGAGGGCATCCCTGTCTTGTGCCAGTTTTCAAAGGGAATGCTTCCAGTTTTTGCCCGTTCAGTATGATATTGGCTGTGGGTTTGTCATAAATAGCTCTTATTATTTTGAGATACGTCCCATCAATTCCTAATTTATTGAGAGTTTTTAGCATGAAGGGTTGTTGAATTTTGTCAAAGGCCTTTTCTGCATCTATTGAGATAATCATGTGGTTTTTGTCTTTGGTTCTGTTTATATGCTGGATTACATTTATTGATTTGTGTATATTGAACCATCCTTGCATCCTAGGGATGAAGCCCACTTGATCTTGGTGGATAAGCTTTTTGATGTGCTGCTGGATTCTGTTTGCCAGTATTTTATTGAGGATTTTTGCATCAATGTTCATCAAGGATATTGGTCTAAAATTCTCTTTTTTTGTTGTGTCTCTGCCAGGCTTTGGTATCAGGATGATGCTGGCCCCATAAAATGAGTTAGGGAGGATTCCCTCTTTTTCTATTGATTGGAATAGTTTCAGAAGGAATGGTACCAGCTCCTCCTTGTACCTCTGGTAGAATTCGGCTGTGAACCCATCTGGTCCTGGACTTTTTTTGGTTGGTAAGCTATTGATTATTGCCACAATTTCAGCTCCTGTTATTGGTCTATTCAGAGATTCAACTTCTTCTTGGTTTAGTCTTGGGAGGGTGTATGTGTTGAGGAATTTATCCATTTCTTCTAGATTTTCTAGTTTATTTGCATAGAGGTGTTTGTAATATTCTCTGATGGTAGTTTGTATTTCTGTGGGATTGGTGGTGATATCCCCTTTATCATTTTTTATTGCATCTGTTTGATTCTTCTCTCTTTTTTTCTTTATTAATCTTGCTAGCGGTCTATCAATTTTGTTGATCCTTTCAAAAAACCAGCTCCTGGATTCATTGATTTTTTGAAGGGTTTTTTGTGTCTCTATTTCCTTCAGTTCTGCTCTGATTTTAGTTATTTCTTGCCTTCTGCTAGTTTTTGAATGTGTTTGCTCTTGCTTTTCTAGTTCTTTTAATTGTGATGTTAGGGTGTCAATTTTGGATCTTTCCTGCTTTCTCTTGTGGGCATTTAGTGCTATAAATTTCCCTCTACACACTGCTTTGAATGCATCCCAGAGATTCTGGTATGTTGTGTCTTGGTTCTCGTTGGTTTCAAAGAACATCTTTATTTCTGCCTTCATTTCATTATGTACCCAGTAGTCATTCAGGAGCAGGTTGTTCAGTTTCCACGTAGTTGAGTGGTTTTGAGTGAGATTCTTAATCCTGAGTTCTAGCTTGATTGCACTGTGATCTGAGAGACAGTTTGTTACAATTTCTGTTCTTTTACATTTATTGAGGAGAGCTTTACTTCCAAGTATATGGTCAATTTTGGAATAGGTGTGGTGTGGTGCTGAAAAAAATGTATATTCTGTTGATTTGGGGTGGAGAGTTCTGTAGATGTCTATTAGGTCCACTTGGTGCAGAGCTGAGTTCAATTCGTGGGTATCCTTGTTGACTTTCTGTCTCGTTGATCTGTCTAATGTTGACAGTGGGGTGTTAAAGTCTCCCATTATTAATGTGTGGGAGTCTAAGTCTCTTTGTAGGTCACTCAGGACTTGCTTTATGAATCTGGGTGCTCCTGTATTGGGTGCATATATATTTAGGATAGTTAGCTCTTCTTGTTGAATTAATCCCTTTACCATTATGTAATGGCCTTCTTTGTCTCTTTTGATCTTTGTTGGTTTAAAGTCTGTTTTATCAGAGACTAGGATTGCAACCCCTGCCTTTTTTTGTTTTCCATTTGCTTGGTAGATCTTCCTCCATCCTTTTATTTTGAGCCTATGTGTGTCTCTGCACGTGAGATGGGTTTCCTGAATACAGCACACTGATGGGTCTTGAGTCTTTATCCAATTTGCCAGTCTGTGTCTTTTAATTGGAGCATTTAGTCCATTTACATTTAAAGTTAATATTGTTATGTGTGAATTTGATCCTGTCATTATGATGTTAGCTGGATATTTTGCTCGTTAGTTGATGCAGTCTCTTCCTAGTCTCAATGGTCTTTACATTTCGGTATGATTTTGCAGTGGCTGGTACCGGTTGTGCCTTTCCATGTTTAGCGCTTCCTTCAAGAGCTCTTTTAGGGCAGGCCTGGTGGTGACAAAATCTCTCAGCATTTGCTTGTCTGTAAAGTATTTTATTTCTCCTTCACTTATGAAGCTTAGTTTGGCAGGATATGAAATTCTGGGTTGAAAATTCTTTTCTTTAAGAATGTTGAATATTGGCCCCCACTCTCTTCTGGCTTGTAGGGTTTCTGCCGAGAGATCCGCTGTTAGTCTGATGGGCTTCCCTTTGATGGTAACCCGTCCTTTCTCTCTGGCTGCCCTTAACATTTTTTCCTTCATTTCAACTTTGGTGACTCTGACAATTATGTGTCTTGGAGTTGCTCTTCTCGAGGAGTATCTTTGTGGCGTTCTCTGTATTTCCTGAATCTGAATGTTGGCCTGCCTTGCTAGATTGGGGAAGTTCTCCTGGATAATATCCTGCAGAGTGTTTTCCAACTTGTTTCCATTCTCCCCATCACTTTCAGGTACACCAATCAGACGTAGATTTGGTCTTTTCACATAGTCCCACATTTCTTGGAGGCTTTGCTCGTTTCTTTTTATTTTTTTTTCTCTAAACTTCCCTTCTCGCTTCATTTCATTCATTTCATCTTCCAGGGCTGATACCCTTTCTTCCATTTGATCGCATCGGCTCCTGAGGCTTCTGCATTCTTCACGTAGTTCTCAAGCCTTGGTTTTCAGCTCCATCAGCTCCTTTAAGCACTTCTCTGTATTGGTTATTCTAGTTATACAGTCTTCCAAATTTTTTTCAAAGTTTTCAACTTCTTTGCCTTTGGTTTGAATATCCTCCCGTAGCTCGGAGTAATTTGATTGTCTGAAGCCTTCTTCTCTCAGCTCGTCAAAGTCATTCTCCGTCCAGCTTTGTTCCATTGCTGGTGAGGAACTGCGTTCCTTTGGAGGAGGAGAGGTACTCTGGTTTTTAGAGTTTCCAGTTTTTCTGCTCTGTTTTTTCCCCATCTTTGTGGTTTTATCTACTTTTGGTCTTTGATGATGGTGATGTACAGATGGGTTTTTGGTGTGGATGTCCTTTCTGTTAGTTTTCCTTCTAACAGACAGAACCCTCAGCTGCAGGTCTGTTGGAGTACCTGGCCAGCCGTGTGAGGTGTCAGTCTGCCCCTGCTGGGGGGTGCCTCCCAGTTAGGCTGCTTGGGGGTCAGGGGTCAGGGACCCACTTGAGGAGGCAGTCAGCCCGTTCTCAGATCTCCAGCTGCGTGCTGGGAGAACCACTGCTCTCCTCACAGCTGTCAGACAGGGACATTTAAGTCTGCAGAGGTTACTGCTGTCTTTTTGTTTGTCTGTGCCCTGCCCCCAGAGGTGGAGCCTACAGAGGCAGGCAGGCCTCCTTGAGCTCTGGTGGGCTCCACCCAGTTCAAGCTTCCAGGCTGCTTTGTTTACCTAAGCGAGCCTGGGCAATGGCGGGCGCCCCTCCCCCAGCCTCGCTGCCGACTTGCTGTTTGATCTCAGACTGCTGTGCTAGCAATCAGCGAGACTCCGTGGGCGTAGGACCCTCTGAGCCAGGTGCGGGCTATACTCTCCTGGGGCACCGTTTCCTAAGCCCGTCGGAAAAGCACATTATTCGGGTGGGAGTGGCCCGATTTTCCAGGTGCCGTCTGTCACCCCTGGAAGGGGAACTCCCTGACCCCTTGTGCTTCCCGAGTGAGGCAATGCCTCGCCCCTGCTTCGGCTGGCGCACGGTGCGCTCACCCACTGACCTGCGCCCACTGTCTGGCACTCCCTAGTGAAATGAACACGGTACCTCAGATGGAAATGCAGAAATCACCCGTCTTCTGCGTGGCTCGTGCTGGGAGCTGTAGACCAGAGCTGTTCCTATTCGGCCATCTTGGCTCCTCCCCCCAGGCTGTATATTTCACAAATTCCAGGTGCTCTGCCTGTGTTATTAAGAATGGTAGATACTGGGGAGAACTTTATCAATCATCAACACCAACCTCTTTGCTTTATAGATAAGGAAGAAAAAGCCCAGGTTTAATAATAATAATAATAATTCTCAATACATGTGAATGGAGAGAAAGATGAAAGAGAAAGTAAAAAGTGAAATGTTCCTAAACCATTAGTCACACTCAAAATGTTCTAATTTGTGAACTATTGAATTTGTGCTGCTGTTAGGAGCAGAGGAGATCACCTTTAGGCATATTTGGTCAATATCAAGTATCAGACACAAAATCACATGTTGCTAATTGTTCTTTAATCCTCAGAGCTGGGTTTCAAGGTCTTCAACACTGCATACTAGCCACCAGTTCTGATAGCTTTTTAAACAGTGAGTTTACAAACTTTTAACAAAAGCTTAGCTTAGGTAACTGCTGAAAATGAGACAAACTGATATCATGTGTCTCTTGATATGACTCATTAAGATGGACATAACTCTACTTATGTAGTATTCCCGCTCAAAATGTACAACCCAAATCTAATCATGAGAAACATCAGACAAACCCAAACTGAGGGATAATATACAAAATAACTGACCTGTGGTCTTCAAAGATGCCAATGTCATAAAAGACAAAATAGTAAAAGGCTGAGGAACTGTTCCAGATTAAAGGAGATTAAAGAGACATGATAAGTAAATGTAATGCATGATTCATGATTAGATCTTGATAGGGCTGGAGAAAATATTATAAAGGACATTACTGGAACATGTATTAGTCAGCTCTGGCTGCCAGAACAAAATACCACAGTCTGGGTTGCTTAAACAACAGAAATTTTATTTTCTCACAGTTCTGGAGTCTAGAAATCCAAGATCAGGGTACCAGCAGGTCTTGTCTGGTGAACGATCTCTTCCTGACTTGCAGACAGCCACCTTTTAGCTGTGTCTCTGCATGGCAGGAAGAGACAGAGAAAGCACTCTTGTGTCTCCTCTTACAAGGGCACTAAGCCCATCAGACCCGGACCTTACCCTCATGACCTCCCAAAGGCCCCCCTCCCCAAGTACTCTTACACTGGGGAATAGGGCTTCAATTTATGAATTTAAGCAGACACAATTCAGTCCATAACAGTAGGGTTGATAAAATTCGAATATGGGCTAAATTTACATAATAGCATTGTGTCAATGTTAAATGGAATTTATAATAAACTGTGGTTATGTTAAAGAACATTCTCCTCCTTAGGTCATATACATTAAAGTATTTGGGGACAAGGAGAATCGTTGTACACAACTTACTTTCAAATGGTTAAGAAAAGCAATTATAGAAGAGTGTGTGTATGTGTGTGGTGGGGGCAGATAAAGAAAGAGGGAGGGAGAATAATGAAATGGAGCAAAATGATAACAGTTGGTGAAGATATGTAAAAGGTATATACGAATTCTTTTTATTAGTCTTGTAATTTTCTTTAAATTTGGAATTATCTAAAAATAAAAGTTGGGGGTTTTTTTGTTTTGTTTTTGTTTTGTTTTGTTTTGTTTTTGAGACGGAGTTTCGCTCTTGACACCCAGGCTGGAGTGCAGTGGTGTGATCTCAGCTCACTATAACCTCTGCCTCCTAGGTTTAAGTGATTCTCCTGCCTCAACTTCCCCAGTAGCTGGGATTACAGGCACCTGCCACCATGCCCAGCTAAGTTTGTTTGTTCAAAATAAAAGTTTTTAAAAGTTTACCAGTATCTTTCCAGGGTAGCCTGGGGGACAGGGTGCAGGGATGAAAAGAAACACATATACATATATGGAGATCGCCAACTTGTGTCCTGATACGTCGCCAAGAGCAGAAATTGGGACAGGGTGATGTAAGAGTGAGGTTGGTCCTCAGACTCTTGGACAGATGACTAGGTAGTGGCTGATTTGCAAACAGAACCTCTCTAATTTTATTTCACTAACATTTCAAATTGCCTGCTAATGTATCTACAAATCAAATGGACAAAATGACCTCTGTTAAATTCTCCATCCTTTTAAGAGAGTCATATGTAACTGACACTCTCAGTACTATGTGTCATGTGCCAGGCACATACTAACTCATAAAAATGTCCTAAGGCATTAATTATTGCAGCTAAGGAGAGTAAAGACAGTGGCTCCTGCTAATTGTCAAAGTCCCCTGTGTGACTGCACACTGCCACACACACAGTCGGAGCTTAAGAAACACGAATTGGTGATGAAAGTTGCCATTCTTCTTCCTTTGCAAGAAACAGCAGTGATTAAGTTGGGAGAACACATCAAAAACCCCCATGCCTGCTCAGGCACAAACACTGCAACAGAACTTGGATCCCAAGCAAGTGGTGGATGCCCTGCAATAGCGATCAGCAATTCTGTTTGATTTAGGAAGTGCTAATCAATAACGAGTCCAACTTGGAAAACTGCACTGGCTTAATCATTTTGCATCTGGTATCCAGGACTGACACACCCCAGCTGGAAGGGAGGAAAAGAGGCATAGGGAGAGAGAGGGAAGTAGAAGAGGGATGTGTGGTGGGGGGACACAAAAAAACAAGTTCATGAAAACCAAGTAAACCTTTCTGGAGTTAAAAATCGTTTCAACTTTCAAAGACGAAATCTCACCCCCAAGTGAAAGACATGACATAAATGCAAAGGCAACTGAAGATAAACAAAAGGCCCCGCTCAGATGTTCCCGAGGTGATCCGTCATTGTCAAGGAATTCTTTACACATCATAATGATTCCGAGCACCCTGACAGCTTGTCTCACATACTATTTCTATATCTTACAGGATTTTTTTCTTCCCTCCAGTAAACAGCCCTTTACAACACAAGGTTTGACTGTAATTTTCATCAAACTGCAACTTGTGCGGTTTGTGAGAGACGCATTATTACTTAAATCCAGCTGTACTGCTCTTTTACCTTCAAGGACTGTTCCCTTGATACACCCTGTCAGCTGAGGGTGGCAGGATAACAATTAGCCTGCAAATTCATTCATTTAAGTTAAAAACAAAATGCAATGGGATTGCAGGCAGAATGTGTTCAAACTCCCTTCCTATGGATTCAAGGTGGACCCAGCCCTCCTCCTGGACCAAGGATACCTGGAGACTGGACTCTGGGGGTTGGTGACAGAGGGGAGAAGACAAGATGCAGTCCCAGCCCATTGGCTTCAGCTGTAAACCATCGTCATGGAGGCAAATCTGCAGCTGAAAACCAGGCTGGCAGGCCAGCTGGTTGTCCATCTGAAGAAGCTAAGCACTAGCAGAGATGCAGGTCCATGATAAGGCAAATAGGTGGAAAATTGACAGCAGGACACCCAGCAAGACGTTCTGAACAAAAGGCCAGAGGTAGAGCCTCCCAGGACTGCAGGCTCATATCTTCAGACGCCTCTGACATCACTGAGAGGAGAGGAGTAGAAGTGGGGAAGGAAGAGGTTTTAGGGGTCCTCAGGAAGCCAGGATTCTGATGAAGGAAAAATATTGAACTGGGTGAGTTTTCTTGGCTACTTCAACACTAATATTTTGGGGCAAGCTAATTTCTCTTTGTGAAAATAAAAATGGACCCAATATAATGATGACTCTTTTGGCAATTTTCTGGGGTTTTGGTCAGATTGTTTTCTTGATGTTTTTGCCCTAAATCAATGCTTTTCATGAATAACAAGAAGACCTAAACAAGTAGAAATGACACTAAAGATATCACTGTACACCCATCAGATCGTCAATGGAACTCTCATTCCCTGAGGAGGAGAATATAAATTAGCTCCCATTGGAGAGCTCCTGGGCAGTTACTGGTTTACAGAGGTTCCCTCGTTTATTGAGCAGTCTAGTCTCATTGGATAATAAACATGATGAGATTTTATTCCCTCTGACGAATGTCCAAACTGCACTATGTTAAGTCTCCCTGCCAGCTGAGGACAAGCTCTCTTAATAACCTTTGGCCAAATTCTCTAGCTTTTATCCCTTTTGCTTATTGGTGTGTTTAAAACTCAGTCCTGCTTGTTTACAAGCTTTGGTCTCTTATCTGATGCAAAGCTCTTTTCCTCCTTCTCTTGGCTACAGCTACTGCTAGGGCTCTCTTAGCTGGTGGAGGTGGAATCCCAGCTGGCAGACTCTCAGATAGCAACTTTCTATGTCTCCAGAGAAAAGGGAAAACAGCAAAGTTATTTCCTATGTGATTATGTGAGGGTGCAATCTTCTTTCTGTAGTGCTAGCTACATCTCTGGCCCATGCCAATGAGCTCTTAATGTCCTCCTCCACATGGCAACATCCAATTGCTGGGCTCTCATGGGGCGCAGGTATGGATTCTTTGAAGGGCTCCATGGGAACTTATCCCCTGAGTAATTGTCTGACATGGAATCTAACCTGCCTTCACTTCCTCCACCCTGCCTCAGTGTCTTGACAGAGCATGATATTCCCCTAGAGAATGGCACTCTGGTGGAGTACTACAAAGATGACTGAAGTCCAGGCATGCTCCATGATGTTCTCTCAATTCATGTAAACCAGCAGTGGTATATTTGCCATGCTAAATGGTGGGAGGGCAGGTGTCCCTCTCTCAGTCCTACCTTCTCTCCTGCCTCCTCCTCCACACTCTGGCAGCATCAGGCACTCTGAAGGTCCAGGCTTTCACCCAATTTCCCATGAAAGAGGACCAGACTCTGACTGAGTTATGTGTGGAAGGGAAGGAGAATGATTCTGAAAGATGCCCAGAAAACCTTTATCAGTGATTATCTTTGGTCTTCCTTCCTTGGCTTTTATGGTGAATATTGTGGTTATGTGAAGAGAGGGAATATCCTCTCTTCATGAACTTAGTACTACCTCCAAAGACCCCCTCCTTTCTTCCTGTTCTCTCCTTAAGTTGACTTGGGTGGAAGTGATTAGAATAACCTATTCTTAGCATTGGTGCTTCTCAGTATGCCCTCCTGGAAAGTAGCTGATCACAACTGCTATGACATGACTTCATAGTGGTTATATGGAATGTTGGGAACTTAACATTTTTTGTCCTAATCTTTAGGCCTTAGCCACAATTCTGATACAACAGGGAAAATAAAATAGAACATGTGGGTAGCAGACCACCCATCAATTCTAGCCTAAGTATGTATCCTAGAGAAATTCTCACACATATGCATGAAGAGAAGTCTACAAGAATATTTCTAGCAGTATTATTTATAATCATGAAAAATTGAGAACAATCTAAATTTTCACAATAATGGAATGAGTAAATAAAGTGTGGAAGCTGGGCTGGTATTCAGCCAGGTGTGTGCAGGTACACATAGATACAGAGTTACTGCTGTTTATGTGTGTTGGTTGGTTCCAGAGCCATGCCAGTTGCTAAATATTTTGAATATGACTTCCTAATCATTTGACTGACTACATTATAAACACAAAAATGAATAAACTAAGTCAATATTGATCAACATGAATAGGTCTCAAATGTGGGCTCAAAAAAGAGCAGAAAGAAAAATGATAAAATGTATGTATAATTTTAAAAGTATACAAAAGAATGTTGTTTGTGATTTATGTATATGTAAGTATTGATTATATTAAAACATGAGTAGGAAATGTTGCATCAAATTTGCGATAATGGTAGCCTCTAGGGTGGAAGGGGAGCTGAATTGGGGAAGAATACAGAGGGAACAGCATCTTTACCAGCTGTGTTTTATTTCTCATCTTAAAAAAAGTTCTGGATACCAAAAGCAAGAACAACAAAAGGAAAAATAGATAAAGTGGACTTCATTAAAATTTAAAACTCTTAAGCATCAAATGACATTATCAAGACAGTGAAAAGATAACCAAGAGAATGGGATAAAATATTTGGAAACTATGATCTGATAAGGGTTTAGCATTCAGAACATGCAAAGAACTCCTATAATGCAACAACAAAAAGACAACCCAAATTTTTTAAAAAGGGAAAAGAATTTGAATAAACATTTCATCATAGAAGATAAACAACCAATAAACACATAAAAAGATGCTCAATATCATTAGTCATTAGGAAATGCAAATCAAGACCACAATGAGATACTTCACTCACACCAACTAAAATGGCTATTTAAAAAACAGTAACAACAACCAAAACTAAAATCAAAAAATGGAAAATAAGTGTTGGCAAAGATGTGAAGAAATTGGAATTCTCATGCCTTGCTTGTGGGAAAATGGTACATCTGTTATGAAAGACAGTTTGGTAGTTCCTCAAAAAGCTAACCATAGAGTTATACATGACCCAGCCATTCCACATCTAATTATATACCCAAAGGAACCGAAATCAGGGACTCAAACAGGTAACTATATGCCAATGTTCATTACAAGATTATTCACAATAGCAAAAGATGGAAGCAACCCAAGTGTCCACCAGCTGATGAATGGATTTTTCAAATGTGATCTATATATACAATGGACTATTATTTAGCCATAAAAAGAAATGAAATTCTGACACATGTTACAATATGGATGAACCTTGGAAACATTTTGCTAAGTGAAATAAGCCAGATACAAAAGAATGAATATTGTATGATTCCACTTACATGAAATGTCTAGAACAAGCAAATTCATAGAAACAGAAAGTATATTAGAGATTACCAAGGTCAAAGGAAAGGGAGAATGAGAACTTGTTCAATGGTTATGAAGTTTCTGTTTAGGGTGATGATCAAATTTTGGTGGTGAAAACCATAGTGGTGGTAGTTGCACAATATTATGAATGTAATTAATGACACTAAATTGTACACCTAAAATGGTTAAAATGGCAAATTTTGTGTCATATATAGTTTACCATAATTTTAAAAAAGAATATATTATACCAAAAACCATTGAATTGTACACTTTAAATAGGTGAACTGTAGAGCATATAAATTCTGCCTCAACAAAAGCTTTTTAAAAGATCTGAAGGAAATATGGCAAAACATAAATATTTATTAATTCTTGGAAATGGGTAAAGATGTTTAATTATTCTCTGTACTTGTCTAAAAGTTCAAAAACAATTTTCTAAATCAAAGAAACAAGACAAGAATCAAGTGGGTGGGAGAATGATATAATAAAGAGAATATAAACACTTAAGAAGAGGGAAATAAAAAAAGACAACATTACCGCCTCGTCACACTTGGAAATACCTGTGCATCTGTAAGCAAACCATCTCTTTGCCCACTATTTACTGCAAAATGGTGAAAGGAGGAAATATTGACCAAAAAAAGAATTTGTTATTCTTCTATTTTTCATTTGCACTATACAGGTACTAAGAGGCTAGGGTTTGTTTACCTGGAGATGCTTATCTCTACTAGTGGGAGAGGGACAGTCAGAAGCACCTGGGGCATGTTGGAACATTCCCAGGTTCACTCATCCCATCCCAGGGTTCCACAGTGCTCTGAAATCACTCCTCCTGGGGACTCATATTGCCACTTCCACCTTTGCTCCATAGCGTATATCCCTGATCTAGAGCAATGGTTCAGTGACACTCTGCTCACAATGCCAACGACTAGTCCACAGCTGCTGAAGAAGAGGCCAGGATACGCCTTCCTGCCCTCTTGGTCAGAACTGTGGGGTGAATAGGGGAAACATGATGCTCTAGGCCAAGCTGTCTGAAAGGAGGCACTGTGTGGTCAAATGTGTGTTTGGTAGATATTCTACAGTGCACACAAGGATGAGTTGAGATTGGAAAATAAAAGATTCAAAATTCGATACTGCCATTGTTCCGGTGAGGCCCCCGTGAAACCCTTTGTATGGAGCATGAGATTCTTCAAGCAAGTGCCACTCTATTCCAAGACTTTCTTTTTCAGTAGCCTGCCTGTCTGCTAAAGTGACTGATGCTTGTGACCTGAAAGATACAGCTTATTGATACAACCTGACTATAATACACCAGTTTGAAGCCAGCAGCCAATGTCATATTTGAAAAGTTAACATATGAGTGGCTTTTTCTATAAGCTTTTAAATGATTGGGGATTTATTTGGATGGAGCATCCTGGTTCCTGCTGAGCCTCACTGTTGGGCAAGAAAGGACCTGGTTGTCTTGGAGTTCACAGAGCTTTCAGGAGGGCTCCATCCTTCTTGCCCTTCTACACCTTCAGCATGACTTGTCCCCTGCCCAGGTGGAGAGGAACCACAGCCCTGAGAGCTCTTCTGGACCAGATCCTCCTCTTCCTTCTCCACCAGCACCGAAGTCTAGTCGTGTTTTACTTACAACCTGGTCTGACTTCCCTGACTTCCAGATGAGTCCACTCATTTGGAAGAAAAACAACTACCTCTAGCAATGATTCCTGGAACTAGAAAATTATTCCTTATTTGTCAAAATCAAATATTCTGAATTTATTCAAATGCAGAAAAGTTAATAACACCAAAAGATCCACATTCGATTTATTATTTCATGGATAGATGCTTCCAAATAAACTAATATTATGCATAGGTTACAGAAGCCTTAATTGAATTTTAATTTTTTATATGGGTTTTAGGAAACAAAATTTAAATCTTTAGGAAACAAAAATTAAATCTTTTGGGGAAAGCAGTATAAACTGAAAAGCCAAACAGCTGATGTCTGAAAGTAACAGTAATTTTCCCTGGATCTACTATTTGTCCTAGGAACTCAGTAGGAATTAGGGTTAGTGACAGCAGCAAACATCTTTATAGGTCTCATCAAAGATGGAAAATTAATCTAGTTGTAATGTTTCAAATATTTGACCACTTCATGCATAATTTCACATCAGTTTGCTGTCATAAGGGACACTCTGTGATATGCCAGGAGCTGGCTTCAGTCCATAGGGTCTTCCTTACTAATAGTACTAAAAATAGGTCAGTGTGCTGCAGGGTGGTTTCTCCATCCTACAGACATGAGGCCATAACGTTTGTTTCCATAGAACTTAGACTAAAGAAAGAAGGGATCAAATTTGCAACATCATGTGCACAGTGATCTGGAAAGTGTTGGAAAAGCATATAGACCCTGGCACCAGGCTAGAGTTTGAATCCAGGACCCACTGCCAACTAACTAGATCATGTTGGGCAAGTTTCTTGTATGTGAAATAGAGGTAATATCATAGCACACTTGTGTGTTAGCTTGCTAGGGCTAATGTAATAATAAGTACCACAAACTGGGTGACTTAAACAACAGAAATTTATTCTTTCACAGTTCAGGAGGCCAGAAGTCCAAAATCAAGATGTGGGCAGGGTTGGTTCCTTTTGGAGGCTCTGAGGGAGAATCTGTTCCATGCCTCTCTCCTAGCTCCTGATGGTTGCAGGCAATCTTTGGCATCCCTTGGCTTGTGTGTGCACTACTCCAATCACCTCTGTCATCACATGACCTTCTTCCCCGTGTATCTCTATGTCCAATCTCCTTTGCCTTTCTCTTATAAGGACACCAGTCATTGAATTCCGGGCTCATTCTGATTCACTATGGTGTCATCTTAACTCAATTAAATCTGCAAAAACCTTATTTCCAAATAAGGTCACATTTGGTTTAGGACTTAAACATATCTTTGGGGGCAGGGACACAATTTGACCCACTACACCATGCCATGGCCTTGTAAATAGTATTTTATTTGACAGTTTAGAGAAGCATTTAGCACAGTGCCTGGGCTTACCGTAGGTATTCACAAAATGCTATTTCCTTCCTCTGAGAACATGATGCTTTTAAAAAGTGCTTCTTTGACCTGTTCAGTAGTCAGCATAACTATCAGATTGTGTTTCTCAATTATAGACAAAAAACTATTATTTCATTAGAAATCTGTGGATTTCCTAAGTATTTTTTCATCTTATTTAGGAATGTAATAGAAAACTACAATAAAATTTAAAGAAATGTCTGAGACTCAGCTATTCCTTCTAGTGGAAGTGAAGCTGCCTTTAAAAACAGTGTGCTACATAGCTGGGTGCGGTGGCTCACGCCTGTAATACCATCACTTTGGGAGGCTGAAGCAGGTGGATCACAAGGTCAGGAGATCAAGATTATCCTGGCTAACACGGTGAAACCCTGTCTCTAGTAAAAATACAAAAAATTAGCCGGGCGTAGTGGTACGCACCTGTAGTCCAAGCTACTTGGGAGGCTGAGGCAGGAGAATCTCCTGAACCCTGGAGGCAGAGGTTGCAGTGAGCCAAGATCGCGCCACTGCGCTCCAGCCTGGGCAAAAGAGCAAGACCCTGTCTCAAAAAAAAAAGTGCTACAAATGTTTCTCACAATCACTGTCATGTAAGCAAATCTGGCCTTTCATGCCTGTCTGCTTATTGGTAAATACTGAATGGCAGCTGGTCAATGAGACCAATGGTGCTTTAATAATAGCCACAAAAGCCTATTTAGGAAAACAATAGAGAAAGCATGTTTTAAAATGCTTATAAAGGGTTAAGAAATACAGCAGAAGTATAAAAATTTAATAATTGCACTTGGTATTGAGAAATATAAGCACTATTTCTTAAAATTACAATTGCATTAATTCAAAACCTTATGCAAAATAAGAAAAGAGCAATATGCCAGATTCTTTGGCTAAATCCTTCATTGTCACAGTCTTAAATTATTGCAAAGACCTGAAGATTTCAGAATAATGATGATATAGAGCAGTAACTTTCTATCACTGCAGAAAATGTACAGAGCTATAAATCTTATTACTATATAATATAGAGTTTTAGAGATGCTTAAAATCCTTTTAAATACCAAGTCAGCTAGTTGGTAAAATGTAGCATCCACAATTTACTGATAGACAAACTAAGGTGAATGACCTCACTTTAATCATGGCAGAGGAAAGGGTGGATTTGCTTAGCTAATTATACTACAACTGATCTGGTCTACAATCTCCTCTGTAATTTTTATTTTTTAATGAAAAATACAAAAGTTTGCAAACATCTTGTCTGCCTTATAAGTGTTTCCCCCAGGACTATTTAAAGATCAAAAAAGAAAATTTCAAACATGCAATCTGGCAAAAAAAAAAAAAAGCAAGGAAATCAACAGCCAAAAAAGTGCTCTGTCTACAGTAGGCAAACCACCAGCTAATACCTTCTTCTTCCATAGTCTTCAACTCTTTCCTTCCTTCATCAATTCAATTATTCCAGGGATACCTTAATATTATGGTCCTAGGAGAGTCCACCTGCCTTCTCCTTTTTGATACCTTATCTGCAGGCTCATGAGCTACCTCATTTTAACACAACCATTTATAATGCTTCCAAAATCCCCTGTCCCTTGCTTTCTGATCATCACTCCTGTGCCTTAGCTGTCCAGCACCAGGTATATACATAATCAATATTCATCAATGCTGACAATTCCTGGCTCTCCCTGCTTGTCCCTTACTCTTGCTGGGAATACCACTTTAGGATACAGCTCATCCAGGGGAAATTTATTCTGCCTCTCTCCTTGCCTTGCTCTTGATACAAACCAGCTAAAAGCAATTTAAGACAGTGGTGAGTTTACCAAGAATTCTAACAGAATTGTTTCCTGAAAGCCAGCCTGTTGAAAAATCTCGGAGGCTAAGGAAATGTGCCCAACACAAGAAGTTTTGTTTGTGTCACTTTTTACCCTGACACCCCCATCGCTATCTTTAAAGATTAAATCTAGTGGCAGAAAGGAAGTTCTGCAGAAAAAAGTCTGTGTGGGCTTTTTCAAAGGACAAGTCTAGTGAACCTGCCTGGTACACATTCTTCTGGGATTTCAATTCATAAGAATAATATCAACAATCACAAAACAAGTGCAGAAACGACCAAATTCACCACCACACACACACAAAAGTGAGGCAAGCAGAGGCATCACCCGCCTTTGTGAGTCCAGGAAAAAAGTTTCTTTTAAAATAAAAATCACAAGCACCAATGCAGCTTTGGGGACAGGGGCCTACAGAGAGAGGGAGGTCCAATGCCAGATGTTTGATAGCCTGTGGGAGGGAGTGGGCTCAGTCAGCTGCACCAGCCATGAGTGGAGCTGCTCTTCCTTGAATGTATGGCCTGGAATACTTCCAGCGGATACATCCCTTCAGCAGTGATAAACTCAAACTTGAGCTGGGGGAACAAGGTTAGGACAAAGCGAACCCCAAGATGTCAGAAAATCAGTGAGGATCAAGAGCATGTCAGCTGATGTTGAAGTCAAACTTTAGACCAGAGGAGTTGGTGTGAAGGAGTCAGTTTTATGAGGATAACAGGGAGACACTAGGGCTTGATGGCTCTGGGACCCTGGGGATGGAGCAGAACTCCATAACTCCCTGTGTGGGAGTGCCCCCTTGCTCTATCCTCCCTATCTCAAGCTCTGTTGGCTGAGTTGAAAGGGAATGAGGTAATATCTAAAAGCAGAGCAGGGGTGGGAATGAGAATGATGCTCGGAGAACATCGTCCAGGCTTCTGCCCCTTTGCTGTAAAGTGACAAGGGTGGGCACAACATTTTCATATTGTTACCCGATGAGGATGGTAATGGAGACAGACAAGGCTGAGAAACCAAGGATTTCTCTCTCTCTCTCTCGTTCTCTCTCTCTCTATATATAGATATACACACACACACACATATATATACACATATATATGTATATACATACATATATATGTGTGTGTATATATATACGCATATATATACGTATATACGTATATATATACGCATACATACACATATATACGCGTATATATATACCCGTATATATACGTATGTACGTATATATACACACACAGGTGAGTGTGTTACAGTTTGGTCTCTCCACCCGGCAGACATGAGGCCATAACGTTTGTTCCAATAGAACTTAGACTAAAGAGAGAAGGGATCAAATTTGCAACATCATGTGCACAGTGATCTGGAAAGTGTTGGCAAAAGCATATAGACCCTGGCACCAGGCTGGAGTTTGAATCCAGGACCCATTGCCAACTAACTAGATCATGTTGGGCAAGTTTCTTATATGTGAAATAGAGGTAATATCATAGCACCCTTGTGTGTTAGTTTGCTAGGGCTGACGTAACAATAAGTACCACAAACTGATTGACTTAAACAACAGAAATTTATTCTTTCACAGTTCAGGAGGCCAGAAGTCCAAAATCAAGATGTAGGCAGGGTTGGTTCCTTCTGAAGGCTCTGAGGGGGAATCTGTTCCATGGCTCTCTCAACAGAGGAGACAATGGAGTCTGCCTCTGTTGCCCAGGTTGGAGCGCAGTGGCATGATCTCGGCTCACTGCAACCTCTGCTTCCCAGGTTCAAACAATTCTCCTGCCTCAGCCTCCTGAGTAGCTGAAACTACAGGCATGTGCCACCATGCCTGGCTATTTTTTTTGTACTTTTAGTAGAGATGGAGTTTCACTATATTGGCCAGGCTGGTCACTATATTATGTATATATTTTTTTGAGATGGAGTCTCACTTGGTCATCAAGGCTGGAGTACAGCGGCGTGATCTCAATTCACTGCAGCCTCGGCCTCCTGGGTTCAAATGATACTCCTGCCTCAGCCACCTGAGTAGCTAGGATTACAGGTGTGAGCCACTGTGCCCGGTCTGTCTTAGTATATTTCTTTACAAAAAACCCTCCCCACCATGAATCCAGCAGCCCAGTGGATGAAATTTTGCTCATGTGTATTTCACACCCAAATTCTTTACATGTGAAGAATATGCTGTTCATCCATTGTCATAGACCATCTGTGCTGAGTTTTGCTACAGGTGGAGTGAGGAACCCTGATAAGCCATTTATAGTCTCAATCCCAGTTCTTCTTGATTTCAGGGCCTTCATTAAAAAAAAAAAAAAAGAAAAGAAAAGAAAAGGCCAGTTTGCATAAATGCTTGTGAAATAGATTGAAGCAAATGGGTTAAATATTTACATCAAAACTACCAGTTAACATATTCCAGCTAACTAAACTTACTGACCATGTAGGTTTATAACTGTATATAGGTTTATAACATTTTCTAACACCAAACAGCTAATATCTGTTTTGAATTAATATAGTATACTAATGTTTAGCTCTCCTTTTACCAAGGTTAATTGTTAATTATTCCAAGGCAATTATTTATGTGCTTGAAAGCGGGTTTGCTGAGCCTGGGTCTTCAGTGTTGTGTTTTAGGATTTGTAAGAGGCAAATACGCTTGCATAAAGGCAAATTAATTATTTAGAGATGAAAGCCTTCTTCAAAGCAGTGGGCCACTACAAGAATTAGACTTCTTAAAAGGAGGATAGTAGCAGCACGATCCATGCTTATTCATTGTTCTTCCTCCTCTCCAAATAATCAGAATTGTATGTCTGGCCTGAAAATATGCACAAGAATGCATATACACCCACAAATACTTGTGTGGACTTGCTGCTTCCCTCTCTGCCCCATCCCTTTTAATTATTTTAGCCAAAAGACTCAGAAACAGATCACTTACAGAATTTTAGAGCAAATAATCCACTTGGTCATTCCACCAGGCTCCAAAAGATAGACCTTTGAACAACGACAGCTGGAAAATCCTGAGGCATCAGACACAGCTAATAGAGGATTCTCCTCCTGTTTTCAGGAGTCTTTGAAAACCAAAAGGCATAGTCCACAGCACAACATGTGACAAGACATTTATTTTCATCTATTTGCTGTAAGCCATTGAAAACTAGAAATATCAAATTAGATCAAATGTTTTAAAATAGGTTAAAATCGATCCTTTCCTTGCATTTTGGGTTCTGCCCAAATAGTCCTCAAATTGGAGCCTCTGCAGCATGAATATATATTTCATCATAAGAGCAAAAGCAAAGCCCCTAATGGTGATAATTACTGTCACCAAAATAGAAGGCTAATTGTCAGACGAGTTCTTTCCTCTCCGTGCGATGAAGGGCTAGGCAGGAATGCCTGGCGTCTTTGGGCAGAGACATTTTTTCCTTTCAGTTTTTTCAGGACGTTTAAAAATCATTTCATCTATAGACACAGAGTAATCGGAAAAAATCCAGTGAGAATTTTGTCAGACAAAGGCTTTATTAGGTGTTTTGTTTTGTTTGGTCCCCGCCAACCCTCTTTGAGGAATAGAAAATGTGGAAACCACAAGGCACACAGCCCTTGCAACTTTGGCCTGGACTGCTGGTGTTTATTTTTTTATTTTTAGGACTCTCATCCAAGGGTAAGCAGCACCTTTCTTAAAGAAACTCCAGACCCTTGACTGCCTTTCTCTTATCATTAATCCTCACAACTTCCCGGAGAAGCTGGGAAAAGAGAGCGCTCTGCATCCTCCTTTATAGATGGAGAAACTGAGGTTTGGGAAGGTTAAGTGACTTGCCCAAGGTTATTTAGCAAATTAGGAGAGTCCACTTGGGAATGGAGCTTTCGGTTCTTAGGTTCTGGGGCTGCAGCCAGGAAACCCCAGCCACAAAGAATCTCTTTTGTGCTTGATTTTGTTCGCATGCCTATTTATACAGAAAGAAAATAAGTAAATGTTTCAGTTCTTCTGCCCTCCCCCTTTATGCCACACCAATATGCACACACGCACACACATGCGCACATATGCGCACACACACACACATATGCATGCATACATGCACATACCCACCATTAGCCATGGGGGAAAGAGATAGCCCTAAATTAGAACTTCCAAATAAACTCACTGATTTGCTGCAATGATCTCAATGTATTCTATTGTTTTAGACCCTATTGCATGAAGGTGTCACTCCTACATCCTGTCCTCACTCTGAGAACTGGGCTCATATATCTCATTATAGCCATATTTAAAGAGTTGGTAAAAGAACAACCACTCCATTGATATGGAATTCCTTTAAAAAAAACTTTAAAGAGGATTTATTGCTGTTATCATAGCGGAGAATAAAGATGGTGTGTAATTCATGGAGAAGAAAAAAATTTCCTACAAATCAAGGTGCTCTTGCAGGCTGCATTGGATTCGCATTCAGGAATGAGACTTGATGATGTGAAGCCCTTGTGCTCAGGAGTGAGTAGTGTCAAGGCAGGGGGAAGAAAGAGACCACATCTTAAGGAACACATTTTTCCACTCAGTTACAGGGCTGTGAATACAATAATGACATGCTCAAAGTTTTAAAGGTGAACTCACACAGAAACACTCACTGTGGGGAGAAGTGACCTGTCCTGAGGAAAGAGGGAGAGGAATATCAAAGTCTGGTAGAAAAAGAAAAGAATACCATCTTCAGGGCAAGTAGTACCTTCTCACTTGTGTAGATGCAGGTTTGTAAGTACAATAGATCCATTGGTAAAATGTTTGCACCGAAGAGGCTGAGTTCTTTTATTTTTGAATTGCAAGTTCTCCATCTAGTGGTCAGTTTCTAGAACAACAAGTTCATGGTGTTAACTGATGTCATCCTTTGGATGCAAATTACTTAGCTCGCCTTTTTTTTTTTTTTTAAATGACTAATGCCTGCATCAATCATAGCAAGCTATTGAGAATTTAACTTCCGGCAGGCACAGTTGGCAGTGGTTTTCAAGAACTAAAAGTATTTGTATATTGGCAATTTAAATCACAGCATTTTCCATTGCTGAGACCAACTTCCCTGACTTATTATTTAAAATTTAATTACCTTGACATTGTTTCTAAGGTGAACAAAATAGTCCATAAGAAAATTTATGAAAATGTATGCTTAAATTCAACATGTATTCTTCAACATGAGAAAATGAAGGGGAGTCAGGCGTTCGTTGGGTATTTGGTCACTAAACAAAATGTCTATGAACCGTTTTTAAGTTTAATATTCTTGATGGAGCTTGCTGGTCAAGGAAAGATGAGGAGTCTGCTGACCTCTAAAGAAACAAGGGGATCTGATATGGCTACATTGTCCACTGCAGTGGTCTCCAAGTGTGAGAATTATACTACTGATTGTACTGGAGAAAAATTCTTCTCACCGATGTAAAGATGACATTAGATAGCATTGGAATCAGGTCCAGAATCAGTTTTGGTTTTGTCCTCTTAGGCCTTTAACATCCCTGAAACCTGCCAATCATCCTTTCTAATAAAAGAGAATGGATTTCCAGCATGTTTTCTTTGCCCAGGCAACAATATACAGTTAAAATTTCATATACTATTTTGCATTGTCTTTAGTTAATAACTTCCTATTAATGGCAAGTGATACTGCCTTTTCATAAAGCCATGATATAAAATTTCCCTTTAAGATAAATTTATTGAAATAAAAATATGAGTCAATTTGAAGAAAAAACATTGATTTGTATAGAAAGTATATGGACACGGGAACATCTCACGAATGCAGGCCAATAGCAACATGAGCTGAAAAACATTCTACTCTGGGAACTCCGGGGCCTGTTCACTCCTCTGGATCTGCCACTCACCCTCTGTAATTACCTGCGTGTGTTACTTAAATCTCTTTCGACCTCCATTTTCCCCATCCATAGAGTGTGGCTTCTTAAAGCAACTTTTAAAGTGGAATTATTCTTTGCCTGAATTCAGAAGATGGACATGGACATAAGGAAGCAAATAGAACATCCTAAAGCAATCTTGGTCAAAGAATGAATGGGACACATGGAAGACCCAAGGACACACAGCGGTGGTGAATTATGTCCGGCCTCTGACCTGTACTTAACTACAAGCCCCAAATTATAGCCATGGTCTCCAAAATTCTAGCTCATGCATACTAAAGACCCATTAAATCAAAGAAGTATCAAAATATATCATTTCTTATTATGGGATATCAGAAACAGAGTAGAATCCCGCTTCTTAAAGCCATGCAAAGGACAACCCAGTAGGCATACAATGTGGCTTTGGTGCCCCTGAAGGCAGGCTTCTCCTGAAGCAGAAGAAACACTTGCTGGGGAAAGCTGGGCCTGAGGGGGCCCAGGGGCTGAGGCCTTCATAGCAGAGAAGCATCACATGTGCATAGAGCAGTGTCCACGTGGGTTCACATGGGCTGCGGGAGCCTGAGATGAAGCTCCACCTTCTTCTTCACTGAGCCCCAGCCTGGGCCTCATGCCCATAGTCTGTGTATGCTGTCTCATCCAGCCCTGACACCAACCCTGAAATACAGGTATGTTACCCAGCATTAACACAGGTGCAAACTGGGGCTCAGAACGAGTGAGTTCCTTGCCAGAGGGCACTTGGCTTATAAGTGGCAACACCAAGTTTGAGCCTGGGTCTCTGTGATCTTGGAAACGCAGATTCCACTGCCAGCTGGGATAGGAAGCCTGGGCTCCACATGGGAAGCCATGACCCCCTGTACCGCCCACCGTAGACAAAACCACTGGGGCACAGAGAGATTGGCTTTTCCCCTCTCTGGGGTATGATTGGTGAAGTTAATCAGCCCTGAGTCTCTAGTGTTCATTCTGTGACACAGCACACACACACACACACACATGCACACACGCATGCACACATGCACATATACATCAGAGTTACCAGTTCCAAACCTTTTGTTTTATTCCTCTTAACCCTCCCCTACCCATTCACTCCCATCAGAACTACGGCCAATCCTGTCCAGGCTTGAAGAACTGGAGCCATTCAGTGATACGCTGCCCTGGGTCACAGATGGCCACATGGAGTGATTGCCCCCATCCCAAAGAAGAAGAAAGGATTCCCTCGCCTTTCCTCCCTGTCTCCATCAGGAACCTACATGATGCTTCCTTCTCCTGTGGCAGACGACTCTCCTCTGTCCACCCTAGAATTGATCTCTGAAATATAAAACTAAGTCACCAAATGAGAGAATAGCCAATTGCCAGAAAACACAATAAGCAGCTGAATTCTTGTGCCCTTCTGAAATGACCCCCAGTATACTCAGTAGGTACCATGTGTCAGGCACTGCAGTAGGCAGGGGGTGCAAAAGAAGAGGCCTAGGGCCCCACTCCTGCTCCCTTAGAAGGGAAGATGCAAAGTGGTATGACTTACTACAATCCATGGTGGAGTGAAGCGTCATGTCACCTCTTTGTGCATTGGTTGTTTCTTTTCCATTGTCAAATGGAGATAATAACACCACCTATGTTGTAGGGTGGTTTTGAGGAAAAAAACCCATACACTTAACACATGGCCTGGTACATAATAATACATGCTATGCACCAACATCCTTCTCCTCATCATCACCATTGAGATAATGACCGTGTTAGACTTTGGGTGACATTAGGGGTAAGCTTTGATGGCTGGAATTGGACAGATAGAGAGGTTTGTAGCAAGAGCAGTGTGGTGCTCTAGGTGAGGGAACTATTCTGAAATAAAGTCAATGGGTGGAAAAGCTGAAAGAGAAAGGTTAAGTTTACAGAACTCTTAGAAATGTGGCTTGGCAGGAAAGCAGGCCTGTGAAGGGAGCGGTGAGCCAGTGTGATGAAGGACCTGCAACTCTGAGGTGAGGAGTTTGAATGGATGAGCAGTGGAGACCCACCAAAGACATCTATTGATTAGGGTAAGATAAGGAGATAGGTATTTCCTCTGAGTAAAGAAAACATAGACAGGCAAAAATCAAGGCAAGGGAGACCAGTCATGTAGCAGTAAATCATCCAAACAACTGAAAGGTAAGCACTTTGACCTGGTGTATCCTGACCAGGGTGACTCGGAAATCCAGACACCATTACTACCTGTTCTTTCTCCTCTGAAGTGTGGCTTCTATTCAAACAGAGCAATGGGAGTCACCATTGTCAGAAGCTGAACTCACATGCCCATTGCCCAATGCCCCATACAGGAGAAATTTAATGAAAACCCAAGTCCATTTCCTCTAAGATTGTGACTTCTAGTCTTTCCTGGAGCTTAAAAGGAAATCTGAGACAAAGTTCAGATGAAGGTTTGCAGAGCACCACTGACTTCAGCTCCTGGTCTGAGGACAGCCTGTCTCAGAGACTCCCTTGCCTCTTCTTTCTGGGATTGTGATTGGTGGGTGCAGCCTGAGACGTGGTTGGCTGAAAACGTCTCTTCATGAGGGAATTAAGCTACTGTGGCTTCATAGGAGGCCTCTCCTATGAACTGGTGTTTTCCTTAACCCCAAAAGGAGACAAGAGCTGTGAGATAGGGAGGTGAGTTTTTTTTTAATTTTTTGTTTGTTTGTTTGTTTGTTTGTTTGATTTGAGATGGAGTTTCGCTCTTGTCACCCAGCCTGGAGTGCAATCGCACGATCTCAATGCAACCTCCACTTTCTAGGTTCAAGAGATTCTCCTGCCTCAGCCTCTCAAGTAGCTGGGATTACAAGCGCCTGCCACCATGGCCAGCTAATTTTTGTATTTTTAGTAGAGACAGGGTTTCGCCGTGTTGGCCAGGCTGGTCTCGAACTCCTGACCTCAGGTGATCCATCTGCCGAGCTTGGCCTCTTAAAGTGCTGGGATTACAGGCATGAGTCTTTTGAGAGGATCCATCACAATGGTTGGGCAGAAGCTCAATGATTCTAACTTGGCTCATGAATGGCGTGGGGGTAGGAAACACAGCCAAAATATTGGCTATGATTTGAATGTGTCCCCTCCAAAATTCAAGTGTTGCAGTGTGATAATATAAAGATGTGAGGCCTTAAGTGATTGGGGCATGAGAGCTTCTCCTGGTGAATGGGAGCAAGGCCTTTATAAAAGTGCCTCTGCACGCAGGCTCACTTGCTTGCTCTTCTGCTAGCCCCCTTCCAAAGGATACAGCCTCCACCAGACACCAAACCTGACGGTGCCTTGATCTTGGACCCTCCAACCTCCAAGACTGTGGGAAGTAAATTTCTGCCTGTTAAAAATTACCTGCTCTGCGATACTCTGTTATAGCACATAGCACGCAAAACAGGCTAAGACATCATCCATATTCACATCTATGTATTGGTTAATTTTTACTTGGAAAAGAGTTTTAGTTCCTTCTGTTAATATAGAATGTGGGGATTCTAGGCCTAAAATATGACAGTCAGTGTTTACCTCCTCACCCCCACCCTGGTTTTTGTTCAATACAATCAAATAAGAAACCTGCAGCACCCTGTGGTATGACAGTGGCCACTGGATGGAGCTGGGAATGAAGTGCTGGACTCCCAGGCTCTGCTGACCCCTGCGGTGCCACTGGGCGAGCCATCTCACCTCCCTCCTTTTCCTTTCCTCGTCTGTGCAACGATGGGGCCCTCTTGCCAGCTAAAACTCTTTTCCAGTCTTAGAAAAGGCGAGGGCCAGGCATACTCATGTCCATTTTAGTTTTATTCCTAAACTGTTTTCCTCACTGATTAACTAGAACAGATTTGGGACTGTGGGAAAGAAAAACATGAATGGTGAGGATGGGGTGCCACCGTGCCAGGAGCCGTCCTCAGCACAAGTGAGTCTGGATGGCACAGGTTTCCTGGCAACTGGGTGGCACAGGTCAGCTCCCAGAGGATAGCTACTGGTCAGATGCCTTTTCTCTCTGCTTGATGCTAAACTACAGAGAAAATAAGCCCCATGACTCTTTGGAAATTTCTTTTCAAGGACAATGATCATCATGAACATTTTTATCAAATAAAGAAACCGCTTAAAAAAATATCTGTCTTATTACACTTACATGACTATGTGGAGTTTTTTCATGGGCTGACAACAGAGGTTTCTGTCGCCCCTTAACTGGCCCCTTTTAAGATGCTGGGACCAAGGGCCTCAGTCTTAGAATCTGTAGGGAATGTTGGAGTAGACAGTCCCTGAGGGACACTTTCTCAGAACATGGTACGTTTCTAAATATACATTCAGATATAGCCCACCCTCCACGGAAGCAAGAACACTGCTGGGCAGCCGGCTAGGCCTACTCACTAGCAAAGAACTCATTTCTGCCTTTCTCGAGGGTGATTCAAATTCATCCTTCCACAAGATAGTCACGGGTCTTCCACAGCCCACATTGTTTGCCAAAGATCTGTGGTCCTGCCTGACCCCACAGGTGAAGCAGTGGGGAGAATGTCCTGCAGTTCTTCCCATCTGACTTTGCAGCAGGCCTTTAGCTTCCTGGCCTGTGCTGTACTGGAAGTGGGGTCTACCCTCTGAGCCCTCAACAGGCCTAAGTGATAGCTGGGGAGATAGAGACTCCTGCCCTGTGGGCTGATTCTTCTGTCCCTCGGGGTGCATTGTTGCTCTTTGTAGCACCAGAGGGGAAGGAGCGTATCCATGGCCTGACACTGGCAGAAGGGAAGCCATGTCAGTCTGCCCAAGAACAGCTGGGCCCCAAACAAAGCTGGAGGCTCCTGTTATGCATGCTCCTTTGGGGCTGCTGATCTGCTTTTTAAAATAAACCTGTTTTCCAAGTATCAGATCTGAGATGGTGCCAAGATTAGAAGAGCTTCCTTTCATTTTCCTTTTTCCCTCTGGGATGCCATTATGGAATAAGAAGCTGTCACCAGCCTTACCTGTATTGCTCTCTAGAAGGAAAGACATCTGGTGCTATTTTTTTCCTTCAGGATAAATATTTTACCTAACTTATCAAAGCCAAATTTTTGGCCCCTTCATCCCATGACTTTAAGCCAGTGTCTGTCCTTTTTGCAAATCCGATTTTGGATTTAAAGTTCCACAAGGCTTCTTTTGTGGTGGGTTCATGGGAGTCTTCAGAGGAGAGTGAGAGAGAGGAATAGGGGCTATTTGCTTTATATCGCCCCAGAAGGAAGCTTTGTCTCTACTCTCTTGAGAATCCTCCCTGTTGTTTTTATGTTTGGGGTCCTAATCAGATGCTCCAGTACTTTCCTTTTATTGTTCGTCCCCCTGCCATCCTTTATTGAGGCTGCCATTGCATTAGAAAATTACATTCACCCTCCCTGAGCTCCCCCTTCGCAGACCTTCTTGGAAGGCTGAGCTCATGACTCATACTTCTCTGATATAAAGTGACTCTCTGAATTCATCAATACCTGACACAGGGCTGCCCCTGTCCCCATTAGGCACTGCATCATTGACTGGTTGGTTAATTTCAGAGTTTAGTTTAGGGTCATAAGAATGGTTGTGAAATTTTTTGACATCAAGGCTCCTTGAGCTCATCAGTTTATCCAGGATTCAGGAACAACTCTCTGTATGAAGTACAGCCAGTCATTGGAAATTTCCAGGTGAATAACACTAGAGTGGGGATGAACCATAAAAATGGCTGCTGCTTCTCCTAACCAACATGCCCACATCTTCACAGGGTCGGGCTGCTGCACATGCAGAGGACAGCCCTGGGGCCACTGGCCCCCCTTTTCTTTCTGGAAATGTCTCTCTACTCTTAGCCAGAGCAACTGCCACTAGGGAACCCCTCATCTGTCTCAGCCCTCCCTCCTTTTTCCTCTTTTGCCTCTGAAGTTTCCAGGTTTCAAGACCAAAGCCCACAGCGATGACTTCCACCTCTCTGTGGTTTCCCCAGCTCTTCTCATGACACAGGCGCCGTGTCTGGAGTCTCCAACTCTCCTGCCTCTGCCACTGCCTCCTAACCCCTCATGCTTGGGGCCTCCACCTCTATATTAGTCCGTTCTCATGCTACTAATAAAGACATATCCAAGACTGGGTAATTTATAAAGGAAAGAGGTTTAATTGACTCACAGTTCAGTATGGCTTGGGAGGCCTCAGGAAACTTACAATCATGGCAGAAGGGGAAGCAAACACGTCCTTCACATTGTGACAGGAAGAAGTGGTGAGCAAAAGGGAGAAAAGTCCCCCTTTATAAAACCATCAAATCTCATGAGAATGCATTCACTATCACAAGAGCAGCATAAGGGTAACCGCCCCCATTATTAAATTACCTCCCACTGGGTCTCTTCCATGACACATGGGGATTATGGGAACTACAATTCAAGATGAGATTTGGGTGGGGACACAGCCAAATCATATCAACCTCCAGGAGGAAGCATCTCATCCTCCAGCCCACTGGCTAGAGTCTTTACCAGGGGCGGTCCCACGGCCTCACCCCTTTCCTGTAAGAATTGGTGGTTGGATTGACTTTGTGGAAGGAGAAAGTTTCATTTTTACAGGGTTCATGCAAGGAGCGAGTTGGTCCTGCATTCTGAGTTCAAATGCAGGGTGTGTTTTCTCACAGAGACAATATTTTCAAAGAAATGTGTGTTGTTTATTAATATGAGGAATACAGTTCAGGTGTATTCTGTATTTGTGGAATGGCCTAGATGGCAATCCATTGGTGAGCTAAAAACTGCCCGTAAATCGGTTTTGCATGTGGACCAAAAATCATACTGATTGAGCCAAGTCTCTGCCTTATACTTGATATAAACAAGCGATGGCAGTGTTGGAAGTGGGACGTGGGGTCAGACACCTCTCATTAGAAGCAGCAGTGCTACAACAGAAAGGATCCTGGGACTTGGGGCCAGAAATTGGGGTTCCACTGCTCATGTGTTCACTTTGGACAATGCTGTCTTCTGAAAGACTTCATTGTCCTCAAGGACAAACAAGAGCGGTCACGAAGATGAAGTGACACGGTGATCAGGAAGAAGTTCGTACATGGTAGGTATTCAAGAAGTGTTAGTTAAATATGAATTCCAAAAAGAATCATTAGCAACACCACGAACTCCAGAGGCTATTTGTAGATTGTGCAACTCTGTTTCCAAGGGCCAACATTTTTCCTTTTTTGAAGCCTCATTCCCTTCCCTTTGCACAGCCACAGCCCCTCCTTACCTAACTGAGGAGATGTACTCAGGCTGCCTTCAGCCTTCTATCCTTTGCTTTGTATCAAAAACTCTGGCATGCTAGAGACCAGAGTGGCCTCTGCCCACACCCACTCCCAACTCAGAGAGGGGGCATGGGTAGCATTGCCAGACTTAACAAATAAAAATATGGAATACTCAATGAAATCTGAATTTCGGATGAACAGCATATAATTGCGTGCACTGTTCTTATAATTAAAAATCACTCATTGTTCATCTGAAATTCAGATTTAATTGGGCAGCCTGTATTTTATCTGTCAACCCTAGGCATAGGGTGAGTTTCTGCCCCCTTCAAATGACCCCAACCCTTGGCCCCTTCAGAGTCCGAGACCTGGGCCAGATCTGACAGTGGCTATTTGTCCTCCTTCTGCTCAGCCGACCCCCATCTATGCCTTGCTATCCTTGAGCCCAGATGTCCTCAAGGCAGTGTCATCAGAGCCGCTGAATGACATAAGCCTCTCCAACCTGGAGTAGATTCAGGCCCTGGCTATGTCCCTCCTACTATTCATTTAGTGGTCAGGACCCACTAACAGCCTGAGAGCTGCCTCTTAGCCCTTGGAGCTTGTGTCATAGAGGGAGTTAGTTTCCCTCTCCCCAGGAACAGCCCTCAGTCAATGATAGGTGGGAATTGGAGGATCAGTACCACAGCTCTCACACCCCTGGGTAAGGATGGGGATAAATCAGAGATGTGTACAATAATCTACACTGTTTTCTCCAGGTCCACAGTGGGACTGAGCCCCAACTGCCCACAGTGGAAACTGCCTAACAATGAACACACCCTTTATAGGCTTCTCTTTCTTCCCTTCTCTGTCTCACTTTCTAACTCTCTTACCAATACTCCTTGCATTGCCTCCTAAATAAACTCCCCACACTCAGATACATGACTCATGGTGGGCTTCTGGGGAGCCCAACCTAGAACAAAGCTCTATGTCTTTTATCTCACTACAGTTTCCTCAGCCACCTCAGCACCCACAAATCACCAAAGGTTAAAATCATAGGGTGCTTACCAGAAAATACAGACCCAGGAACCCAAGGATGAGGTCAGGAGTCTTACAACATTGTTTGCTGAGATTTGTAAAGACCCCAGCAACAGAAAGAGAAGGCTTTTTCTAGCTTGGAAGATACTCCTGGGACAAGGGTTCAGCACGAGCATCTTCTTACCAGTTTACCAAACCAGGAGCTTCAGACAAGAAGAGCCAGTGTTCTGTGTTCATGGCAGGGGAGTGGAGTTCCATTTCCTGGTCCTGCCCTGCAGAGAAGTAGCACAGCAGCTCCTTCTCAGGTTATTACTGTCAAAGCGGACTTCCCTGCCTGGCTTCCCAGGCTCCCCGTGAGCTGATCTCTGAGGAAACAGAGGCCAACGTCTGTGGGGTTTCAACTGGCCTAAGCCACCGGGAAGGGGAAGGGTTTGGGGCCCAGAGAAAGTGTCTCTCTGCCTCCATGTACCTGACTGATCTGGATAAAATGATCCTCAGTTTCCTCATCTGCAAAAATGAGAGTAATGATGCATCCTGGGGCTGTTGAGTGAATTACATAAAACAATATACTTTAGAGCCTAGCACTATGTAAGACATCCCACAAAAGTTAATTTCCTTCCCTGGTTTTATTGTACCTGTGAAACCCAGGCGGTAAGAACTCACACTCTTGTATGATGCTGTCTGTACTAACAGCTTTCACAAATCTTGTCTCCCCGGTCAGATTGGAAGCCACGCTGGAATCGGGCGAGCTCTTGTTAATTGATTCAACGGCCTTGACCTGCAAAGCTCTCTCTCCCACCTTGCCTTCCTCTTGGTTATCAAGAAGGTTCTGCAAAGACTGCCATCAGCAAGGCTGTCCAGCCTGATTCTTGAGTGGATCATGCCAGATATTTGCTGTGATGGATAGAGTGCCTTAAACTGCCTGTGTAATTGTGGTGAGCAGCTGCCAGAGTGGTAGAGCGACTGCGTTTAGGAAATTCAACTTGCAGGGAACACGGTGCTGCCTAAGCCACTGTCGTTCCAAAATTAGACCTTTCCTCCACTCCATCATTACATGAGTAAGCAGTCAGAACACTTCCTGAATACGAACCACAGATCAGAAGTGATTTATAGAAACATCCACATGTGTGTAGATGGTTGGCAGAAGGAGGGAGGGTGGGAGCCCAAGGTTGGCCCCAGACCAGCCACAGGCCTCTACGGCAGCTCTAGCAAAACGACTGCTCTCACTACTACATGGACAGGGAAGGATTACAGTCTCCTGCAAAAAAGAAATGTGAGCTTCTTTTGGTTCATAGACTTGCCAGATCATAAGGCCCACTTGTAATGCATGGTAAAAATTCAGTCACCCTGGATCCTCTTTAAAGACACCGATTCCATGGTTCTAGCTTGGGGCCTGGACATCTGTGCCTCTGACAGCCCCCTCCATTAATGGTTCTCAAACTATGCGGCACATTACAGCCGCCAGTGGGGCTTTAAAATATCCTGATGTCCAGGCCCCATTGCAGACCTATAAAATCAGAGTCACCGGGGGCGGCACGTAGGCACTGGGGCTTTTTAAGGAGCTGTAGATGATGTTGATGTGCAGTCAAGTTTGAGAACCAATTCCCAGACAATCTGTAAAAGCGAGCAAGTCTGGGAAATACAGATTCCGGGGTAGAAGTCTATTTAAAAGAAAGAAGTAACTCTTTTATTTGGCATCATCAAACTGAAATTCAGAGCCCTTGCTGGTTTAGGCAGATAAAATAGGGTTATGGAGCCTCTTTTCAAGCAGTTGTTCTGAAATCAGTTTCTAATACAGTTGCCTGGACATCCACTCATATCAGCTGAGTCACACCTATGTTTTTTAAAGGTTCTTGGGTCATTTGGATGCTCCTCTGGGTCTGGACCCACTGACTTCAGATAATTTATAAAAGGTCAAATCCTTTAATTTATAATTATGTAGGATGCATATTTGAGTTCTGCCGCAAGGACATTTCATGGGACTGAGCATTTCTAGACAAATTTGTACTTTTTTAAAAAAAAAGTTTTTAAAATAAAAGATGTCTGGTCTATAAGTGGACATTATAAAATACATTTACAACCTGGTGTTCCCTTAACTCCCGAGCCCCTAAATAGAAGATACGGTAAGATAACTCAACTGTTCATTTCCCCATATTCGTGCCACGTCTAGCCGAAAAAGGAAAAGGCTCAAATCTCCCTCCTGGTCTCAACCTTTGCAACAGCAAAGGTGGCTGAGTCGGAAGCTCTGAGGTCCTCCGAGCCCCTCCGCAGTGCTCTCGCAGGCCAGCAGCTTCCTGTGGGGGCTCCCCCTGGTGACAGCGCGTGGGATAATTTCTGATTAGAAAAAGATCCCTGGGCTGGAAGGGCCTTTGTGCAGCTTCCTGCAGTGGCCAGGGTGTGCTAGGTCTGGGTTTATCTGAGTCAGGGCTTCTCTGAGGCATGCATTTCTCAGCGAGTCTCCCGAATTTTATTTTCAATCCTGCCAAGGGCAGATTAAATGGCTACATGAATGGGAAAATGCAGGAGGCTTTGAAACAGATGGTTGGCTGTGCAGGCTCAGTGACTTGCCAAGCACTGGATTGTGTTGCCATATGAATGAAAATCCCACTGCGGCTGGGTTTTTATTTCTCCAACCTATGGATGACAGCGACTCCCTTGTTCCCCTGGCAGTGGGGCCTGGAGCAGTTACCTGCTATTATTCGCCTCCCATCAGGGTTCAGCTTCTTGCCTCTCTGGATTTTCCTGGTTCCTTTCTCTGAAAGGGAGTGTCATTCTAGACTAATTTCCTGATGGTGTAAATGATTTAGCAGGGCTGATGAATATCAATAGAGCTGCAGATGGGTTTAAGGTGCCTAATGAATGTGACAGTCACTGGTGCCAAATATTTTTCCAACTTGCATTTAGGATGCAAACAAGCTCGAATAGTATCCACAAAGGGTACTTCTTTAATTATGCATTATAAATTCTGAAGTCAGTAGTCAAAAGTGTCAGCACAGTATGGCACAGATGAGAAGCTGTGTACATGGACGTGTGCTCAATGCACATGAGCCAGAGAGACCTCGGTTCGAATCCCAGCTCTGCTACTAATGAGCTGTGTGAATTTGGACATGTTATATAATATCTCAAAGCCTGATTGCAAAATGCAGATAAAAATCCTTGCCCCTGGACATTTTAAAAGTAATAAGCATGAGAAAATGTAGCATGTCTGGCATTCATAATTCAACAAACAGTCATTAAGTACCTACTATGTAGAAAGGGCTATACTAGGTGTGGGGAATTCAGAAGATTCTGGAAATTCACAGGTGAAGGAAATAACTGGAATGGTAGAATGCCAAGGGCAGGACAGAGGGAGGATGCACCAGGTGTAGGCAGTAGGAGGTGTTTTGTCTATAAAGAATTTAAAAACAATAATAAAGCTGACTAAAAGTTTATTTGCAGCCAGGCACACTATCTCACACCTGTAATCCCAACACTTTGGGAGCCCGAGGCAGGAGGTTCGTTTGAGCCCAGAAGTTCAAGACCAGCCTGGGCAACACTGCAAGACCCCCATCTCTACAAAAATTTTAAAAAATTAGCCAAGTGTGATGGTGCATGACTGTGGTCCTAGCTATATGGGAGGCTGAGGTAGGAGAATGGCTTGAGCACAGGAGATGGAGGCTGCAGTCAATCGTGATCGTTCCACTGCACTCTAGCCTGGGTGACAGTGAGACACTGTCTCAAAAAAAAAAGTTGATTTGCTTTTCATTATCAACATAAGCCAACAATTCTAAACAATGTCAGTGATCAAATTACTTTATTCCCAAAATCTCATGTTGGTTTAAGTTCCAGGGAACTGTTGTGGTTACTATTGAGTTTTAATAGAATATATGTAAGCTATGTATTCTCCTGGTTTTTAATTACTTATCCTTTAATAAACATTGTATTCTTTATTAGGGAAGTCAATTTGAAGAATGCCCAGTTATTCAAGGTGCCTTCCCCACTCCACTCCTCAGCACAAGTGGACTCAGCCTCAGAAGTTTTGTATAAAGCAAGTGTATAATGGTTCGAAATTGATGGACCTATTGGTTCCCCTGAAGGTTTTGTCTCCAGCCCTGGTGGTATCATCTCTTCCTGTGTTTAAATGGTAGATTCAAAAATTATGGTAGCTCAGTGATTGTAGAAACAAGGACACAAAGATCTTGATTTACACCAATTCTGTCATTTCTGTGTAATCACTCAGAGGTTTTGTGTTTCAAATTTAGGAAAAGGAAACTCTGAACTTCAAGGTATAATATTTTAGTTTGGCAAGCACAAATTTTAGTTCATACATGAAATGTTTTACTGAATTTGAATATATTTAAAATTGAACTTTGCTTTTCTAATAAAATTGTTAATTATTTGTTTTTAAAACGAAGGAGCAATTTGAGAAAATAATGACTATTACTAATTCTTATGTGATAATTACTGAAAATAATTTTATCATAGAGAGGAAGGGATGTTAAAAAATGATCCACTCCAGGCATCAAATACGCTAGGTATGTCACTGCAATGCATTACACAGTAAGTTTTTAAAACATTGATATTGACATCAATGGTGGCCTTCCTCTTCTGACATGGCACTTCTCTGAGATGAAAGATAGGAGTTCACAGTGAAAAAATTAGGTGTCTGCAGTCTTTTGAAAATTTGATTCTGCAGTTTTAAAAAATAATAGTAACTACTATCATTGAGCCCTTCCTATATGTCAGGTATGGAGCTGACATGTTACAAATATTATTTAGTACTTTATCCAGCACTGTGAGGTGGATATTATTATATCAACTTAAATGACGAAGAAACTGAGGTTAGGAGAAGCGTGCTCCAGATTACAGACCTCGTGAGTGACAGAGCTGGGCTGACACTGTGGATTACCTGATTCTAAGCTTGTTCTCTTAACCACATGCCATCAGGAGAAGGAGAAGCTGATGCTGATTTCAGTTCCTGAGTATATTACAAGACCAGCTTGAGGCCTGTGAGATTCTAGACTTTGTTTTTCTAACAAACATGCAATTAGATAAGACACTGACACTCACAAATCAAATCAGGCAGATCTGAAATCCTGCAATCATCGAGGATTTACAGGAGATGAAGCTGAAGCCCGGAAGGAATTATTGCACCAATGCTCACACAGCTACTACTGGATCAATAAATCAGGTTTTTCTTTCTCTCTCTCTTTTTTATTTTATTTTATTTTTTGGCAGGGCGTGGGGGCGGATGTGCAGTGTCTTGCTCTGTCACATGGGCTGGAGTGCAGTAGCAGGATCATAGCTCACTGCAGTCTTGAACTCCTGAGCTCAAGAGATCCTCCCACCTGAGCCTCCTGCACGAATGCACCACCATGCATGCCTGGCTAATTTATGTGTGTGTGTGTGCATGTCTATTTGTAGAGATGGGGGATCTCACTATATTGCACAAGCTGGTCTTGAACTCCTGGCCTCAAGCGATCCTCCCACCTTAGCCTACCAAAACACTGGGATCACAGAAGAGAGCCATCATGCCTGGTCAGTAAATCAAGTTTCTATCTGCCTATACCATGCGGCCTCTGGGCCTAAATTATACACAATCAGCTGTTTTACTTTTCCAGCTCTCCCACACTCTTATTTCCATAGGTTTTGGCTCGGAAGGAGGGAGATTTTGGTTGTATGAATTTAGCCTTGAGGCAGCAGGTTGATGGTGTTACTGACAGAAAGGAAAACTGCATGGGCGGAAGTTGCTGTAAGTACTCCGGCTGGGATGATTTTGGAAATTGGCTTTCCGCCTTGGGCTACAAATACTCAACTTCTCAGATGCTGCTGAATATTGACTATGTGATAACGTGCTTACACTCTTGATAAAGTCTCATCTTTCAATGCTCCCCAGGAGGAGATTGTGTAGAACCATGCTCCTTCTCTTCTTGACTCATTCTGTCAAAAAAACGCTTTTGGAATTTCATTATAGCCTAGTTCATCTTCCTGGCTTTAAAAGATTTCTGTTATTTTCCCACAAGTCTGTCTCCCGTTCTAAAGAATATGAACCCCTAGCTTAATCATTTTAAAACTGTAATTCATATGACTATGGCTAAATTCAGGTTCCTGGGCTTTCCTCTAGATGTTCAGAATCAATAGGTCTGGGTGGAGGCCTTGAATCTGCATTTTCCATGAAGGTGTGTTGCAGGTCCCTCACTTTATAGGCCCCACTTTGAGATGCTCATAAGCAATGACATGTTCTTAAGTTCTTTCCAGTCCCTTGTGAATGACAAGCCCTTGGTAGTTGTCTGCTGACTGAAAATTAAGGCCACTTCTATCCTCTACTGCAAATATACACTATTTGGAAAATTTCATTACTACTTCAGGCTAGGCTTATTTTAATGATCAGTGGTGTTGATTATAATGTCATCTTTCTCAGACCTGTTAGTAGTTTTTATTTTGTGTTGTTTTGTTTAAGGACCCAAAAGTTGTGTATGAAAGCGGAAGCTGCTGAATCAGCAATCTGGCTTAGAAAAAGCATCAGCAACATTTCATAAACATTTCATGTTAACTGTTAAGAAATAGGATGAAAGGTAGTCCAAGAAATAATAACCCATTTGTAAGTAGTGCTAACAACAAAAAAAGATTAAACTTAAAATAAAACATTAGGTTTCCATTTCCTGATAATATAGAAGGCTTTTAATATTTGTAGTCAAAAGAATTGATTAGAAAGATTCATATAAAGCAAATTCAAAGAAAACCCAACAGTCATTTTTGCAATAATGAGACCTCCCAAGTATAATGTAAGTGGCAGAAATTGGAATCTGATAGAGTCTAGGAAATCTAGGATAGTCTCTTAAAATATAAAATAAAATCCCAGAGTTATTCTGCTAGTTTTTGTGACAATCATTATTTTTACAATTACACAAAAAAGGTTTTTAAAAATGTGGAAAACAATAGGAAACATATGTTTCTCTTGTCTGTCAATAGTTTGGGAAACAAAAATTAACAGAAGACCTTGGTGATTTGCTCTCAGTCATTACAGGGCATCAGACAAGATATTTACCAATTATTGTAGCATCTCCTGGCATTAGTGGACCGTTTGAGGTTTTTATCCATTATTTTCAAGAAATTCCACCTAGGAATTCATTCATCCTGTGCTATTTCATAATAAAATTGCTATACAAATGGAAGCACTTGGAAGTTTGTTGAGCAGAAGTAAATTGATTTCCATTTTTACACAAATCTCATCTAAAAGTCAAGGTAAATCGTTCTAAACTACCATCCATGTGGTTCTAATTTCAAAATAAGAATAATTAAAAAGTCAAAACGCTCAAGAGCCCTCTTTCCCATGTGCTTCCAACCATGCCCTGTCCAAAGCTTTCTGAACTTTACATCTAAATTCCTTAGTGGTGTTACTGACCCCTGAGATGTCAAAGAAACATTTTGCTCGTCACCTGCTAGACTCTGTCTCAATTTAAGGCTGCTGAATTGAGGAGTCAGGTTAGGACCAGTTGCATATTTTGAAAAGAAAAGCTCTAAATCCCCTTTCTTTTCTTGAAAAGAAAAGCTCTAAGAGAGCGAACACAATATTTCATTTTAATTTCCCTTGATGTTAAAGAATATTCTCAAGAGATGTTGATCTAAAAATAGACTATCAATTATCCAGAACTTAAACTGACTTATATTTTTTCATCATGAACTCCAGATTCAGGACATAATCTCCATGGCCCCTCATTTCTCTGGATCAGATTTCCTATCAAGTGAGGAAAATAACTTTCTTCATAAGAAGCACTGCATACTTTAATTTTTCCAAAAGTAATGCTGGATGTAAAGATCTCTGTTACCATGTTTTCGGGAAAAAGGAAAATGAAACAGGAACATTATCTCGTGTTTACATTTCGTGATGACTTGATATTCAATTTACTCACATTTACAGGCAAAACGACCTTTTTGACAATTCATTCATCTAAATTAATGAATTGTTCTTACCCTAGATGTCTATAATATTGCTCTTTAAACATTTGCCTGACCAAAGATAAAGTGATTCCAAAGATTGTGCTTTTATTTGTGCTTTAAAATTAGCTGAAAATGGATGTGGAGTTTTCTCTGTGTCTTGTGGGGTGTTTCACTCTTCTTCCAAGCCACGTAACTCAACCTTGCTCTTCCCTGTGTTTACAGGTGGCAAGAGCTGTGCTGGAGGTTGAGGCCTTGCTCAAAGACACTTACAGGTGCCACTTGTCTGAAAAGTTCTAATCTATAGTTGGTAGAAATCACAGCAGGCTGAAGGCCAGGGGATTTCTCCTGGGCTTTCCACTTTACTTTTGTGATTGTATCTAAGTCATTTAACTTCCTAGGTCCTCAATGTCCTCATTTGTAAAATAAGGAGATAAGTCTATTCCTTTAAGCACTACATTTCTAGATTGTGTGACATATCATCTGCAAAGTGCTTCTATTAGTCAAGAGAGAGATACAAACTCCCACATAATAGGGCCTCTATGGTTTATAATGATAACAGCTAATATTTATTGAGGCCCTACCATGTGTCATGCAAAGTGCTAAGCACTTTACATTTACCACACCATTGGAAAATAGAAAGATAAATTTTTTAAAAATTCTAAACATTTCGGTGTAGAATGTCCAAGAAGCCTTCATTGCTTTTATGTATGCCACTTGACTCAGCTAATATACAAATCATAGTTAAGTTATGGTCATATACATTTGTGCATTAATTTAACAAAATTCCAAGTCTTAAGTCAAGATAAATCTTCTCTTAGAAGTATTTATAGTAGTATGGCATAAACAACTGTAATACCCAGATATGCTAATTTCACTTATCTGAAAGAATATGCGATATATACAGGGCATAGGACCCCCCAAAGTGACAATCTGACTTTCTCTCTGGTGATGGAGTCTTTGAATAACTGAGGTTGGAATATCCTGGGGAAAGAAGGGAACATTGAAAATAAAATATTACTCAATATTTACATTTCAATTTCAACAATGCTGATTTCCATCCCAAAACAAAATACCAACTTGCAAAATCTTGCCAATATTCCATGAAAATTTTGTGAACTAGATTTGCTTGTTCACAAACAAGACTTTTTGGCATCACACCTCTACTCACTTAAAAAATGTACTTGATACAGCGAGAGCTGGATGAGACCAGATAACTTTGTACATTTAAGGTATGTTTATGGTAGTCAACATGCTGCTAATGAAAACTTTTTGATCATTGAAAAATAAATTGAATAACAAGTTATAATGAATTATAAACACATATGATGATAATTATGAACCAAAATTCTTTCATCATACATTTTAAAATGTGCTGTAGATGCAGTACATTAAAAAAAAAACTTTAACGTTCAAACCAAATTGTAATTAGCTTTTATACTAAAAAACAAAACAGAACAAAAAGTAAAGATTATGAAGCTCAGCTTCTTAGTCTTGAAAGAATGTTAAATTTTACACTTAGAGAGGCCATTTTAAATCATTAATGTTAACTTAGTTTCAATATTTTACTAAACACAAAACAATGCACATGTACAGGTGTGTGCTTGTGTCCCCTGGCTCCTGCCCTAAACATTAAGCTTTACTACCTAGTTTCTGAGCTGCAGTACAATGAAAAGGGAGAGTAGAGTTACTTTTATTCTTTGCATACATCTTAAACATTTGAAAACATAAAGAATACATTTTAAACTTGTCAGTTCAGAATTAGGCCAGAGAGGCTCAGGGGCAATGATAGGGTAATGGAAAGAAAGACATGAAGACATGAAGGTAGAATCACGTCCTTTCATAGTGACCCAACACAGCTGTGTCTCCACCTTCTTCAAGCCCTGGCAGACGTGTTACCTTGTGGAGATATATTACCAAGTGAAAGTGGTTTGGATGTTTTCTTTCTCCTTTTCCTCCAGGCCTCATCCACGTAATTCACTGACCATTCATATGACAAAACTACATAAACTACTCACAGGAAAATACCCATTTGTGAATACGCAAATGTGTCCCACTAGACAGAGGGATGCAGCTCACCTACTAAAAAATGGGCAGACACAAAGCGAGCTTTCCATAGAATTCCTGTGTCAGACCAACGAGGTGTGTGGTTTCAGGAATCTAGGGAAGGGCTCTTGCTCTAAGGACAGCCATGGTTAATGTTGGCATGCCAACCACGTTAACACCTTTACACAAAGACTTGCCATTTTTCTACAGCATTTTTAAAAATATAGAGTGAAAGTCTACCCAGACTCCTGGGAGAAGCTATTCATTCTTTTTTAAAATTTTATTTTAACAAATATTAATTGACTGCCTACCATGCTTCTATAGGATATCCAGGGATCCAACAAAATAGACAAAATCTCAGCCTCCATAAATCTTATGTAACAGTGGAGGAGACAAGTAGGTCATGACCAATGCATTTATGTGAATGAATTTTACCAATTTCTTCTATAGTAGTATCACCCCAAGTACCAAGACAGAACTCTGCACCTTAAACCTGAGAAACTGACTATGTCCATGTCCTAATTCCTCAGCTTTTCTGTGGCTTTTTCATGTCCCCATTAATGGCACAATTCTGAAGTTGTGTTTTTGCCACTAAGACATGTTAGAAAGATATTTAAGCTTTTGTGGCAGAATAACAGTGTGAAGTATTAATCAATGTTTTCCCCCTGTCCTTGGTATTTCCTTTTTTTCACTAGTGCAGAAAAACTTAAATTTATATTGTTCTTTAAAACTATTTCAGTTAAATCTCAGAGTTTTTCCAACATGATTACAAGGAAAAAGCTAAATGATGGGCTGGATGCTTTTTAACTAAATGAAGTCAAGACCTTTATATAAGAGTAAAATAACAGAATGAAGTTAGAGAGCACACAGAGCTGGTGTGTACATTATACGTTTAGGTTAGTGACTTGATTTCCAGCAATAAACATTCTATCAAATTCAATTTCCTTTCACAAACTTACAGTGAGTAAATGCAATTTCCCATTCCAAGCAAGCATGTCTCTAAGATTAAACTTATAGTCCATACAAGATAACAATAAAAGTTTAAAGTCAGTACTTCTCCAAGGAAATTACTGCAAACCAGTTAGGAAATAATTTTATGATAAGAAACAGAAGAAATATAAACATGAAGAAAAGAGACCTTCATCCTAATCTTGCTGTTTATATTCTTAGTGTGTTTAAAATAATCTTCTTGTATTTCACTATTATACATTAAGAATTTCTGGCTGACTCAGTGCTTCATATTCACCAATTCCTATGCCAATAGTCTCCCATTCTTCAAAATTAGCCATGAAACTGAGTGCTGAAGTTTGTGATCCTCTAGCTTTGGTCACAATTTCAGCCAAGGCTAAATCAAATGCATTTCAGAGAAGGTTTAACTTTCTATTCCCATTACTCCTTAGCGTTACCCACATGCTTTCAGCTGAGTGCCTTACTGCGTCCAGGAACAAGTGATTGTGCCTAAAAGAGAAAATCAAAGCATGTTCTCTGATTTTTCAAAAGTCTAACCTTTGAAGGAAAACTGAAAAGACACTTGTGCATAAACAATACGAAAAATCTGTGAGGATGCTTGGTTGTGTAAGTGCAAGGCTTGCTGCCCCAGAGATTAGGAAATACTCCCCATAGCAGAGGAAGGAGCAGCAAGGAGTGAGTAGATACTGGGGGCCTTAACAGAGGGAGCCTGCAATTGCAAACACACAGAGCCTTGGAGACCTGATAAAAGAGGAAACCCATCTCTCTTTCCTGGGAAAAGCCTGGGGAGTAGCAAGATCTCAGGGTAGAGGTTACTGCCTCTTGTATCAACATAAATTTGCCAGAGGTGACCACATAGTTTAGCCCTGCACAGGACAGGGTGGGAGGAGCAGGCTCAGTCTCTTGTGTCTTGGAAATGTGTGGAAATTAGTGGAGACCCAAAGACTTGCACTGGGGTGTGAGGTATGACATAGCAATAAGGACCAAATGGGAATGAGGACATTTCAGTGGATGCCAGCAGGAAAAATGATAATCCAGATGAGATGGACACCCTCCTGCGCACCCCCACCTCCTTGACTTACTATGATTTAAATTCCCAATAACTTACAGCAATCCCTAGGAGATAGGTAGAAAATACTCATTATTGACTAAAACTAAGATTTTATCATCTACTGGAATGGGAGCTTGAAATAGAATTTGACTTATAGAAAAATAAATGTCCATTTCTTCCACACATAAGTGTATGGACAATATTCTCACCTACTACATTTTTATAAAGAGTTTAGAATTTTGGCTTAATTGGGGCTAGTTGGGGTGGTTCTGGGCAGGGACTTGTTTTGGCAAAGAGATTTTATATCTTTTATTCAGGTTGTTTGTTTGTTTGTTGTTCAGAGGTTGAAGGAATCAAAAGGAAGAGAAGGCTTTAATTTACAGCCGAAAGCAGAAGTGGTCGTTTGGAAGTCACTAGTTTGAATCCTGGATTGGCAAAGACTTTTACCAAGATAAGCCAAAAAAGCATTTAAAATTAGAATCATAAGGATTAAAATATAAAATTATTTGGTATCAAATATAATCTTGCTCTCAGAACTGTTATAAAAGTCTGAAACATTGCATGTCGTCAGTGATTTCTCAGCCCTAAGTATATGTCAAAGTCATCAGTAGAATTTTTTTGTAAGTAGATATAGCCAGGTCTTATCCCAGACCTGCTGAATCATAATTTCTCCTGGTAGGGCCTTTTCTGGGCAGTCATTTAAAAAACGTCACAAGGCTGTAGAATAGTTAGTGACAATGGATGTCTGAGAAACCTCTTCTAATGCAACTGGCTGCAAGCATTATCAAAAACTGTGGAAATGGCCATTACTGTTTTCATTCAAAAATATTTATTAAGTATCAATAATTTCACGGGCCCTCTAGGAGAGCCTTCTGCTTTCAACTCTAATTTAAAGAGGATCTTCTCTTCTTCTTGATTTCCTTGAGCTCTAAACAACAACAAAAAAAACCGCTTGAATAAAAGACACAAAATCTGTTTGCCAAAACAAGTCCCTGCCCAGAACTACCCCCAAATAACCCCAATTAAGCTGAAATTCTAAATTCCTTATAAAAATGTAGCAGGTGGGAATATTGTCCATAAACTTAGATGTGCAAGAAATGGAACTTTATTTTCTACATTGCATGCAAGATAATACACTGTTTCAACTTTAACACCTCAATGTGAGAAACGTCACATCAACCCACAGGTGAACTGAAGCCTAGGTCTTCACTCATGGATTTGGCTGGGACTTTTGAAAGAAGCCCAGAGCCAAGCATACTTCCTGAATTCTGCTACTCACATTGTCCACTCTCTGCTCGACTAAGAAGCAAATAATGTTAAGAAGTCTGTCAAGCCTCTCTTTCAAGGGGAGGGTAGGATGGAAGTTTGGAAGTTTAGTAAGGCTGTCATGCTTTCTTATGGTTCTGCCGCAGTGAGTCCTGACCCTCTCCCACCCATCACCTTGCAGTATCGTCAGCCATGCCAGGGAGCCAGACAGTCACATTACCATAAAGGACAGCCATAAAGGACTCCAGCACGTAGCAGACAGCCTTCCCTGACAGCTCTATATGAGACAATGTCTCCAAAATGCTGCTTTGATTGTATCACTGCTCCAAAGCCTTCAGTGACTCCTCACTGCCCACAGATGGCCCTCAAGGACATGCAGATCTGACCTACCTCTTCTAGCCTATTCTTCCATTCCTTTCCTACATTGGCTCTCTCCTCCAGCCAAACGGTCTGTTTTTTATATTTCAAATACTGACCCACTTCTCAGACTTTGTTCTGACTCTTCCATCTGCCTCTAATTTCCTTCCTCTCATCTTGGGCTACTGATAAATTACCCATCCTTTAAATCCCACCTCAAATACTCCCCACTCCTTGAAGGCTTCTGTAGTCTTTTGTTAGGGATGCTGCAACAAAGTACGATAGACTGGGTGGCTTAAACAATAGAAATTAATTTTTCATAGTTCTGGAAGCTGGAAGCCCAAGATCAAGGTGTCGGCAGGCAAGTTTGGTTCCTTCTAAGGGCTGCGAGGGAGGCTATGTTTCAGGCTTCTCTCCTTGCCTTGCAGATGGCCATTTTCTCTCTGTGTTTTCACTTGGTCCTCCTTTTGTCGATGTCTGTGTCCAAATTTTATCTTCTTATAAGAAGACCGGTCATATTGAATGAGGGCCCCCCCCGCAAATAACTTCATTTTAATTGAACTACCTCTCTAAAAAAGCTGCCTCCAGCTGTGGTTACAATGTGAGGTACTAGGGGTTAGAACTTCAATACATGAACTTTTGGAGGGACACAATTCAGTCCAAAACAGCTTGCTTCTGGTTGCTCATTTCAGCCAGAAGGGATTTCTCCTCCTCTGTGCCAACAGCCTCTACTGCACGCAATACTTGGCAGCAACTGTACTTCTGTCTTTGTTCCCCCATTAGGGACTAGCACATTGCACAATACATAGTAAGAATTTATTAGAGTAGAAGCTGCTTAACAGGTCCCCACTTACAAATTCTGCAGATGAATTGTCTCCCTCATGCCCTCTGCAGTTCTCCCTTCTGCTTGCCCCTAGTACCCCAAGGGCCAGCAGAGAGCAGGCTTTCTGGAGCTTGTGTGCTTCTACTCTGGCCAATTGAGTTGTAAGTTTACCAAGGATCAGTTGTGCTTGATCTCAACCCTGTGTATGCCCTGTTGGACTTAATATATTTAAATAATTTAACTAAAAATTGTGTGATGCAATGAAATATGAGTGTAAAGGGACAGACTGTTTATGAAAAATTAAGATGTTTCCTTTGAAAAGCCTTGACAAAAGGGAGCTCCTAAAAGTATTCTTGAATTATCCGTCAGTGAAACAACTGTAAAGTCAGGAGAAAATAATAATTATAATCTAGAGGCCTCTGTTCTCAGATTACGAGTGTCTTTAAGTTCCTACTCTACTCTAACAAAACTGTAACTTTAAAGAAATCAAAAACCAAAAATTGTAAATGATGTATTGTAAATGTGGTTTATGAAAGACAACTCCAATATCAGACCTAGACTCCAAGAAAAGACTTTGCCTTCCACATCAAATTATTCTTAGATGAATACACAATTTATTATTTTAATTTAAAATAAATGTTTATAGTATATATTATGTATTAGGATTTTTAAAAATGACTCTTCAGTTTATTTAACTTTTCAGTTAATCATCCAACTACCCATCCCTCTTGCATAAGCTAATAGGAACACTACTGAAAAAGCTGCCATGCCAATGAAGGATTGTATCAAGGTGTGATTTTCATAAGCAAAGAAGACACAAGAGCTGCCTTTACGACTTGCTAAGCTCTGGGCAGCATCTGACAGACTTGAGGATTAATACAGTTTCTTTCCAAACAAGGAGTTCAGGGCAACTGCCTGTGAAACACAGTCATAACAGAGACATACTTCTGGATAAGTGGTTACAGTTATATCACAGCTCCCTCACCTCGCTGGCCTGAGGAGGAATGTCTGCACTGGGGTCTCCTCCCAGCCATGCCTACCTGCACAGGTTGAAGTCCACTCTGCAGCGTTTCATCCAGCATTTGCAAAGGACTTACTCTGCATCAGCCACCTGCACTTTAAAAATGCTTGCAATCTTTTCCAGAATGAGTTGAATCCACAGTTTATCAATATGTTTTATTTATATCAATAGGAAACAAGACATTTTATAATTACCTACAACACAAATTATGTGCAACAACATTCAACCAGAGTCTGCTTTAAGAGAACAAGGTGTCATACAAAACACATCTGGGTGATTTTTTGTACATTTAAAAAAAAAAAAAGAACCACTATTGAATAAAGTTAGAAACAGAGATAGTAATTTCTACAGATTTTTAGATCAACTACAATTTTTCAGTTGCAGAAAACCTTAATGATAAATATGTTCTTTATTCTGTCACCGATGCCTGTGGTTGGGGCAGCATGTTATAGAATGAATGTGTTGCAGGGAGAAAAGGCAAGAACTCATCCCTTCACCAAGAAAAGCATCAACACAGCAAGTTCCTCAACACACCATGGACAGAGGCTGCAGTGCAGGTTTTAGGATTCATCCTCATTAGCAGGTAATGGCTCTCCTTCCAGCACCACCACCAAATTGGGTCGTCGTGTCCTCTGCCTGTAGTATGGAATGAACTGAGCAGTCACCTAGTGTGTTCTTCTTAAGGAAAAAAATTAAAGGGCTTATTAATTCTGACATGATTTACAGAATTACATTGCAAATCATCAGGTCTTTCCCCCTTATATTAAATCTGAGATACAGGAAATTGATCCAATTCTCATAGTTCTCTCACCCCATTACTTATCTATAAGCTTATTTCCTTTTGTTCTTCTCCAAGTTCTTTTTCAGTGTTGTTTCCTGTTCCTTATCTTTGCCTTCCTCGCATGTTCCCTGGCTTGCTTATTTTCCTTTAAGTCCTACACCAAAGGAATTAAAACAAAAAAATTAAAAAAAAAAGCCTCTTGAGTTGAATATAGAGAATAGACAAAGAATTCTGAAGCCAGAAAGACTATTTAAAAAAAGATCTAATTCAGTTATTTCCATTATTGACTAGCAAATTGAGGTGCAAAAAGGCCAAAGCTGGTTCTAGCAGAATTCTTTGGCTCTATTTGTTGCTCTCCAGTTGCTACTAGTACAGGGACTTGGTGAAGCACAGACCAGGCTGTGCTCTCTTTGAATTCACCAAGTGGCTTTCCTCTAAAAAACCGCAAGTCTCAGGTGTTATCTGTAAAACTGCTTTGTCAACTAAAAAACTTTTTTAAAACAGTGTTATCACTATAGACTGGGATGACATTTGCATCTCAATTTTCTGAAGTCACATCTAGGCAAAGTTAAGGGCTTGTGAGTATGAAAACTTTATTTAATAAGATCTCTGGTGTGCATCCTCACTGAAAGGAGTTCAATCAACACCTCCATAGGTTGCACACCTTAAAAATTCTCACAATTATCAAAAAGCCCCAGAACTTTTAGGAGAAAAATAACAAGGAGGGTATCACGTGCTTGGATGAAGTGTTACTCTCGTCAGCTCCCTGGATCACTTGTGAATCCATTGTCTTTGGGGAAACAGACTTTTTTTTTTCACTTTAAACTAGAAGAAAATTCAACTTCTGAATACTCTGAGCATCTTCCCTCTCCCTTTTGTTTATTTTTCTTGCTTTTGCTTCATATTGAGCCAAGCCACTCCCTGGCCTTGTCTCCAAATTTGAGATACTCTGCCTTTGGCCCAGGAATTTCTAGAATTAATTTTCTGGCTGTGCAGTGTTCTCCAGGTATAACATTCCATACAAGCAATGAAAAATACTGCATGGAGCTCCTCAGTCTTTTCTATCTGACAATCACCCAAGGGATACTGCCTTCACTGCTTTCATTTATTTAAAATATAAGGTAAATTTTGCTATTAAGAAACGGAGTGGAATTGGGCCGGGTATGGTGGCTTTTGCCTGTAATCCCAGCACTTTGGGAGGCTGAGGTGGGTGGATCACCTGAAGTCAAAAGTTTGAGACCAGCCTGACCAACATGGTGAAACTCCATCTCTACTAAAATACAAAAACTAGCTGGGCATGGTGGCAGGCGCCTGTAATCCCAGCTACTCGGGAGGCTGAGGCAGAAGAATCACTTAATCACTTGAACTGGGGAGGCAGAGGTTGCAGTGAATGAAGATCGCAGCATTACACTCCAGCCTGGGCAACAAAGCAAGACAAAAAGAAAGAGAGAAAGAAAGAAATAGAGAAAGAAAGAAAAAGAAAGAAAGAAAGAAAGAAAGAAAGAAAGAGGAAGGAAGGAAGGAAAGAAAGAAAGGAAAGAGAGTGAAATTGTACTAACCTCTCCTGTCTCTCATCTGATCACATAGATGTTGAGGAGGTTCTATGCTACTGTCATCTAATATTAGTTTGGATTTAGATGATTCATTGAGAGGAGGCAGTGAGAGTGAAGACAATCCTGGTTATCTTTCAAGCTGGCTGAGCTCAACTTAGTACTTCCAGGACCTGAAATCCCTCTGCCACTTCTTAGCAGAGCCACAACATCCTGTCATAACATGAACAAAACATAGGCTACAGAGATTCCACCTGATGCTAGGGTAGGATCCCATAGGATGAAGGGAAGAGATCTGACCTAAAGATGAGGGGAAAATTGAGTGAATATTTTTAACGTTAGCCACTGAATCAGGAACCAAAGCAGAAAGCAGGAGAAGATGAATACAAATAATATCATTCATTCTTGATTTAAAATAAATTTTAGAAAGAGGTTGCTAAGAACAGAAATTGTCACCAAGAGTGTTGGAGTCAGGCTAGCTGTAGTTTGTGACTGGTCTGACAAAGGCTAACTCTTACCCAGATGTCCAATAAAAACACTTAACAAGTATCATTTCCATAAGGCTTTGTCTACTTGAAACACAAGCCAATTGTTTGGGTCCAAGTTATGAAGCAAGGTCTTACAAAGGTTATGGGGTAAGGAGGCCTGATGACAACTAAATTGCTTTAAATGGAGCTCAAAATACCACCTTAAACATTCTCCTCTCCCAAGAAATGCTTAATCATAAATCAAGTAGTTCAAAACGTATTAAAAATGACAAATAGAGCAAGCACTTACATCTCATTTTTTTTCTTTTCATTCACTGATGCATCAAAGATTTCTGAAGGATATTATTACACACAAAAAAGATGAAGTACACCAGGAATGCAAGATTCCAGGGATAAAAGAGGAGATTAAAAATCAAATGGTGGCCCAGACTTAATGCTAAAAATTATTCTGAAAATAGACCTATGCACTTTAAGACAAGGAGATGAGGACTGTCTGCTCTGAACTTGTAAGGAGTGGTGAATCTCACAATAATTGGACACATGTTTCTCATCTTTGAAAAACTTATGAATCCATTTTAATGCATTTAAGTTCATGGGTATTATTTGTCTACAAGTAAGCTTTCTTCTCCCTCTTCCCACCATGCATTCCTTAATGGGGTTTGGATTTCAATGGAGGGAAAAAAAACCTTCCAAAACTCACTAATGTTTTCTGAATTGCCATTAGGCTAACTTTAGAAGGAGTTTTTAAAAATGTGCCAAATGAAACTTTCTGTGCAAGAATCCCTGATATGCCAGTACTTCTAGAAAATAAGTTCTTTTTTATGTGTCCCTTCTGCTGTATGTAGAAATTAATTCTCAGCAATAAGAATTATTAAGTGCCTAACCCAAGATTCAACTTTGTCCTGACGTGGAATAAATCAGAAAGTGGCTCGGGTAGAAAAGTCTAGCCTAGTAAATAACACACCTCCTTAAAAGACACTGTTTCCGAGCACTTGGATAGCTCAGTGTGAGAGGAAGAGCTAATTCTCCGTAACAACTCTGATTTCTCTCTTCCTTATGATTATAAATACCTAGAGAATTCAACCAATTCTCAAGGCAGTGAGTCTGTCTTTTCTTTATAGACTTTTTTCAGTCTACTTGGAAACATCTGTTTTTAATTGAATTTGGATTTGAAACTAATTTCAGGAGAGATTGGATTCAGGCTCCAATCAAGTTGGAACAGAGAGATTATTGCTTATACACGTATCCTAAAATTCAGGGAGGCTTGAGGCCAAGGATACCACACTTCCTGAATGCATGCATGAGGCACATACATTTAGAAATGAAAAAGGAATGGTCTAATTCTCTTGGGAAAACTTCTTTAAGGCCAATGATTCTGGGTTTTAGGTTACAGCTTTTAGACAGGATTCAATTTTGGGAAAGGTCAGTCAGAGGACAATGCCCTCCCATGTGCTCCATATCTGGAGCAGAAGATTAAGCATTCATATGATCAAGTTAAAATAAAAACAGAATTTTGGGTTGTTCAGTGAAAAGATCATAAATCTACCCTACTCTGCCAATTTGTTTCATTATTATTATTATTTGTATAAATTTAAGGGGTAATTGTGTTACATGAATATATTGCATGGTGGTGAAGTTGGGCTTTGAAAGAAATGGAAACAACACTATCACCTAACCACAATTTTTCTCTGCTAGTCTCTCAATGGCAAGAAGCCCCTTTCTTCCATTCATGCTCACCTTCCCCTGATTTCCATCTTACTAGAAGGTTGAAGAAGGAGAGATGACTCAAGATTTCCCCTTTGTTCTCTTCTGGGACTCCCTGCTGAGCACAGGTGCTCAGGAATCATCCAGACCTTGTTGCTCACTCAGGGTATTCCTAACTATCTGCCTCAAAGTATTCTATTTTAAATGAGGCTCTTATTTTTCTGCTTCTCAGAAACATCTTTGGTGAACTCATCAGTGATCTGTCACAAAGTACTGAAAATCATAAAGAGCTGCTAAAGTGCAAGGGACCATTTTCATTTTCTTTAATGGCTGAGTCCAAAAAATAAAAGTAAAATTCATGCCAAGAATTCTTCAGTGATTGTTTGACATTTTGACAATCCATAAATTAAACCTTGGATTCCTCACTTTGCAATCAGACTGACAGCTTATGCCAATTTTATCAAGCCTATCGTAAATATATACCCCTATGTTTCTTGAAACTCGAAGTACCAATGAGCAAAAGAACACAGAGATATTTCTATTTAACTGTGTAACTATGATAAATTTTAGTAATATATTAGTCAGGGTTCTCTAGAGGGACAGAACTAATAGAATATATATATAATACATGAAAAATATAGGATATATGAAATATATTTTTATTTATATTTCATACATTTATATGAAAAATATAAAAAATAATATTATATGTTACATATATAAAATATATATCTATAAAGGGGAGTTTACTAAGTATTAACTCATGTGATCACAAGGTACCCCAATGGGCTGTCTGCAAGCTGAGGAGCAAGGAAGACAGTCCGAGTTCCAGAACTGAAGAACTTGGAGTCCAGTGTTCAAGGGCAGGAAGCATCCAGCACAGGAGAAGGATGTAGGCTGGGAGGCTAGGTCAGTCTCTCCTTTTCACATTTTTCTCCCTGCTTTATTAAGGGAGGAGACCACCCCTCATATTGTCTTATGCCCAATTTCTGCCTCCAAAGAAAGAAGTAAAAACTAAAAGGCACAAATGAAATCCACAAGCAGACAGCCCAGCACCACACCCTGGGCCTGGTAGTTAACGATCGACCCCTGACCTAATCAGTTATGCTATCTATAGATTACAGACATTGTATAGTAAAGCACTGTGAAAATCCCTGTCCTGTTCTGTTCTGATCTAACTACCGGTGCATGCAGCCCCCAGTCACGTACCCCCTGCTTGCTCAATCGATCACGACCCTCTCAAGTGGACCCTCTTAGAGTTGTGAGCTGTTAAAAGGGACAGGAATTGCTCACCTGGAGAGCTCAGCTCTTGAGACAGAAGTCTTGCCGATGCTCCCAGCCGAATAAACCGCTTCCTTCTTTAACTGGGTGTCTGAGGGGTTTTGTCTGTGGCTTGTCCTGCTACATTTCTTGATTCTCTGACCGAGAAGTGAGGTGATTAATGGATGGTCGAGGCAGCCCCTTAGGTGGCTTAGGCCTGCCCTGTGGAGCATCCCTGTGGGGGACTCCAGCCAGCTTGCGCGAGATGGATCCTGAGAACGCTCCCGGGTAGGCAATTGCCCCAGTGGAACGCCTCGCCAGAGCAGTGCATGGCAGGCCCACATGGAGGATCAATGCAGTGACTGAATACCAGGAAGGAACCGGCACTTGGAGTCCAGACATCTGAAACTTGGTAAGACTAGTCTTTGGAACTTGCCCGCTCCATTTGAGTGGAAGCATTGCCTGATCACCCACGGCATGCCTGTACTGGCACTTTGGTTTTTGTTTTTGACTTGACTTGGACTGCTTGATACTTTGGTTTTGGTTTTGACCTGGCTTGGATTTCTTGATACTCTGATTTTGGTTTTGATTCTGGTTTGGTGTAAACTGTAAAAGTGTGTGTGTGTGTGTCCTTTTTACCCATTCTTTGTTTTGTGGTGTGCATGTGGTGTGAGCATGGTGTTTTGTCTCGAGGAAACATGGGTCAGGCACAAAGTAAGCCCATCCCACTAGGAGCTATGTTGAAAAATTTCAAAAAGGGATTTAAGGGAGACTATGGAGTCACCATGACACCAGGAAAACTTAGAACTTTGTGTGACATAGACTGGCCAGCATTAGAGGTGGGTTGGCCATCAGAAGGAAGCACGGACAGTTCCCTTAACTCGAAGGTATGGCACAAGGTATCCTGTAAGCCAGGGTACCCAGACCAGTTCCCATACATAGACACTTGGTTACAGCTAGTTTTGGACCCCCCACAGTGGTTAAAAGGATAGGCAGCAGCAGTACTAGTAGCAAAGGGACAGTTAGTTAAGGAAGGTTCTCGCTCCACCCGCCGAGGGAAGTCAGCACCAAAAGTTCTGTCCGACCCAACACCAGAAGAATCATGGCAGGAATTGGTACCAGCAGTACCCTCTCCTTATCGAGAGGAAGGGCTCCCCACCCCTGAGCCCACAGCACCTATACCTCCACCAGATAACCACACCCCTAGACCACCCAGAGTAGGGAAAAGAGAAAGTGAAGCAACAGGAGAAACTCCTCCGTTGGCAGCTCACTTATGGCCCAAGACTGGAATCCAGATGCCCTTGAGAGAGCAGTGATATACTGGGGTAGATGAGGACGGACACACGACGGAAAGGCGTGCCTTTGTGTATCAACCTTTCACCTCTGCTGACCTCCTCAATTGGAAAAATAATACTCCATCTTACACTGAAAAGCCTCAAGCTTTCATTGACTTGCTCCAAACTATTATACAGACTCATAATCCTACTTGGGCTGATTGCCACCAGCTATTCATGTACCTCTTTAATACAGATGAAAGGCAAAGGGTGCTCCAGGTGGCAACTAAGTGGCTATAGGAGCACATCCCAGCTGATTACCAAAACCCCCAAGAATATATAAGAATTCAGCTGCCAGGAACAGACCCCCAGTGGGACCCGAATGAGGGACCAGACATGGAGAGGCTAAGACGGTACCATGAGGCATTAATAGAAGGTCTAAAGAAAGGGGCTCAAAAGGCTACAAATGTAAATAAGGCCTCTGAGGTCATCCAAGGAAAAGAAGAGCGTCCAGTGCAATTCTGTGAAAGTCTGTGTGAGGCTTACCGTATGTACACTCCTTTTGATCCAGATAGCCCTGAAAATCAGCGCATGATTAACATGGCCTTAGTTAATCAAAGCGCAGAAGATATCAGGAGAAAATTGCAGAAACAGGCTGGGTTTGCGGGTATGAATACCTGACAGTTACTGGAAATAGCCGATCAAGTGTTTATGAATAGAGATGCAACAAGCCGCAGAGAAAGCCATAAGGAAGGCGAACGCCAGGCTAGGCAAAATGCCAACTTACTGGCCGCAGCCATTAGGGGAATTCCCCCAGAAGGAGAGGGAAAGGGGGGTTCCGGGAAGAATACCCAGTCTAATTGCCCACGCTTGCAACATAACCAATGCGCCTATTGTAAGGAAATAGGACATTGGAAAGATAAGTGTCCCCGATTGAAGGAAAAGCAAGGTGATTCGGAACAAAAGACCTCAGACAAAGACAAGGGAGCTTCGTTCAATCTGGCTGAAGGGCTATTGGACTGAAGGGGACCGGGCTCAAGTGCCTCTAAGGAGCCCATGGTCAGGATTATAATTGGGGACAAGAACATTAAGTTTTTGGTTGATACTGGTGCTGAACATTCAGTAGTGACCACCTTGGTCGCCCCCTTATCCAAGAAAACCATTGATATAATCAGAGCAACAGGAGTTTCCACTAAGCAGGCTTTCTGTCTACCACAGACCTGCTCGGTGGGGGGACTTGAGATAGTTCACCAGTTCTTGTACATGCCTGACTATCCCTTGCCCTTGCTGAGAAAAAGACTTGCTTAGCAAGCTGAGAGCCACCATCTCTTTTACAAAACAGGGCTCTTTACAGCTAAAGTTACCAGGAACAGGAGTTATCATGGCCCTTACGGTCCCCCAGGAAGAAGAATGGAGAGTTTTTCTAACCAAGCCAGGCCAAGAGATAAAACCAGCTCTAGCTAAGTGATGGCCCTGAGTACGGGCAGAGGATAATCCTCCGGGACTGGCGGTCAACCAAGCCCCTGTACTCATGGAAGTTAAGCCTGGGGCCCAACCAATTAGACAAAAGCAGTATCCAGTTCCCAGAGAAGCTCTCGAAGGAATCCAGGTTCATCTCAGGCGCTTGAAAGCCTATGGAATTATAGTTCCTTGTCAGGCTCCGTGGAACACCCCCCTCCTGCCTGTCCATAAGCCAGGGACAAAGGACTACCACCCAGTACAGGACTTGTGCCTGGTCAACCAAGCTACAGTGACTCTCCACCCAACAGTTCCTAACCCTTACACATTGTCAGGGCTGCTGCTGGCTGAGGACGGCTGGCTTACCTGTCTGGACTTAAAAGATGTCTTCTTTAGCATCAGACTAGCTCCTGAGAGCCAGAAGCTGTTTGCCTTTCAGTGGGAAGATACAGAGTCAGGTGTCACTACTCAGTACACTTGGACCCGGCTTCCCCAAGGGTTCAAGAACTCCCCTACTATCTTCGGGGAGGCCCTGGCTCGAGACCTGCAAAAGTTTCCTGCTAAACACCTAGGCTGCGTCTTGCTCCTGTACGTGGATGAACTTCTGCTGGGACACTCCACAGCAGTCTGGTGTGCAAAAAGGATGGATGCCCTGCTTCGGCACCTGGAGGACTGTGGGTATAAGGTGTCCAAGAAGAAAGCTCACATCTGCAGACAGCAGGTACGCTACCTGGGATTCACTGTTCGGAAAGGGGAGTGCAGCCTGGGGTCAGAAAGAAAGCAGGTCGTCTGCAGCCTACTGGAGTGACGAATAGAGCAACCTAGAACCAGAAGGCAAGTAAGTGAATTCCTAGGAGCTGTGGGGTTTTGCAGATTATGGATTCCAAACTTTGCAGTACTAGCCAAACCTTTGTACGGGGTTACAAAGGGGGGCAACCAGGAGCCTTTTGAATGGGGGCCTCTATAACAGCAAGCCTTTTGTAAGTTAAAGGAAAAACTTATGTTGGCCCCAGCCCTAGGACTACCAGATGTGACAAAGCCCTTTACACTCTATGTGTCAGAAAGAGAAAAAATGGCAGTTGGAGTTTTAACCCAGACTGTGGGGCCCTGGCCAAGGCCAGTGGCCTACCTCTCAAAACAACTAGATGGGGTTTCCAAAGGCTGGCCACCATGTCTAAGGGCCCTGGCAGCAATAGCCCTGTTAGCACAAGAAGCAGATAAACTAACCCTTGGGCAAAACCTGAATATAAAGGCCCCCATGCTGTGGTAACTTTGATGAATATCAAAGGACATCACTGGCTAACAAATGCTAGATTAACCAAGTACCAAAGCTTGCTATGTGAAAATCTCCACATAACTATTGAAGTCTGTAACACCCTAAATCCCACCACCCTGCTCCCAGTATCAGAGAGCCCAGTCGAGCATAACTGTGTAGAGGTGTTGGACTCAGTCTATTCTAGCAGACCTGACCCTCTGGACCAGCCATGGGCATCAATAGACTGGGAGTTATACATGGATGGGAGCAGCTTCATTAACCCACAAGGAGAAAGATATGCAGGATATGCAGTGGTAATTTTGGATGCTGTCATTGAAGCCAAACCGTTGCCACAGGGCACTTCAGCCCAGAAGGCTGAGCTCATTGCTTTAACTCAGGCTCTAGAACTCAGTGAAGGTAAGACTGTAAACATCTACACTGACTCTCAATATGCCTTTCTAACCCTCCAAGTGCATGGAGCATTATATAAGGAAAAGGGCCTGTTAAACTCTGGGAGAAAGGACATAAAATATCACAAGAAATTCTACAATTATTAGAGGCAGTGTGGAAACCTCAGAAGGTGGCAGTCATGCACTGCAGGGGACACCAGTGAGCCTCCACCTCAATGGCCTTAGGAAACTCTTGAGCTGATTCAGAAGCTTGAAAAGCAGCATCTACCCCTTACCAGGCATCGGTAGCAGCCCACTTACTCCCTCAAACACCTGACCTGGTACCTACCTATTCTAAGGAAGAAAAAGACTTCATCCATGCTGAAGGGGGGCGAGTAATAAAAGGAGGTTGGATCAGACTGCCAGATGGGAGGGTAGCTGTGCCACAGTTGCTGGGAGCCACAATCGTATTGGCCATGCACGAAACCACTCATCTAGGACAAGAGTCACTTGAAAAATTGTTAGGCTGGTACTTCTACATCTCACACTTGCCAGCCCTTGCCAAAGCAGTAGCACAACAGTGTGTTACTTGCCAACAGCACAATGCAAGGCAAGGCCCCACTGTTCTGCCCAGCATACAAGCTTATGGAGCGGCTCCTTTGGAGGATCTTCAGGTGGATTTCACAGAAATGCCGAAATGTGGAGGTAGCAAGTATTTGCTGGTTCTTGTATGTACTTACTCTAGGTGGGTGGAGGCTTATCCAACACGAACTGAAAAGGCCTACGAGGTAACCCGTGTGCTTCTCCGAGATCTCATTCCTAGGTTTGGACTGCCCTTACAAATCGGCTCAGATAACGGGCTGGCGTTTGTGGCTGACTTGGTACAGAAGACAGCAAAGGCATTAGGAATCACTTGGAAGCTACATGCCACCTACCGACCTCAGAGTTCTGGAAAGGTGGAGCAAATGAATCGGACTATCAAAAATAGTTTAGGGAAAGTATGTCAGGAAACAGGATTAAAGTGGATACAGGTCCTTCCTATGGTATTGTTTAAAATTAGATGCACTCCTTCTAAGAAAACAGGATACTCCCCTTATGAAATACTGTATCATAGGCCTCCTATACTACGGGAGCTTCCAGGCATTCCCCGAGAGTTAGGTGAAATTGAATTACAGCGACAGCTGCAGGCTTTAGGAAAAATTACACAAACAATCTCAATGGGTAAATGAGAGGTGTCCCATCAACTTATTCTCCCCAGTTCACCCTTTCTCTCCAGGTGATCCCATGTGGATCAAGGACTGGAACGTAGCCCCTTTGCAGCCACGGTGGAAAGGACCTCAGACTGTCATCCTGACCATCCCCACGACTGTAAAGGTAGAATGAATCCCAGCCTGGATGCACCACAGCTATGTGAAACCTGCAGCCGCTGAAACGTGGGAGGCAAAACCGACCCAGACAACCCCTGCAAAGCGACTCTGAGGAGGACGACAAGCCCTGCTTCAGTCACAACCAGAAGCTGACTGGTCTACGCACGGCCGAAGCATGAGGAGAATCATCATGGGACTCATTTTCCTTATAATTTGGACTTGTATAGTAAAAACTTCCACTGATTTTCCCCGCATGGAGGACTGCTCTCAGTGTATACATCAGGTCGAGGTAGGGCAACAAGTTAAAACAATCTTTCTGTTCTATAGTTACTATGAATGCCTAGGAACTTTAAAAGGAAGATGTTTATATAATGACACACAGTACAAGGTATGTAGCCCAGGAAACGACTGACCAGTTGTGTGTTATGACCCCTCTGAGCCTCCCATGTCCACAGTTTTTGAAATAAGATTAAGGACTGAAGACAGGTGGGGACTCATAAATGATACAAGTAAAGTATTGAGCCAGAACAGAAGAAAAAGGGGTACCCAAACGCATAATCTTGAAATTTGATGCCTGTGCTGTCATTAATAGCAATAAGTTAGGAAGGGGATGTGGCTCTTTTAGTTGGGAAAAAGGCTATATGACCGAAAATAAGTACATTTGTTATGAATTAGGACTGTGTGGAAATGAATGTGGATACTGGTCTTGTGTCATTTGGGCCACTTGGATAAAAAATGAAAAGGATCCAGTCCACTTTCAGAAAGGAAAAAATGGCCCTTCCTGTACTAAGGGACAATGTAACCCCTTAGAGCTAGTAATAACCAATCCCCTTGATCCTGGCTGGAAAAAAGGGGAGCATGTGTGACCTTAGGAATTGACAGGGCTGGACTGGATCCTCGAGTAAATATCTTGGTTCGAGGAGAAGTTTACAAACGCTCTCCTGAGCCAGTGTTTCAAACTTTCTATGATGAACTAAATGTGCCAGTACCAGAAATTCCAGGAAAAACAAGAAATTTGTTTTTGCAATTAGCCGAGCATGTAGCCCAGTCTCTCAGCGTCACTTCATGTATGGATGTGGAGGAACTGTAATGGCCATGGGAAGATCAATGGCCATGGGAAGCCCGAGAATTATTACCTACAGACCCAGTTCCTGAAGAATTTCCAGCTCAAAAGAATCACCCTGATAATTTCTGGGTCCTAAAAGCCCCAATTATTGGACAATATTGCATAGCTAGAGAAGGAAAAGAATTCACTCACCCTATAGGATGACTTAGTTGTCTGGAACAGAAACTGTATAATGGTACCACAAAAACAGTCACTTGGTGGAGTTTAAATCACACAGAGAGGAATCCATTTAGTAAATTCCCAAAGTTTCAAACCATGTGGACCCACCTGGAGTCCCACCAGGACTGGACAGCCCCCACTGGATTATACTGGATAAGTGGGCATAGACCTTACACCAAATTACCTGACGAGTGGGCAGGTAGTTGTGTTATTGGCACTATTAAACCATCTTTCTTCCTACTGCCCATAAAGACAGGCGAACTCCTGGACTTCCCTGTCTATGCTTCCCACGAAAAGAGAAGCATAGCTATAGGAAATTGGAAAGATTATGAATGGCCCCCCCTGAGAGAATCATACAATATTATGGGCCTGCTACTTGGGCACAAGATGGCTTGTGGGGATACTGGACCCCCATTTACAAGATCAATCAAATCATACAGTTACAAGCTGTCTTAGAAATAATCACTAATAAAATTGGCAGAGCCTTGACTATTCTGGCCCAGCAAGAAACTCAGATGAGAAATGCTATCTATCAAAATGGATTGGCTCTTGACTACTTGCTAGCAGCTGAAGGAGGGGTCTGTGGGAAATTTAACCTTACTAATTGCTGTCTACACATAGGTGATCAAGGGCAAGTAGTTGAAGACATAGTTAGAGATATGACAAAACTGGCACATGTGCCCGTGCAAGAGTGGCATGGATTTGATCCTGGGCCCATGTTTGGAAAATGGTTCCCAGTGCTAGGAGGATTTAAAGCTCTGATAATAGGAGTTATAATAGTAATGGGAACTTGCTTACTGCTCCCTTGTTTGCTACCTGTACTTCTTCAAATGATAAAAAGCTTCATCGCTACCTTAGTTCACCAAAATGCTTCAGCGCAAGTGTACTATATGAATCACTATTGATCTGTCTTGCAAGAAGACATGGGTAGTGAGAATGAAAGTGAGAACTCACACTATTGAGTGAGATTCTCACGGTGGGGGGGAATAAGGGAGGAGACCACCCCTCATATTGTCTTATGCCCAATTTCTGCCTCCAAAGAAAGAAGAAGTAAAAACTAAAAGGCAGAAATGAAATCCACAAGGAGACAGCCCAGTGCCGTGCCCTGGGCCTGGTAAAGATCAACCCCTGACCTAATCAGTTATCTTATCTATAGATTACAGACATTGTATAGAAAAGCACTGTGAAAATCCCTGTCCTGTTGTGTTCTAATTACCAGTGCATGCAGCCCCCAGTCACATACACCCAGCTTGCTCAATCGATCACAACCCTCTCAAGCAGACCCCCTTAGAGTTGTGAGCCCTTAAAAGGGACAGGAATTGCTCACTCAGAGAGCTTGGCTCTTGAGACAGGAGTCTTGCCAATGCTCCTGGCCAAATAAACCGCTTCCTTCTTTAACTTCGTGTCTGAGGGGTTTTGTCTGCAGCTTGTCCTGCTACGTTATATTCTAGCTACACTGGCAGGTGATTAGATGGTGGCCACCCAGATTAATGGCAGGTCTGCCTTTCACAGCCCACTGAATCAAATGTTAATCTCTTTTGGCAACACCCTCACAGACACACCCAGGAGCAATGCAATCAAGTTGACACTCAGTATTAATCATCACAAGTAAGTTTAGATATCAAGAACCAATAGCACTCTTGTATTTGTTTCCTACATACAAATGATAAATGTAGTTTTAAACATTATTGCCAATTTTCATTAAATTCATTAACCAATCATTCTACATGTTTTATTTACCATAAACTATTAATTCATGACACACACTTTTATCAACAAAAGGTAAGGCATCAGTTGTCATTTATTAATTCAAAGTGTTCTCTGTAGAGATTTTCAGAGAAGGTATGGTTTTTTCTTAATATCTGCTATTATAATTTTAATAAAATTTAATATCTAAGATGTGTTAATTTCAATGCTTCTAATCTTGGCCCCACTTTTTTTTTTATCAGAAGAACCAAAGAAACCAAGAAATCTTCACCTGAATTTGATCCTTTGCTAGAATAATAATAATCTAGGAGACTTTGGGAAAGAGAAGACTTTCCTCATAAATGAATATTTCAAATACAATAATGAAATGGCTATAGCATTAGCTATTTACACTTCTTAGAATATATATATATATACACACACACTTTTTGGGCGATATATTAAGTATATATACATGTTTATTCTCTGATGGCAAAAGACACAAAAAAGTTAAGGAATAAGATTCCAAAACTTACAATAAGCCAAGGAAGATGATGCACAAAGTAAGTACTCTTGTGACACTTAGCAGCTGGTGCCTTTAGAACCACACCAAGTCCGTACGTGAAGTTCCCAATCATGGCCAAAGCAAACAGCAGAAATGAAGTTCCTTCAGTAGATCTTCTTCAGAACTAACAACAGAAGCAAGGATGACAGTAGTTGTTATTTTCTCTTCACTATACAATACACAGCTTCACAAATCACCCAAGTTTTAAATTGTATTTCATTATCATAAATATCTTCTGATTGTAAAAAAAAAAAGTTTCTTGTACAAATGTTGGAAGATGTGGAAAACATGAAGGCTAAAATAATATCACCCATAATCTCAATACTCAGAAAATATTCTGATTCATTTCTTTCCTTTTATGCAAGGTACATGACTATACAGAGTATACATAATATTTTGTTATATCCTTTTCTCCCGTATTATATAATAATTTTTGCATGTCATTAAAAATTATTTATCAACATTTTTAAATTGCTTCAGAATATTCCACTGTATTCAGCATTTGAGTTGTCCCCAATTTTATAGATGGCATTTTTACAAATTCCTCAGTACATACATATTTTTCCATCTTTCTGGTAATTTCCATAGAATTGATATCTAGATGTGAAATTCATACTTCTAAGGATGTTGACACAAACTGTCAAAATGTCTTCCCGAAAGACTTTTAAACATCTACTCAGCAGTGTATGAATGTGCAGACAAACCCTATTCTTATCAGCTGTCATTCCTATAATTTCTTTATATTTGCTAATTTATAGACTAAAAAGTTATTTTATTTCCATTTATTTAATTCCTAGAGAAGTTATTTTTCATGTTTGTTATTTTTCTTTTTTTTTTTTTTTTTTTTTTTTTTTTTTTTTTTTTTTTTTAGAGAGAAAGTCTTGCTCTGTTGCCCATGTTGGAGTGCAGTGGCACAATCTCGGCTCACTGCCACCCCCACCTCCCAGGTTCAATCAATTCTCCTGCCTCAGCCTGCCAAGTAGCTGGGACCACAGGTGCACGCCGCCACGCCCGCCTAATTTTTTTTTTTTTTGTATTTTAGTAGAGATGGGGTTTCACCGTGTTGCCCAGGCTGGTCTTGAACTCCTGAGCTCAGGCAATCCACCTGCCTCGGCCTCCCAAAATGCTAGGATTATAGGCATGAGCCACTGCCATTTCTTCTTTTTTTAATTATCCATTTTTGAGTCCTATGTAAATTTTTCTATAGGACCATTTTTTCCTTTTGGTTTATGGAAATTCTTACTAACATTCTGTTCTTTGCCATATGTGCTTCCTATCTATTTTGTATGTTTTGGTTTTATACCTATATTTGATGTACAGACATATTAAATATTTATAGTTAATTCTATAAATTTTTTCCCTTATCCATTTCTCTTAAGATTCAAAAGTACTAAGATTTAAACATTTAAAATATTATCTATGTGTGATAATGAAAACAATTAGTATCCTTTTAATCATGCCATCCAGTACTGGATTGGGAGTTAGTAAATGTTAATCTACTGTGAAGCTGCCTCTTGGGCTCATTTTTAAGGCAATTCTGAGGGACAGACTATAATATTCTCCCCTGAAAAAAGTACTGCTTGCATGAAGCTTCTTTATTCAATATCTGCAGTGTACTCCCTTGATGATGACTGGATTACTTATTCTTCTACATATTACCTTTTGCAATACTTCATTTCAAAATATTGACAAACATGTGAGACTATTTTGACCAGATGGAAACTCAAATGAATGAATTAGAGAAAATTACTCTTTTACTCCCATTAAACATTCAGAAATTCAGTTAGAGTTTTTAGTTTCCAGGACCTGTGGTAAATAAAAGAATATACTATTGGAAATTCAAATAAACCATGGGTGGTTGAAAATTCAGAGAGATAAAGTACACATGTACACGTTGGGTCCCTTCTAGGTTGCCACAATGAAGTATATTAGTTGCAAAGTGCAAGGGAATCATGACTTTTTCACAAGTTGAACACAACCACAACATCCATGCCAAATGCTTTGTATAATTTATTGTGACTTCATTACACTGCCATTAATATGTAAACCCAGGAAAACAGATTTAGACAACAATTCCAGCTGATCTAAATTCTGCTGCCTAAACTTGAAGGAGCTTAACAAACAAACAAAAAATTGATCAAGAATCGATTCTTGTGACTTTGACTTCCATATTGTTGGTCCCAAAAGCACTACTCAGAATTCCAAGATCTCTTCCAAAGGTAGACACAAAGTCATAAGAAGCACTTTTGATTCATCAGAACAAACAGAGCAAATAATGTTCTTACATTTCTATAGAGTTGGGGAAATCGAGATCCCAAGTAGACTACACAAAATACATAGCCACAAATAAAGCCTAACATTTCAACTATGCCAACAGCATCCTAAAAGCAGTAACATAAAAAGATTGATAGTATTAAGGATCAATCTAAACATACATTAGAATCTAAATATTTTAAGGGAAATGGAGGGTCATTGGACAAAACTAGGGTGGAAGTATTTATTCTCTGTAGCCTTGTTATTTTGGAGGCCAATGAATATTAATCATCTTTCTAGGATGGGTGGTATTCCCTAATCAAGTAGTAACATCATTTATTCATGCATGTGGATATGCTAAGTTGCTTTGAATAATGGCACTTAAGATTTGGAAAAAATAACTTCAGTGTAAGTGTATCTATGGGGTTTCCATCCGGATTTCTGGTTCAACCCCGCAGAACTCTCTCTCTCAGTACCTGCCTGTAGATGGGCCAAGTGGGCAGGTTCACCAGAAGAATGGGTCTCCTCAGTCTGGGTCAAGCCTTTCTGCCCACCAGCCTGCATCCCAAAAGGAAAGAGGGTGCTTTCTGGATTTTCAGGATCTTACTGAGCCCCAGTCAATTCTAATATATTAAAGCACACTACTTGCGAAATCCCAAAGGATTGAAGTTTCTTAGAAGTTTTTCTAAAAGTTAATAAAAATTCTTTCTTGTATTTTTTATTGGGAGAACATGGAGAGAGGCAGGGATTGAGCCCTGGCATTCTGTCATTTCATTTTTGAAATAAAATACTTCCTGGACTAACCTCAGCACTTGTACAATATTTTTGTGGAGGCTATAAAATTAACAACAATGAAAAATTCTGCAAAAATATTTCTAAAGTGACCAAAAAATGGATCTAAAACAAAGAGTTGATGGGCTTTTCAAATAAAGATTACCTTTTTTGCTTCTGTTAAAGTCTCATGTTGATTCTTCATTAAAAATAGACTTGGTATTGCCACTGACAGCATAATGCAAACTGGCACCCAAGTCACACATAAATTCTGCAGGCTTCTACCCCCTAGTGCTTAAAAACAACCAGGGCAATGGTGAACAACTGTCACAAGCTGCTGAAATGATATCCAATGGCACACATATTTACTGCAGCTAAATACCATTTATCTGGTATTTAATGTCCAGACTACTTGAGTTTTCAGAATGGTTACACAACAAACGTCATCCAGAAAAAAATATGCTGTTTAGTTAGAACTCAAGATCACTAAGTGCATCTGAGAATAGGATAACCACAGAAAGCACCTGATGGACAGTTGTGATTGGCTGGATCAATTGTAGGAAAGGAAAGTGTGACTTTAATTGCCCAGCTACGCATTTACAAGCTCAATGCATCCATCCTAGTGCTGACAGGCCTTGGGAGGGAACAGCAGACAAGAAAGAAGAACACTGAAGAAATGAAGTAGGACGATAGCACAGAATAGGATCAGAGGAGATTAAAAGTGGTGTCAGTGGCAACAGTAGCCAACAGAAATTAAAGGCAGCAACAGGGAGCATGTTTCAGGCCTCTGAGAGAAGGAGAGAGGAAGCAAAAAGCCCTGAGCTTAAGACATAAAAAGCAAAGAGACTATGAAAAACCCAGGCACCACTGGAACATGCCAAGCAGGTTTCCAGAGATATAGAAGAGCAGTCATTTAATTGACAAACTCTTACTGAACGCCTACATTCTTAGCAACCAAGAATGCAAAACTAAATAATTTATGCCCCTACTCCAAGAGACTGTAAATTAAATCATTACATCCTATGGATCTTATCTCCTAAATCTGCATCTAGATGACTCAAAGTTTAAATCAGCAGAGCCAGGTCAAGGTACATTTTGGAAAGCTGAGGAAAAAAATCAAAAAGCACCTGATCCATAACTATTAACTATACACAGCAGAGTGACTCTTTCTCCATGGGCAGTGGCTGGCTATGTTCTTACTCTATCAGTTAATGATAAAAGCTTGAGAACTTCCAGGAGTGGTGGTCAAACTGAACACTCTTATTCAGGAAGCTAGGAAATACTGGGATGCAGAATCTTAGTAAAAGTGAAAGACAAAACCAAAAACCACATGCTAACAAACATACAAAAACCTATGTTTAAGTAGAAAACATGTTTCCTTATAAACCAGACAATCATCTACCATGGGTCGGTAGGGGCAGGGTAAGTCCATGCAGCTTTAACCTGTACATTCTATTTTTAATTTCTTAGTTATGTTGCATCTGTACTAGGGTTAGCATCAGCAGACATCAGACACACAGATATCTGACTGCAACATTCTGGCTAAATCATTCCCACTTGTTTAACATAAAGACTGATGAAGCATTTATTTTAAAACATTTGTAGAGTTATAACTGCAAAGGTAGGGCTCATGTCTTCTCATATATTACAACCACATGTTAAGACAATAGACTTCAATAAAAAATTACCTTCAGACACATTTTGTATTTGAAGGATTCACTTTATCCCTCAACATTCCAGGTTGGATAGCCCATTGAGCACATGTTCCTTGGTGAAACTTAATTTTTTTTGAACTCTGCATTGACCCTAAGTTTAACAGCATTCCAAATTCAGTCTACTTTGCCCACAGAAGATAGTGCAGCTAAGCAAAACTCTGTTCCAGAAACCTCATAAACTGTGTGAGTTGCTCAATTTAGCCCTGAGGGAGTAAATTGAAGAGAGCTGGCCTGTCATACTGTTTTAGACTGTTTGCCACAGAAATTCAGGATTAGTTCCAGATAGATTAAACTAGTTATGGTGGTGACTATTTATATATATATATATGTCCCTTATCTTAGTGACCTTTTACCAAATGGTTCCTTTACTTTAGTTCTTGATGCCATTATTTATTTAATATACTTAAAGTAGGTTTGGTGGTGGTAGGGGATGACACAGGGGAGGGAACTGATTGGGTGCCCTTTAAGTACCAAATGCTTTACTGGAGATTTCCATATATTTTATAATTCATTCATTCCACCACTATTTGCTGAATGTCGGCTACGTACTCAGTCTGGAACAAGACTCAGACAGTCCCTGTTCTTATAGAGCTTATGATTCACATGACACCAATTACACTGTAAATCAGCTTGATACATACCTTATATCACCTTAGGTTGATTTTGAGATGTAATCCCTCTACCAGCTGGCTATGTGACCTCAGTCCAGTTTGTTGATGCCTCAATTTCCTCAATTGTATAAAGGAGTTTGCCATGGAAAATAAGTGAGCTCAAGGAGCACATATAAAAGGTCTTTCACCACGCCTGGTACACAACTGGGGGTCATCCTGCCTTCCTCACTCTAGTGTCCAGTGGGATTTGTATTTGATTTGTAGATTCGAATAGCTGTTCCCACCCTTGTAATAGTTACAACCACCAGAGGGCAGTAGAAAAATATGCTCCACCCATCCCAAGGGGAAAAATGGAGCCACTCTCATAGGTACATAGATAAAAGCAAATTTCATTGTTGGGCTGGCTTATACATACACACGTGAAGAAACGGTCATTTAAAAACACAGCAATCAAAGCAAAAATAAACATAATAGTATTCAGTTATTCAGCAAATCTATATTGCAGGCCTATTCTGCGCCAGCCTCTGAACATTAAAATAGTGCCTGTCCCAATGGGCAATGTGAAGATTAAATAAGTTACAACAGGACTGAAAAATGGTAAGCACTTAAAAACTATTTGTGGCTATTATCTTGTGGAGGATATGTTTTTAGATTAGCCACAAGAGAAAAGTGGTACTGCTTATCACCTGCAGAAACCTCTAAAAGCATTTGACTATTCCTGCCAATCTCTCTTTCCTTTTTCTGATTAATCATTTCTGTTTATTTTCCAATAACATAGATGTGTTAATGTGTCCAATGACACAGACCAATTGAAAAAAAAAATGTAATAACATGGAATCTAAATGTGCCACATCTAAAAATTCTCAAAGGACTCACTTGGATGGTTGAGAGAAATGTTATGTCTTATCAAAATATGCCTTACTCATTAAAAATAACTTGAAAATGTTCTATTGGTTTTTAAATGAGAAAATGTTCTATTACAAATAGAAGTATTGGAATGAACTATTACCAATCTTACATTTTGTTCTTCTGATTCTTTAACCTATAGTACATGAATTGTGAGAGTATGATAATATCCGTGTTCATGTCGAAGATGGCTGTAAAAATCTGGAGTGGTAGATAAGGATGGACATCCATAAATACAAAATCCCAAGCCACCATTATCCAATATATATAGTATAGTGAATGAAGGTGACAAAGTCATTTACATGATTAAATACATTAACAAAGTATTCTAAAAGCTTACAAATATTCCACTGTATTTTTTTCATTTGAATACTACTGTAGAAATATTTGCCTATAGCCACTGACTATATTTTTAATCATGACTCTCATTGTAGACTGTGTGTCAGCATCAGTGGATTATTGTTCAACCTTAGTATAGAAAAGAATAAGAATCCCCTAATGGCAACATATCATGTTCAGCTACCTTGAGGCAAGAAAATACTAAAACTGTATGAAGAAAAGGAATTAAAACTGGATGTAGACTTTTAAAATATATCTGAAAACAGACAGGCCTCTATTCTACTATAAAAAATTTGCCACATTAAGAGGGTTGTCAGATACAGAACACTTATGCAATATTTAGAGCAGGTCTATACTAAAAAATTATTTGTTGTTTATCTGAAATCCAAATTTTACTGGGCATCCTGTATTTTGTTTGCTAAATTTGTCAACTCTACACATGAAGCCCTCCATGCACACATAACCCAGAACCTTCACTCTTTTGAAGATAAATCTGGAGAAAGTTTTACCTGAATAGGCAGTTGGTTAATCAGGTAGCAGCCTTTGAAATTTGTCAGTTCTCCACCTATCCAGCAAAGCAGAAAACCCAGAGAGACTGCTTCATCCACTCTTCCATTTCTGTAGGCTACAGAGAGCTGACTGGAAAGTGACAATAGACAAATAAACACTTGGAGCACAGAACTTAATGAGCCAGCTCAACACCAGACAAAAACAAAACCAATGATGTACAGCAATAAGACATCTCATTCACTTCCATTTAAGCCTCTAGGACTCTTTTTAACCCGTCTTCATTCATAGCACACAGCAAACATATCTAAAACCTAAAAAAAGCTCAGTGACAATACTAAAACATTAATGCCTCTTATCTCTGCCTTTTATCTTTCCTATTGGAATTTTTATATATATGTCCTAAGTACTTGTTTATTCTTTCTTGGCCTCATAGTGGGGGAAGATATTAAGTCATGTAATTAGAGAGACTAGATATATCACTAAAACATAAGAATAGTGTTTATCAGTGATTATATTTTCAGCCAGTATCTATTTTTTCTTTTAAATTTACTTCTAATCAAGTTGCCCACATGCAGGTGGACAGGTGGACAAATAGAGAAATTAATGTGAAAATCTATTTGGCTCCCTACGATGCCACCTCTTATGCAGAAACATTTTTAAAAATCTTGGGTCCTGGGATCCAAAAGACTGAAGACATGGCTTATCACCTGTGGGACATCAGACAATTACTTAATCTCTCAGAATCTCACTTTCCATATCCATAAAGTAAGATTAACTTTTTAAATCAGAAGTGTTTATTGCAGGAAGTTGACCAAGGTTTGAATTGGGTGGCCCCACTTGAGGCTAAATGATGACCATAAGCCACCAGTGGTAGAACCGGGAATCAGCCTAAAGCTCCTGACTCCAAATTTATAACCTTTCACTACCACATATACTACCTAAAAGTTAATATTTCCAGAATTCACATCTGAGACCATAATCCCACTCACATCAATGCCAAGTTATTCCTCCATTAAGCAGTGGTGAATGGTATATATACCAATGTGATTTTCAAAAGACTTTTTGTTATGTTTCAGATTTCCAAAGCATCTGAGGACTGACTGTATTTTCTACCTTTTCCCAGTATTTTATAAACAGATGACCCATCTAGGCACACATATTTTACAAATTCCTTTGAGGCAGCTCTCTTTTGGTTGAGATTTTTTTTCTAGGGTAGATATAGTTGGTATCTGACTTCTAATTATAAATAAACTTAGCAAGGATGGAAAACTTTCCCCTGTAGGACTGAACTGCTTGGATTTTTTTTTTTTTTAAATTATCCCCATGCCCACAAGAAAAGAATAGCATAATACAATATCTCACCAAAGACTATTTAAATTTTTACTCTTATCAAAGAACATATTGAAAAGGAATTCAACATAGGATGGTGAAGAGGTAACGTACATATGCTTTATTGCCTTTCTGATTACTAAATATAAAAGATTTGTATATCTTAATTAAGAAAAAAGGTAGTCAGTATAATGTATTAACAACCTTTCTGTTATATTCCAAAATGTTTTAGAGTGATGCTTTTTAGCACCTTCAAAATATACAATACAAAGAGAACATTTGTTCAATAGCAAGCCCAAATAGTTTGAAAAAATATTTACTATAAAAATATTTAAACATGTTTTTAAAATAAGAAATTATGAACAAGAGTGTTACACTATAGACTTGAAATCCAAGATTCTGAACTTATGGGAGAGCAACAAACAGAAAACAGACAATAGAAACCAATTCTATAATCATGCTCCAGTATTCCCAGGAGCTGGACACACATCTTGCAGGAGATGCCAAATCCATAAAGTCCCAGTCACACAAATCTTCCTGTCCTCTACTGAGGAGATACGCAGTTGCACCTGTGATTCCATAATTAAAGTCTGGATGGTTGATGTTGCTGGTTCTTGGAAAATGCAATTTAATGTCAGAATGAATCTTTCCTTTTAAAATAATGCTTTGATTCATACTGAAGTTGGCTACAAATTGTTTCCAAATCTGTAAAAATTAAATGTAAAAAAATAAATATTGTGTAATATTTTTTCTTAGAAAATATTGCTGAAAGAAATTAAAGAAGACTTAAATAAATAGGAAGACATTCCATATTCATGGATTGGGAGACTTAATATTGTTAAGATGGCAAAACTACCCAAAGTAATCTACAGATTTAATGCAGTTCTTATCAAAATTCCAACTGCCTCTTTTACAAAACTGCACAAGTTGATCCTAAAATTCATATGGAATTGCAGAGAATACCAAATACTCTAAACAACTCTGAATAAAGAGAATAAAGTTAGAGAACTAATACTTTATAATTTCAAAATGTATGACAAAGACAGTAATCAAAACAGTGTGGTAATGGCATTAGAAAAGACATATAGATAAATAGAATAGAATGGAGCGTCCAAAAATAAAACCATACATCTATGGTCAATTGATTTTGACAAGGGAGCCAAGACCATTCAATAAGGAAAGAATACTTTTTTCAACAAATAGCAGTGGGACAACTGAATAACTACATGTAAAAGAATGAAGTTGAACTCTTACCTCACACTACATACAAAAATTAACTCAAAATAGATAAAAAGCTTAAATTTGAGAATCTATATAACTCTATAAAATCTAGAAACATAGGGATAAATATGTATGAGCTTGGATTTGGCAACAGATTCTTAGACATTACCCCAAAAGCACAAGCAACAAAAGAAAATATAAATTAGACTTCATCAAAATTTAGAAACTTTTGTGCATCAAAGAACATTATAAAGAAAAGTGAAGAGCCAACCCATAGAATGAATAAGACCTAGTATTTGATAGTACAACAGGGTGGCTATAGTCAACAATAATTTAATTGTACATTTTGTAATAACTAAAAGAGTATAATTGGATTGTTTATAACATAAATGATAAATGCTTGAGGATATGGATACCTCATTTTTCATGATGTATTACTTATTGCATGCCTGTATCAAAGCATCTCATGTACCCCATAAACATATACATCAATTATGTACATCAATTAAGTAAAAAATAATACAAATTAAAAATTTTAAAAAAGATCACAATGAGACACAGTATAATATAATTGTCAAATTCAAAGACAAAGAATGAGTTTTGAAAGCAGCAAGAGAAAAGAGTCATGTCCAAGGGAGCCCCCATGAGACTATCAGTGGATTTCTCAACAGAAACCTTGCAGGCCAGAAGGAAGTGGGATGATATATTCAAAGTACTAAAAGGTTAAAACTTCCAACTAAAAATACTCTATCTGACAAAGTGTCCTTCAGAAATGAAGGAGAAATAAAGACTTTCCCAGATAAACCAAAGCTGAAAGAATTCATCACCATTAGACCTGCCTCACAAAAAAAAAACACTAAGAAGAGTCCTTCAAGTTGAAATAAAAGGATGCTAGAAAGCAACATTAAAGAATATGGAAGTATAATACTCATGGGAAAGGTAAATATATAGACAAATGCAGAATCTGAAATACTGTAATGGTGGTGAATAAATAACATTTAACTCTGGTATTTAATTTAAAAAATAAAAGTACAAAAAATAAATATAACTATAAAATGTTAATAGATACACAATATAAAAAGATGTGATATGGGAAATCAATAATATAAAGTATGTGGGGTAGTAGAAGTAAGATAATACAGTATTTGTATGCAATTGATGTTAAGGTTGTTATCAACATAAAATAGATTGTCATAAATACAAGATAGTTTATGTAAGTCCCATGGTAACCACAAAGAAAACATCTATAAAAAATACAGAAGAGAAAATAATCAAAATGTGCCACTTGAAAAATAAAATCAATGAAACACAAAGGAAGATAGAGAGGAGAAAAGGGACAAAAATCTACAAGATAAACATAAAATAATTAATATAATGTTAATAATAAGTACTTTACTATCAGTAATTACTTTAAATACAAATGGATTAACCTCCTCAAATAAGCCATAAAGTCACTGAATGGATTTTGAAAAAAGATTAAACTATATACTGTCTATAGGAGACCAACTTTAGATTTAAGGACACGCATAGACTGAAAGTAAAAGGATGGGAAAAGATAATCTGTTTAAATGGTAATTGAAAAAGACCAGATGTGACCATAGTTATGTCAGACAAAATAGAATTTAAGTCAAAATCTGTCATAAGAGACAAAGAAGAACAATATATAATGACAAAAAGATTAATTAACCAAGAAAATAGAACAATTATAAGTTTGTATGCACCCAAATCAGAGCATCCAAATATATGAAGCAAAGGTTGACAGAACTGAAGGGAGAAACACTTGTGCAATAATAGTAGGAGATTTCAATACCCCACTTTCAATAATGGATACAGCAAACCTGATAAAAGATTAATAAGGGACCAGAAAACTTGAACAAGGCTATAGACCAACCGGACCTAACAGACATATACAGAACATTCCACCCTAGAGAAGCAGAATCCATATTCTTTTCAAGAGCACAGAGAACATTCTCCAGGATGAATCACCTCAGATCACAAGCAAGCCTTAACAAATTTAAGATTGTAATCATACCAAGTATTATTCCCAACTACAATGAAATGTAACTAGAATACAATAGCAGAAGAAAGAACTGAAAAATTCACAAATATGTGGTAACTAACACACTGCTGAATAACAATTGAGTCAAAGAATAAACCAAAGGGAAATTAGAAATTACCTTGAGACAAATGAAAATGGAAACACAACATGCCAAAATTTATGGGATGCAGCAAAATCAGTACTAAGAAAGAATTTTATAGCAGTACATGCCTACATTAAAAAAAAAATCTCAAACAGCTTAACTTTACACCTCAAAAAAATTAGAAAAAGAAGAACAAAAAAGCCCCAAGTTAGCAGAAGGATGAAAATAATAACAATTAGGGAAAAATAAATAAAATAAGAGAATAGAAAAACAGTAAGAAAAAATCAACAAAACTAAGGATTTCTTAAAAATGTTAACAAAATTGACAAACTCTTACTTAGCAAGACTATGAAAAATGAGAAAACTTAAATAAATGAACTCAAAAATAAAAGACATTGCAGTTGATGTCACAGAAATAAAAAAGGTTATGAAAGACTACTATGAACAATTATATGTGAACAAATTGTTTAACTTGGAAGAAATACACAAATTCCTAGAAATATACAACCTACCAAGACTGAATCTTGATCAAATATGATACATGACTGTACCTACAATGAGTAGGGAGTTTGTATTAGTAATCAAAAACTTGCCAACAAAGAAAAGCCCAAGACCAGAAGGATTCACTGGAGAGTTCTATTAAACATTTAAAAAGTTAATGCCAATCCTTCTCAAACTCTTGTGGAAAAGAGCATCATCCCAAGTGAAATAAGGCAGTCACAGAAGCACAAATACTGCATGATTCTACTTATATGAGGTATCTAAACTAGTTAAACTCATAGAAGCAAATTATCAAATGGTGGTTACAAGGGTGTGAGGAGGGGGAAGTGGAAAATTGCTGTGCAATGGGTATAGAGTTTCAGCAATGCAAGATGGAAAAGTTCTAGAGATATGCTGTACAACCAATGCACATATAGTTAACAATACTTTACACTTAAAAATGTATTCATAGGGCTAATTTTATGTGAGGTGATTTTTACAACAAAAAAACATAAATAAAACATTGTGAGAGTGAGAAACAGAAATTATAGTTCAGAGTTCTAAAGAGGAGGAGGCTCCAAAAAAGAACTCCAGAAATCTGCACATAGGTCACCTGTGCCTTTGGCTGAATAGGAAGGCAAAGTAGGGCAAAACTCCTTTAAGTCAGGCAAAAAACAACTACCAAGGAGAGAAAAGCTAGCAGGGTACTATTAACTGAAAAACTACTGCGCTCACACAGGACTAAGAGACATTTGAGTTCTGAACAGGCAGGGGAAAGAGATTATTTAGAAGACAAGGAACATTCATAAAGCACCCAAAAAGACTGTGCCTTCAGAGTAAGGGTAAACAAGCTGTAGAGGCTATGCTAGACCCACTCTAACACAGTTTAAAAACAAGCCTTAAAATTATCAAACTTATTTTCAAATAAAGTAGCTGCTTGCCCAAATAAACACCAATACTCTTAAAAGTTTTCAAGGAAGACTGTCACATTGTTGAACATAATGTCCAGCATCCAATTGAATATTGAAGACATGCAAAGAAGCAGAAAAATGTGTCCAATAGTGAAGAAAAACAAATTAGTCAATAGAAACAGACACCAAAATGATAGAGATGTTGAAATTAGCATGCATTTAATTGTTATAGATATACTCCATATGTTGAAGAAGCTACAAGAAAACATGAACATTGATATGGTTTGGCTCTGTGTCCCCACCCAAATCTCATCTTGAATTGTACTCCCATAATTCCCACATGTTATGGGAAGGACCCGGTGGGAGATAATTTGAATCATGGGGGTGGTTTCCCCCATACTGTTCTCACGGTAGTGTATAAGTCTCAAGAGATCTGACGGTTTTATCAGGGGTTTCCACTTTTGCATCTTCCTCATTTTCTCTTGACGCTGCCATGTAAGAAGTGCCTTTCACCTCCCACCATGATTCTGAGGGCTTTCCAGCTATGCGAAACTGTAAGTACAATTAAACCTCTTTTTCTTCCCAGTCTCAGGTATGCATTCATCAGCAGTGTGAAATCGGACTAATACAGGAAATTGATACCAGTAGAATGGGACATTGCTGAAAATATACCCAAAAATGTGGAAGCAACTTTGGAACTGGGTAACAGGCAGAGATTGGAACAGTTTGGAGGAGTCAGAAGAAAACAGGAAGATGTGAGAAAGTTTGGAGCATCCTAGAGACTTGTTGAATGGTTTTGACCAAAATGCTGATAGTGAAATGGGCAATAAGGTCCAGGCTGAGGTGGTTTCAGATGGAGATGAGGAACTTATGGGGAACTGGAGCAAAGGTGACTCTTGTTATGTTTTAGCAAAGAGCCTGGCAGCCTTTTGCCCCTGCCCTAGAGATTTGTGGAGCTTTGAACTTGAGAGAGATGATTCAGGGTCTCCGGAGGAAGAAATTTCTAAGCAGCAAAGCATTCAAGAGGTGACTTAGGTGCTGTTAAAGGCATTCAGTTTTATAAGGGAAGCAGAGCATAAAAGTTCAGAAAATGTGCAGCCTGACAATGTGATATAAAAGAAAAATCCAGCTGGGCATGGTGGCTCACACCTGTAATCCCTGCCCTTTGGGAGGCCAAGGTGGGTGGATCACCTGAGGTCAGGAGTTTGAGACCAGCCTGGCCAACATGATGAAACCCCGTGTCTACTAAATATACAAAAAATTAGCCAGGTGGCGTGGTGGTGGGTGCCTGCAATACCAGCTACTTAGGAGGCTGAGGCAGGAGAATCCTTGAACCCAGGAGGCAGAGGTTGCAGTGAGCCGAGATCGTGCCACCACTGAAATCCAGTCTGGGCAATAAGAGTGAAACTCGGTCTCAAAAAAAAAAAGAAAGAAAGAAGAAAAATCCATTTTCTGAGGAGAAATTCAAGCCAGCTGCAGAAATTTGCATAAGTAATGAGGAGCTGAATGTTAATCCCCAAGACAGTGGGAAAAATGTCTCCAGGGCATGTCAGAGATCTTCACAGCAGCATCTCCCATTACAGGCCCAGAGGCCTAGGAGAAAATGGTTTCGTGGGCCAGGGCCAGGGTCCCTGTGCTGTGTGTGGCCTAGGGACTTGGTGCCTTGCATCCCAGGCACTCCAGCCATGGATGAAAGGGGCCAACGTAGAGCTCAGGCTGTGGCGTCAGTGGGTGGAAGCCCCAAGCTTTGGCAGCTTCCACATAGTATTGAACCTGCGAGTGCACAGAAGTCAAGAATTGGGGTTTGGGAACCTCCACGTAGATTTCAGAACATGGAAACGCCTGGATGCCCTGGCGGAAGTTTGTTTCAGGGGCAGGACACTCATGGAGAACCTCTGCTAGGGCAGTGCAGAAGGGAAATGTGGGGTCAGAGCCCCCACACAGAGTCCCTATTGGGGTACTGCCTAGTGGAGCTGTGAGAAAAGAGTCACCATCCTCCAGATCCCAGAATGTTAGATCCACCGACAGCTTGCACCATTTGCCTGGAAAAGTCACAGACATTCAACAACAGCCTGTGAAAACAGCTGGGAGGAAGGCTGTACCCTGCAAAGCCACAAGGGCAGAGCTGCCCAAGGCCATGGGAACCCACCTTTTGCATCAGCGTGACCTGGATGCGAGACATGGAGTCAAAGGAGATCATTTTGGAGCTTTAATATTTGTCTGCCCCGCTGGATTTCGGACTTGCATGGGCCCTGTAACCACTTTGTTTTGGCCAATTTCTCCCATTTGGAACAGCTGTATTTACCCAATACCTGTATCCCCATTGCATCTAAGAAGTAACTAGCTTACTTTTGATTTTACAGGCTCATGGGCGGAGGGGACTTGCTTTAGATGACACTTTGAACTGTGGACTTTCAGGTTAATGCTGAAATGAGTTAAGACTTTGGGAGATTGTTGGGAAGGCATGATTGGTATTGAAATGTGAGGACATGAGATTTGGATGGGGCCAGGGTGGAATGATATGGTTTAGCTCTGTGTCCTCCCCAAATCTCATCTTGAATCATACTTCCATAATTCCCACATGTTGTGAGAGGGTCCCAGTGAGAGATAATTTGAATCATGGGGGCAGTTTCCCCCATACTGTTCTTGTGGCAGTGAGTAAGTCTTGTGAGATCTGATGGTTTTATCAGGGGTTTCTGCTTTTGCATATTCCTCATTTTCTCTTGCTGCCCCATGTAAGAAGTGCCTTTCACCTCCCGCCACGATTCTGAGGCCTCCCCAGCCATGTGGAACTGTAAGTACAATTAAACCTCTTTTTCTTCCGAGTCTTGGGTATGTCTTTATCAGCAACATGAAAAAGGACTAATACAAACATGGTAAAAAACAAAGTTAAAAGTAAGATTTTGTAAAAAGTGTACCATAAAATGCAAATCATAGAAAACTAAGTTAGCTATAATACTCAGAAAAAGTAGACTTCAGAACAATAAATATTACTAAAGAAAAAAGAGACATTTTATAATGATAAAGAAGTCAACTCCTCAGGAAGACATAGCAATACTAAATGTCTATGCACCTAATATAGAAACTTGAAATATATGAAGCAAAACTGAAAGAATTAAAAGGGGAAATAAGACAAATCCAGTAGTATATTCAGGATTTCAATGCTTCTCTCTCAGTGATTGATGGAACAGTGCTGTTAGCTAACTTCTTATTGACTCAGCAAGGATGTCTTCTTAACAAACAGTAGTGTAGAGAAGGCACAAAAAAAACCCCTATCAACCAGCTTGATCTAATTGACATTTATAGAACATTACACACATTATAATGTTCAGAGGATACATTCATTTAAAGTAAATGGAACATTCATCAAGAGAAATCACATGACAGGGCATAAAACTAGTTTCAATAAATTTAAAGTATCACAATAATACAGATTATGTTTTTTGGCCACAACAAAAATAAATGAGAAACAAATAACAAAAGATATTTGGGACATCTGCTTTCAACAGTGATAAGTTGGGATTACATTCACCATCATGCCTGAAATCACAAAATGGACAAAATATATGAAACAATGATTTAGGGGCATTGGACATCAGGCAATGAAGAACAGAGAACCTGGAGAAACCTCAAACAAAGGAGGTGAATGAACCCTATGATTACCCTAACTTATTGCCTGGAGAGAGTCTTAAGGTTGTGTTACAAATATCGGAAAGGCAAAATGTCAGGAGATCGCCCTGAGGAGAAAGAACTGGGAGTTCAGGGAGGCCACAGAGCTAGAGTTTGCAGAATAGAGTCCCAGCAAGGATAGAACTGCACAAAGAGAGAACTCTGGACAATCCCTCTCAAATCATCAACTAAATACTTATCAGTATATCCATGTAAAGGAACTACCTAAGATCAAGAGGAAAAACATCCTAAAAGATTAGAAGGAAAACTCTCTGGATCTCCAGCAGAGCCGGACTAGTGCCTGTTTTCACTATTCAGACTGGAAAACCTAATAACTCACAACACATTGGGTAGAGTACTAAGAAAAGTTTTGCCTTAATAGTGAGGCAAAATTAGGCCCATACAAAAAACTGCTCCCTGTAACATCAGGAAGAAGGTGAGGAAATCCGGTCTCACCACTTCTATTTAACATGGTAACAGAGGTTGGAGCCAGGGCAATAACACACAAAAAAAAGAAATTAAAGACAAACAGAACGTAAAGGAAGATGTAAACTGTCTTTGTTCACAGACAATGGGTTTGTTTATCTCTGAAGGAAAACTTACAGAATCTATGAAAACACTACTAGAACTAACAGGTCAGTTTAGTATATTGCAGGGTACAAGATCAATATATAAAAATCAAATTTTATTTTTACACACCAGCAACAAATAATTGAAAATTGAAATTAAAGTATCAATATCTCTTACAATAGCATGATTACAAATGTCAGTCCACAAATTCAAGAACCAAAAAACTGCAAGCAGTAAAATAAAAGAAAACCATACTAAGGCATATCAAAATCACAATGCTACAAACCAGTAATAAAAATAATAATGAGAAAAAAATCTTAAAAGCTTCCAGGAAAAATAACAACAAAAAATAACCCAGATACTTTATACACAGAGAAACTTCCATCCATACTTCATACTCTATACAAAAATTAATTCCAAATACCTCACAGGCGAAATGTAAAATCTAAAACTATGAAACATCTAGAAAAAAAAAACACAGAATAATAAATTTGTGATGCTGAATTAGGCAAAGATTTCTTGGGTAAGACACCAAAGCACAATGTAAAAGAAAAAAAAGATAAATTGGCCTTCACTAAAACTAAGAACATCTGCTCTTTGAAATACTTTCAACAGAGGGAAAAGACAAGCCATAAGTTGGGAGAAAATATTTGAATAATCCCATATTTAATTAAGAACTTGTGGCCAGAATATATAAAGGGCTCTTAAAACTCAATAATTAAAAAATTGTAAAATGAGCCAAAAATTTGAACAGATACTTCACCCAAGAAGACATATGGATAGCAAATGAATGTGAAAATAAGCTCAACATCATATAACATTATAGAAATGCAAATTAAAACCACAATGAGATACAACTACCCACCTATTATGATGTCTAAAATTAAAGACTGATCATACCAACTCTTGGTGAGGATTTGGAACATATGACATTCATACCCAACTGATGGAGTGTAAAATGTTTCAAGTACTCACAAAAAAAGGCTGGCTTAAAAATATAAATAAATAAAGCAGGCTGGGCATGGTGGCTCACGCCTGTAATCCCAGCACTTTGGGAGGCCAAGGTGGGTGGATCACTTGAAGCCAAAAGTTAAAGACCAGCCTGGCCAAAATGGCAAAACACTGTCTCTATTAAAATTACAAAAATTAGCTGGGCTGATGGCACATGCATGTAATCCCAGCTAGTCAGGAGCCTGAGGCACAAGAATCTCTTGAACCCAGGAGGCAGAGGTTGCAGTGAGCTGCAATCATGCCACTGCACTCCAGCCTGGCTGGGCAACAGAATGAGACTCTGTCTCAAAAAAAAAGCTAAACATACATATACTTACCTTATGATCTGGCAATTCCACTTGTAGGAATTTACCCAAAAGAAATAAAAACATACCAACCACAGAGTTGTACACAGATGTTCATCAAAGTTTTATTCATAATTGCCAAAAATTGGAAACAACACAAATAGATAGCTGAGTAAAAAAATTGTGTCTTAGTCATACAATGGCACCTGTTTAGGATTAAAAAGGAATGAATTACTGATATATCAACAAATTTGACAAATCTCACATACTGTAAAAGAAGCTAGCCTTCAAAAATAAGCACATACTTGATTTATAAACGTTTTAGTATAAGAAAAACTAATCTATGGTGTGAGAAAAAAAGATCAGTGTTTGTCTGGCTAGGAGTTCAAGGTGGTAGTATGACTGAAAAGGAGCACGAAGAAACTTTTCAGGTGAATAGAAATGTTCTATATTTTGATTGAAGTGGTTGTTACATGAAATTGTATATATGTCAAAATTTATTGACATGCATTTAAATTGGGTGCATTTTAGTACATGAGAATCATTCCTAAGTAGGTTTTTAAAAATTGAGGTAAAATTTACATAATGTAAAGTTGGCCATTTTAAAGTGTACAACTTACTGGTTTCCTGTACATTCATGACGATGGGCAACTATATTCTTTATCTAGTTCCAAAATATTTTCACCACCCAAAAGAAATTCCATGCCCATTAAGTAGTAATACCTCATTCCCCATCTTACTGCCCCTGGCAACCACCAATCTGTTTTCTATCTCTATGGATTTACTTATTCTGAATATTTCATATAAATAAAGTCATATACTATGGGACATTTTGTGTCTGGCTTCTTTCACTTAGCATAATGCTGATAAGGTTCATCTACATTGTAGCATGTATCAACACTTCATTCTTTTTTATAGCAGAATAATATCCCATTGTATGCATACACAACAATTTGTTTATCCATCATCTGTTGCTGAACATTTAGGTTGTTTCCACCTTTTGGCTACTGTGAATAGTGTTGCTGTGGACATGTATGTACATAGATTTGTTTGAACACATATTTTAAATTCTTTGGCATTTATATCCAGGAGTGGAATCGTTGGGTCATATGGTAAAGCTACTTATTTTTATGAGGAACAATCAAAATGTTTTCCAAAGTCACTAAACCATTTTTCATTCCCACCAGCCAAATAGTAGAGTTTCCAGTTTCCCCACATTTTTGTCCACACTTGCTACTTTCCATTTTTTTAAATTATAGTCTTCCTAGTTGATGTGAAATGCTATCTTATTGTGGTTTTGATTTGCATTTCCCTAATGACTAATGATGAACGATTTTGAATATCTTTTCAAGTGCTTATTGAACATTTGTATATTCTTTTAGAGAAATATCTATTCAAGTCCTTTGGCCATTTAAAAATTGGGCTGTCTGTCTTTTTGTTTTTGAGTTGTAAGAGTTTTTATGTAATATAGATACTAGACGCTTATGAGATATATGACTGGCAAATATTTTCTCCCATCTTATGAATTGTCTTCATTTTCTTGATAATATTCATTGATGCACAAAGGATTTTAATTTTTATGAAGGTCAATTTATTTCATTTTTCTTTGGTTGCTCAAGTTTTTGGTGTCCTATCTAAAAATCCATTACTGAGCCCAAGGCCATAAAAACTTACCCCAATGTTTTCTTCTAAGAGTATTAAGGTTTTGCACTTATATGCAGGCCATTGATCCATCTTGAGTTAATTTTTGCATATGGTGTAAAGTAGGAGTCCAATTTCATTTTTGTGTGTGCATGTGTACTTATCCCAGAAACATTATTGAAGAGACCATTCTTTTCCTATTGAATAGTCTTGGCACCTTTGTCAAAAATCAATTAGCCATATGTGTATTGGTTTATTTCCATTGATTTTTTATGTCCACTTTATACCAGTACTACAGTGTTTTTATCACTGTAGCTTTATAGTTAAGTTTTGAAGTCAGAAATTATGAGTCCTCCAATTTTATTCTTCTTTTTCAATATTGTTTGGCATTTTGGAGCTCCTTGCAATTCTATATGGCTTTGAGGATTAACTTTTTCATTTCTGTAAATTAAAAAAAGGCTGTTAAAATATTCATAAGAATTTCATTGAATTTGTAGATCACTTTGGGTAGTATTGCATCTTAACAATATTAAGCATTTTAATTCATGAACATAGTCCTTTCATTTATTTAGTTCTTTGATTTGTTTCAGCAATGTTTTGTAATTTTCAGTGTACAAGTCTTTTATTTCCATGGTTAAATTTCTTCCTAGGTATTTTATTCTTTTGGAAGCTGTTGTAAATGGAATTATTTTCTTCATTTCCTTTTCAGATTGTTCATTGTTGTGTAGAAACACACTGATTTTGGTGTTGATTTAGTACCCTGAGATTTTAGTAACTCATTTATTAGCTATAGTATTTTTTTAATTTTCTATATACATAGAATCATGTCATCGGTAAAAAAAGATAGTTTGGATGCCTTCCTTTCTTTCCAATTTGGATGCCTTTTACTTCTTTTTCTTGCCTAACTGACCTAGCTAGATCTTCCAGTACAATTTTGAACAGTAGTGGTGAAATTGGATATCCTTGTCTTATTTCTGGTCTTAGAGGGAAAGTTTTCAGTCTTTCACCATTGAGCGTTTTTCATAAATTCCCTTTATTATATTAAGTAAGTTCCCCAGTGTTTCTAGCTGTCTGGGTATTTTCATGATGAAAGTGTTTTGGATTATGTCAAATGCATTTTTTAACATCAATTGAGATGATCATGTGGCATTTTTCCTTTGTTCTATTAACATGGTGTATTACATTGATTAATTTTCAATGTAAAATTACACTGAATTTTATGTTGACCCACCCTTGCATTCCTGCGATAAATCCCTCTTGGTCATGGTGTACAATCTTTTCAATATGCTGTTGAATTCAGATTGCTAGTATTTTGTTAATGACTTTTGTATCTATATTCAGAGGGGTATTGATCCCTAGTTTTCTTTCCTTGTGGTTATCTTTGTCTGGCTCTGCTATCAGGTTAAAATGGGTTTCATAGGATGAGTTAGTTGTCTCCTCTTCTATGTTTTGGAAAAAATTTGAAAAGAACTGATGCCAATGCTCTTTAAATGCTTGGTAGAATTCACCAGTGTGGCCATTTAATCCTGGACTTTTCTTTGTTGAAAAGAAAACAACTTTGATTACTGATTCAATCTCTTTACTTGTTACAGATATGTTCAGAATTTTAATTTTTTCTGAGTCAGTTTTGGTAGACTGTGTGTTTTTAGGAATTTGTCCATTTCATCCAACCTATTTAATTTGGTGGCCTACAATTGTCCACACTATTTTCTTGTAATCATTTTTATTTCTGTAAGGTAAGTAGAAATGTTCCCACTTTAATTTTTGATTTTATTTTTTTGTACCTTCTCTTCTTTTTTTAGTTTGTTTAGCTAAAGATTTGTCACTTTGTTGAATTCTTCAAAGAATTATCTTTTGTTTTTGTTTTGACCCTCTTGTTTTTGTGTTCTCTAATAAAGCCATTTTCTAAAAAAATGGTACGAAAGGTACAGAGGACAGAAAAATTAATTTCCATTGACTTTTGGACATTTGTTACAAGAATTGGGATATAATTATGTGATTAAATATCTTTTTCTTAAAAAAAAAAACAGTCTTATTCCAAAACTCTCATTCAGACACAAATATTCAGACAGTTTCAATCTTTCTAAACTCTTCTAAATTGTTTGCTAGTATAAAACGAGAAAGTTCACACATCTCACACATCACACACAGCAATATCAGTCCACCACAGCCAGTAAGTGCTAGTCTATGAAGCATGTTAGTAGGCTCTTGCGAATATTTCATATGTGCCATCCTGTTGTTAGAAATTCAAGATGCAATTTAGGCATCAAAGAATATACTTACATTTAGGTCAGTCCAGCTTTCTGACAAGGATTCATCTACAAATTACACAGCCACCATGGTAGGGTGGCAAAACAGATTTTGTTATGGTTGTTGATAGTTTAGGTCACCCTTAAAAAATCCGCTGGCATTTAAAGTGCTAAACAGGTTTCCGTAAAAACTTCTGTAGCACTCCTTCCACAGTGATGTGCTATTACATTAGTATTTTCCCAGAAATTCTAAATAAAATCCAATCTTGGTAGATCGCAATCACCAAGAATCAAACACCAAAAAGGTAAATAGTACTCACTAGAAATTCTGTACTGACTCTCTCCCTTGCTTAAAAAACACACTTTCACAATTTCCTCAGACCATGTAAGAGCAAACTTAACAGAAGTCACCGAATGAAAGACATTAATTAAGACAAAGTTAGAAGTATCAGATAAAGAATTTTCATAGCACACACAAAAAATTTTATACTCTGTGCTATACTATTCAAATATCATATAGCATCCTACTTTCTATTCTTCTCACTGACTTCAAGAGAGTCTTGAACTCATAATAGGGTGCAGGCACGAGACCTGGTGATGTCTGATCACCATGTACAAATTGCCAAGCACACAGACATCAATGACAGACAATGTAAGTCGAGCATCATAAACATTTCTACTCCTGTGGTCAGTGTTGCCAGTTCATGGGCTACAGTCTAGCATGAGGATCTCATCCAGAGAGATTTCCACTTTTCTTTATTCTAGGGCACCTCAGTACATACCTCATCTCCATCACACACGGTTCCAGGCTACAGTTTCTGGTTCTTGCAAGGAAGAGAAATTTTGTGGGATGGGGAGAAGGCTAATGGTCACTATCGACTGACACAGAAAAAAGAAAATTTTCCCACTTGCTTTTGCATTTTTTTTTAATTTTTACAAGGGAATTCTCTACCACAGCCTTGAAGATCACATATAGATAACAATAGGTCTGAGAGGGTCATCCATTGGCTTGTTGCTATAGGGTCTTATCTAAAGCCAGACAGTGGAGGGCTGCCTTGGGACCCACCTTGGGTAGGAGAGGAGCTTAGAAACTAGGATCTGAGATAAGGTCCTTCCTGACAACCCAGAAACAGGCACTGGTGGGGCCAGGAATCACAGGCCACCTTGCCAAGGCAGTACACCCAGTTCACATCTTACTCCTCTTAAACCTCTTCTGCTACTAGCTTCAATTTTGCATCCTTCTCTCCTAAGATCTATTTTGCAGGCAAATACCAGAGGGCTATGGCCAAATATAGCTTGGAACTGGGTAATTTTCTGAGCTTTGGTTGTAAATTTTAAAAATTGATTGTCAATATCTAAAAACAAGGCAATTCCAAATATCAGTAGAAAATTTGGGCTTGTCTTAGAAATGGGAAAATCTGGCAACTGGAGTAATTTTTCCACAACTGCAATGGGCTGGAGCTGAGAAGGAGCTTCACCTTCCCTGAGTGGAAAAAACACAAACTGACCTTCCTCGGCTGCCACACCAACAACACAAAATTATGTGACCAAATGTATGGTGTTTGTTTGTCCCCAGACACCAAACAAGCAAGAAAGCAATTCTGTGCAGACATCAGCTAGGTGTCCTCTAATTCAGTTCAATTCTGACACTGTCTACCTGGAAATAGTGTCAGATTCTACAAGTTGAAGGCTCAGTTCCCAAGACTGTCCCGTCCTTTCGGATGCCAATTGCAAGCTCCAGGTTGCTTTACATGTGCTTGTGACTGGAGTCCCCATGACTTCCTCCTCAGAGTCCACTAATTTGTGACAGTGGCTCACAGAACTCAGGGGAACATTTAACTTATGTTGGCCAGTTTCTTATAAAGGATATTGCAAAGGACACCCATGTACACCACATAGAAGATATGCATAGGACAAGGTATGGAGAAAGGAGCACAGAACCTCTATGCCTTCTTGGGTGCATCACCCTCCAGGAACTTCCATGTGTTCAATTACCTGGAAGTTCTCCAAACCCTGTTCTCTTGATCCTTTTACAGAGACTTCACTGGACAGCGATAATTGACAACTGTATAGAAATGTGACTGGACAAAAAGTGCATAATCTAATACTAATAGACTGAATGGACAAGCTCAGCAAGGCCTTTTCTGTTCAGATTCTTCATGGCCTCTCTGTATACATTCCTTCCTTCAGGTATGGAGCAGGACCCCTTCTGAAATGAGGGTCTTATGACCCACAATCAGACAAGATAAGTCAAAGAATTTCTTTACGATCAGCTCCTAGACAGAAAGGTAAGGGATAGAGTATATTTTTAGTTTGAAAAGCCTGCCTGGGGGAGAAAAAGAAGCAGGTGAAAGGCAAGCAGGAGAAGGTCAGAGAGAGAGATTCTATTTACTGAAGCCAACTTCTGAGGCCTAAAGCACCCCAACATTATAACAAGGGCTATGGGAGTTATGAGGCAGAAACCGTAAATAAAAACTAATGTGTATAATCACAATATCGTACCTTCTAAGACAGGTCAAGTGCTCTCTGGACCTATCAGTGCTTGAGTTTGCAGTGTTGACTCTATAGTTTCCTACAACTTTCATAGCTTCCACAGCACGAATGTAGAAGACTGTGTAAGGAAGACAGTATTTTCAAAATGGGAAGTATGGATCTCTGTGTCTTAGTAAAATGGCCCGGTATGAATCTCTGGTCTCCTATTCATCTTATTTACTCAAAATCTTTTTAAAACTTACCTTGCCCACTTGCTGAAGGAGTATATATATATATATATATATATATATATATATATATATATATATATTTACTTTTTGCTCCTCACTTCATTAAAGTTATGTGTTAAACTGCTACAGATAACCTTTTTGTCTTGTTAATTTCTCTCCTTTCCTGAAAAGCCATCATACTGCCATATCTGAGATATCTGTGGTTGGCTTTCCCCGTCTTAGTAATACAACAGTTTCTTTCTCAGTGTCAGAACAAGGGGAAAAGCAGGCCCCAAGTCTTCCAAGTCAGATAATACTCTTGTTTCTATACTCCACTCTGCTCCTTCCTTATGATCTGGCATAAAACATCAACATGGCTCGCAGAATTAATGGGGGGCATGGTTCTACTTTTAATAAGGCACCAAATAATACTTAACTGCCATAAGAAAATTATTTCTATAAAGATGTGAATGATAAAGCAACAAAGTTTAGAAGGCAAAGCATTAATTTGGGGATAGGACATAGATCTAGTTAAAACTTTGTCTCTGCCATTTTTTATCAAATGATTTTATTAAGTGAAATCCTGAGCATCAATTCCCGTATTTATGAGTGAAGAGTAAACATGAGAACATATGTAAAGAAACCAATACTGTGCTTGGAAAACAGTAGGGACTCAATAAGATTAGTTCCTTGTATTCCAAACTGGTGGCATAGAAGCAAGCTGACTTCATTCTCCACTACAGGAAACAAAAAAATATATATACAGCACTGAGATTATCACTAATAATATCCCAGAACTCAATTGTGAGTACTAGTTAGTTCCCAGGGCCACAGAGAAATGAAAAGAGCTCCATGCTGATGGTAAGACAATCAGATTTTCATGTCTGCAACACCTCTTCCTGAAATCTGCCCAGCATCAAACACGTAAAAACTCCCTCTGACTCATGGTTTCTACACTAGAAAAAGTGAAACTGTGGTTGACAACAAGCTTCTCTACCATCTTAAGTTCTCTGGTAGGAGGCCTGTCCCTGCCTCAACCCACAGGAAGCATCATGAGTGCCTGAAGGAAGAAATATCCTTAAGACAGCCAGAAACAATGGGAGAAGGTGGAACACTCACTCCCGTCCCTGAAAACTGCTCTGTAACTCAGCCAAAAGAATGGCTGCTGAGCAGCACCATGTTAGAGCAGGTATGTTCCAAAGTTCCTCTGAGCATGAAACTCAGCCAGCCTTCCCACACTGTTGGGATATCCCTCTTGAGACCTGCCCCACTCAGGACACACAGTGGTCCAATCACTTGTTAGAGCTGAGCAAAACTGGGCTTTCAATATCATCTAGTATCAAAAAGGAGGCAGTGACCTAGCAGGGAAAAAATTAAGAAATTCAATAGGTGAGTTACAAAGAATCTCCAAGCATCTATATCTAATGAAAACTAAAAGAAGCTAGAGAGAAGACTGGAATAAATAACTAATCTTTCAATGTGAACATATAGATGTACATCCACAAGAAAATCAACAATCAGGAAACCATGACCTCCTCAAATGGACAACGCAAGAAACCAGTGGCTAACCCTAGCAAGATGGTGATATGTGAGCTCTCTGGTCAAGATTTCAAAACAGTAGTTTTAATGACATTCAGTGATCTCTAAAAAAAAAAAAACCACAGAAGAGAAATTTAGAAATTCCTCAGAGAAACTTAACAAAGAGATTGAAATAATAATTTAAAAAATCAGAATCTTGGAACTGAGAAATACATTTGCAAAACTGAAAAAATTCAGTAGAGGCTCTCAACAGCAAAATGGATAAAGCAGAGGAAACAATCAATGAATCAGTGATCTCAAAGGCAAACTATTTGAAAACGCACAGTCAGAGGAGAAAAAAGAAAAAAGAATGAATAGAAATGGAGATTACCTACGAGACATAGAAAGTTACTCCAAAAGGCCAAATCTAAGGATTATTGGTGTTCAAGAGGGTATTGAGCAAGAGCAAGGGGCAGAAAGCTTATTTAAAAAGTCAGGAAACAACAGGTGCTGGAGAGGATGTGGAGAAATAGGAACACTTTTACACTGTTGGTGGGACTGTAAACTAGTTCAACCCTTGTGGAAGTCAGTGTGGCGATTCCTCAGGGATCTAGAACTAGAAATTCCATTTGACCCAGCCATCCCATTACTGGGTATATACCCAAAGGACTATAAATCATGCTGCTATAAAGACACATGCACACGTATGTTTATTGCGGCATTATTCACAATAGCAAAGACTTGGAACCAACCCAAATGTCCAACAATGATAGACTGGATTAAGAAAATGTGGCACATATACACCATGGAATACTATGCAGCCATAAAAAATGATGAGTTCACGTCCTTTGTAGGGACATGGATGAAATTGGAAATCATCATTCTCAGTAAACTATCGCAAGAACAAAAAACCAAACACCGCATATTCTCACTCATAGGTGGGAATTGAACAATGAGAACACATGGACACAGGAAGGGGAACATCACACTTCGGGGACTGTTGTGGGGTGGGGGGAGGGGGGTGGGATAGCATTGGGAGATATACCTAATGCTAGATGACGAGTTGGTGGGTGCAGCGCACCAGCATGGCACATGTATACATATGTAACTTACCTGCACGTTGCGCACATGTACCATAGAGCCTAAAGTATAATAATAATAATAATAATAATAATAAAAATAAAAAAAATAAATTAAAAAAAAAAAAAGAAATTAAGGAAAAAAAAAAAAAAAAAAAAAAGAAATAATAACAGAAAACTTTCTAAAACTCGAGAAAGATACAAATATTAAGATACACGAAGGTCAGAGAATACCAGATTTGATCCAAGTAAGACTACCCCAAGGCATATAATAATCAAACTCTCAAAAGTCAAGGAAAAGGGAGAATCCTAAAAGCAGCAAGATAAAAGAACAAATAACATATAAAGGAATTCCAATTAGTGTGGCAACAGATTTTTCAACAGAAACCATGCAGGATGGGAAAGAGTAGGACAATATTTTCAAAGTGCTGAAAGAAAATAACTGTCATCCAAGAATATTATATCCAGCAAAGTTATCCTTCAAATATGAAGCAGAGATAAAGTTTTTCCCAGGTAAGTAAAAACCAAAAGAATTCACCACCATCAGACTGTCTTACAGAAATGCTAAAGGGACTTTTTTAATCTGAAATAAAAAATAATAATGTGCAAAAAAGAAAAAAAGTAAAATTAAGTACAAAGACAACTCAAAAAAACCCAATACTGTAATTTCAATGTACAATCTGCTCATACTTCTAGTATAAAGCCGAAAAGAGAAATCTATCAAAAATGAGAATAGCTAAAGCAACCTATTAAGAGATGGGCAACATTAAAACATGTCAACAAAGACAACAAAGTGTCAAAATGGGGAGGAGGGATGGAGTTAAAGTATAGAGTTTTTTTTTTTTTTTTAGTTTTTTCTTTCTTTGTTTCTATTCTTCCTTTGTGATCTAAGTTGTCATTTTTTAAAATAATTTGTATTATCTAAAAGATGTTTTTTGTGTGCTTCATAGTAACCACAATGCAAAAACCTATTATAGATACACTAAAATAAAAAAGCAACGAATTAAAACATACTACCAGAGAAAATATCTTAACCACAAGAGGAAGACAGTAAGAAAGGAGAAGAGGAGTTACAAAACAACTAGAAAACAAGAAACAAAATGGCAGTAGTTAAGTCCTCATCAATAATAACATGGATATAAATGGATTAACCCTCCAATTAAAAGACATAGAATAGCTGAATTGATAAAGAAACAAGACCAAACTACATGCTGCCAAAAGAAACCCACCTTACCTATAAAGATACATATATACTGAAAGTGAAGGGATGGAAAAAGATAAACCAAAAAAGATCAAGAATAGCGATATTTATAACAGATAAAATAGACTACTAGTCAAAAACTGTAAAAAGAGACAAAGAAGGTCAATATATAATGATAAAGGGGTCAATTCAGCAAGAGGATATAACAACTATAAATATCTATGCACCCAACATCGGCGCACCCAAGTGTATAAAGCAAACAGATCTAAAGGGAGAGGTAGATTGCCACACAGTAGGCAATTAGTATTAGTAGGGGATTTCAACACTGCACTCAGTAGTGGACAGATCAACCAAACATAGAGCCAACAAAGAAACCTCAGAGTTAAACTACACTCAAGACCTAATAGACCTATTTGACATTCACAGAACACTTCACCCGTCAACGGCAGAACACATTCTTTCAATCAGCACAGGGAACATTCCCCAGAATATGATGTATCATAGGTCACAAAATGAGTCTCAAAAAATTCAAATAAGAAGAAATCATATCAAGTATCTTTTCTTGCCACAATGGAATAAAACTAGAAGTCAGTAACAAGAGGAATCTCAGAAACTACACAAACACATAGAAATTAAACAACATGCTTCTGAACAACCAATGGGTCAAGGAAGAAATTAAGAAGGAAATTTAAAAGTTTCTTGAAACAAATAAGAATGCAAATACACATTGTGCACATGTACCCTAAAACTTAAAGTATAATAATAATAAAATAAAAATGAAATAAAAAAAGAATGCAAATACAAACACCAAAATCTATGGAATATAGAAAAAGCAATACCAAGAAGGAAGTTTACATTAATAAACATCTACATTAAAAAAGTAAAACTACTTCAAATAATCAACTTTATGATGCACCTCAAGGAACTAGAAAAACAAGAACAAATCAAACCGAAAATTAGTAGTAGGAAAGAAATAACGTAAATCAGAACACACATAAATGGAGTTGATATTTTTAAAAGTATAAATAATGCAATGAAAGTTGGTTTTTTAAAAAGATAAGCAAAATTGACAAACTTTTAGCTAAACTAACTAAAAACACATAGAGAAGTCGCAAATAAACAAATTCAGAAATTAAAAAAGATACCTAACAACTGAGACCACAAGGATAATTAGCAACTATTATGAACAACTATCCACCCACAAATTGGAAAACCTGGAAGAAATTGATAACTTTTTGGATATATATAATCTAACAAGACTAAACCATGAAGAAATAGAAATCCTCAACAAACCAATAATGGGTAATGAGATCAAAACTATGACAAAAAGTCTCCTGTTAAAGAAAAGCCCAGGACGCAATAATTTCACTGCTGAATTCTACCAAACATTGAAAGAACAAATACCGAATTCTCCTAAAACTCTTCAAAAAAACTGGAGAGGGGAGAGTACTTCAAACACATTCTATGAGTCGAGAATTACCCTGATACCAAAATGAGACAAACATACAACAAAAAAAGAACACTACAGGCCAATATCACTGATGAACACAGATGCAAAAAATAAATAAATAAATAAAAATAAAAGCTCAACAAAATACCAGAAAACTGAATTCAACAACACATTAAAAAGATCACTCATCATGATCAAGTGGGATTCATCCCAGGGGTGAAAGGATGGTTCAATATACACAAGTCAACAAACGTAATACATCATATTAACAGAAAGAACCAAGAACAAAAACTATATGATCATTTCAATAGATGCCAAAAAAAGCATTCAATAAAATTCAACCTATTATGATAAAAAGCCTCAACAAACTGGGTATAGAAGAAACATACCTCAAAATAATAAAGACCATATATGACAAACACACAGCCAACATCATAGTGAAAGGGGAAAAAGTGAAAGCCTTTTGTCTGAGATCTGGAACAAGACAAGGATGCCCACTTTCACCACATTTATTCAATATAGTACTGGAAGTCCTACACAGAGCAATTCAGCAAGAGAAATAAGTGGCACCCAAATTGGAAAGAAAGAAGTCAAATTAGCCTTGTTTGCACACGACATGATCTCACATCTCGAAAAACCTAAAGACTACACCACAAAACTGTTAGAACTGATAAATGAATTAGCCAAAGTTGCAAATCCAAAATAAACATACAAAAATCAGTAGCATTTATATATGCCAATGCCAAGTAATCTGAAAATAATGTTTTAAAAAATCCCATTTACAATAGCTACAAAAAATATAAAATACCTAGGAATCAATTTAACCAAAGATATGAAAGATCTATTAAAAAAACACATAAAACACTGATAAAATAAAGTGAAGAGGACAAACGCACAAAAAGAAAAGAGATTACATGCTCATGGATTGGAAGAATTAATATTGTTAAAAATGAAACTATAAAACACTGATAAAATAAAGTGACGAAGACACACACACACACAAAAGAAAAGAGATTGCATGCTCATGGATTAGAAGAATTAATATTGTTAAAATGAAAATACTACCCCGAGCAATTTACAGATTCTATGCAATCTTTATCAAAATACCAATAACATTCTTCACATAAATAGAAAAAAAAACTTAAAATTTATATGGAACCATAAAAGACCCCAAATAGCCAAAGCAATCCTGAGCAAGAGAACAAAGCTGGTGGCAACACAGTACCTGACTTCAAAATATACTAAAAAGCTACAGTAACCAAATCAGCAAGGTACTGGCATAAAAACAGATACACAAACCAATAGAACAGAATATAGAACCCAGATATAACTCCATACGCTTACACCCAACTCATTTTTGACAAAGTTGCCAAGAACACACGATGGGGGAAGTTCAGTCTATTCAATAAATGGTGCTGGGAAAACTGGATAAACACACACAGAAGAATGTAAACTAGTGCATTTCCACTATGGAAAACAGTATGGAGGTTCCTCAAAATACTAAAAATAGAACTACTACATGATCCAGCAATTCCACTATTGGGTATATAACTAAAACAAAAGAAATCAATATATTGAAGAGATATGTGTAATCCAATGTTTACTGCAGTAGTATTCACAGTAGCCAAAATATGAAATGAACCTAAGTGCCCATCAATAGATAAATGAATAAAGAAAATGCAGGCTGGGTGTGGTGGCATGCACCTGTAATCCCAGCACTTTGGAAGGCCCAGGTGGGAGGATTGCTTGAGCCCAGGAGTTTGAGACCAGCCTGGGCAACATAGTGAGACCCCATTTCTACAATTTTTTTTTAATTAGCCGGGTATGGTGGGCATGCACCTGTAGTCCCAGCTACTGAGGAGGCCGAGGTGGGAGGACCACTTGAGCCCAGGAGGTCAAGGCTGCAGTAAGCCATGATTGCACCACTGCACTCCAGCCTGACCCTATCTCAACAGCAACAACAACAACAACAGAAGTATGGTAACTATAGATAATGGAATATTATTCCTCCATAAAGAAGAATGAAGTCCCATCATTTGCAGCAACATGAATGGAACTAGAGGTCATTATGTAAAGAGAAATAAGCCAGGCACAGAAAGACAAATATTGCATGTATTCATTTACATATGGGAGCTAAAACAAGAAGATCTCATGAAGACAGAGAGTAGATTGGTGGTTACCAGAGGCAAGGAAGGGTAGGGGAGAGGAAGAAGAAGGTTGATGAATGGGTATAAATAAATGGTTAGATAGAAGAAATAAGACATGATGTTCAATAGATCAGTAGGGTGACTATAGTTAACATTAGTCTATTGTACATTTCAAAATAGCTAGAAAAGAGCAATTCAAATGTTAACACAAAGGCAAGATAAATATTTAAGGTGATAGATATCCCAATTATCCTAATTTGATTATATGAATGTATCAAATCTTAACATGTACCCCCAAAATATGTACATCTATTATGTAATAATAAAAAAATTAAAACATTTAAAATACAACAAAAAAGACTGGTTCCTTCCCTATTTCTATATCCTACAGACAGCTGGAGCCAAGTCTCAGAAATCCTAGCCTTCTCAGTGATATGGAGAGAACATCTGAGCAGTCTGTACAGGAAATGCTAGGAATTACATTAACTTCAATACACAACCCACATAAACAGCAAGGAAAGAAAACCATCAGCCTGGGAAACTCAAGAGTAAAATTCAATTTAAAAGATAGAGCCACTGCCAAATGAAACACTGGTCCTTATACCTTAACCTTCTCTCTATGAATCCTGTATCTCCTGCCTAGAGCTTCTCCCAAGGTGCTGTTTGGTCAAGCCCATCTCTCAACACCCATCACCTGTGCTGTTGCTATATAGTAAAGTTGTGTTCTTTGCTACTGATATCAGTCTACAGAGCAGCAGCATTAGCGTCACCTGGGAGCTTGTTAGCAATGCCCCAGTCCAGACCTACGGAGAATCAGAATCTGCATTTTAACAAGATTCCAGATGACTCCTATATACATTTAAGTGTAAGAAGCTCTGCTGTAGTTCACGTACTGTGTCATTTGGGCACTTTCTTGTTTATATCAGTTGGGCTGTTTATTGAGCATGTTTTGTGTGCCAATAATTTTAGATACTTTATATCCTCTAATATTCACAAAAGTAGAAATTATTACGAATAACATATATATGCTTAAACTGCGACTCAGAGAGTTTGAGTCTTTTCCAAGCGGTCAAGAAGGGATCATAGTCTCTCAAGCAGTCATTTGTATCTCATTTCTAGAGCTGAAGCTCTCAACAGGGTTTAGGAAGAAGAGTCTTCACAATTGTAGTAATCTCTCTGAGAAACTCCATGAAATATATGATATGTAATTTTATTACACAAGTGAGGTGTATAAAAATCACAAACTAAGGCCGGGCGCGGTAGCTCACGCCTGTAATCCCAGCACTTTGGGAGGCCGAGGCAGGCGAATCACTTGAGGTCAGAAGTTCAAGACCAGCCTGGCCAACATGGTGAAATCCCGTCTCTACTAAAAATACAAAAATTAACCAGGCGTGGTGGCATGCGCCTGTAATTCTAGCTACTCAGGAGGCTGAGGCAGGAGAATCGCTTGAACCTGGGAGGCGGAGTTTGCAGTGAGCCGAGATCACGCCACTGCACTCCAGCCTGGGCAACAGAGCAAGACTTTGTCTCAAAAAAAAAAAAAAAAAAATCAAAAGCTGGAACATGAAAAAAGTGTGAGTTATCATATCTCACAGCTGCTTCTGAATCTTGCCAAGTCATCTGCTCCTTGGTCACTTGTTTTGCCCTCTGTTCATACTCACAGGCCAATAAGTTGTAAGAAGTATCAAAGCATTAGGAAATGTGTGTGAGGAAAACTTAAAAATAAGACAGCTTTGTTAACTTAATTTTTACCCCTGTAATTTGGAAGACAACCATGCCTGTCCCACTTTGGCAGTCAGATAACGCTAGGTGTAGCACTTATTATTTTGAAGCAGGGGCGTTTGAGAGCTATTGGCCTGGAAACTCTTCTTGAGCACTTTATGATGCAGAGAATCAGCCATGCAGCACTTTTGGTGCTGGAAATCTTCCCACCTAAATAGGCCAACACAAAATCACACACTTTCTGTACATCTCCGTCCCCTGAAAGTACCCACCACTGCCATCATATGCCATTAATGGCAACCAGGTGAGATGCCTCCTCTCTCAGCACGTATAGATGTTAAGTACCTACAGGCCAGGAATGAAATCTAAACCATGACACCTCTCCCTTGTCCATCTCCCACCTTTTTCCTTATTTCCATGCATTGAATAAACTCCTATTCAATGAGGACTTATTTAATAAGATGACAATGTAGTTTAATAATATGATTAGGCCAGGCGCAGTGGCTCATGCCTGTAATGCCAGCAGGTTGGGAGGCCCAAGCGGGCGGATGACTTGAGGCCAGGAGTTCGAGACCAGCCTGGCCAACATGGTGGAACTGTCTCTACTAAAATTTAAAAATTTACAGGTTTACAGGTGGTGCACACCTGTAATCCCAGCTACTTGGGAGGCTGAGGCAGGAGAATGGCTGGTAGTGGGAGGCAGAGGTTGCAGTGAGCCGAGATTGTGCCACTGAACTCCAGCCTGGGTGAGAGTGAGATTCTGTCTCAAAATAATAATAATAATAACAAACAGCATTTATTGAGTGCCTGCAACGTGCTAGGCACTGTATGCGATATTTTCAGATTTGTCTTCAGTTCTCACAGAGATAGGGGGAAAGTCAGGCTTCGATGGGGTTAAGTGACTTGCCCAAGATCATAAGGCCACAGAGGGGAGGGACTGGCAGTGGTATGCTCTTATGAGGTCACACAACATTGCACAGGCTCACTGGGCAAAGTAGCCTTTCTTCCCACCTCACCAAGCGCTCTACAAAGGAGAAAGAGCTCCAGGAGTCCTACTGGCCTCAAGATAGTCTCATGTTTCTACGGCACGGTTCTCAAAGTTTGGTCCACCTGGGCCGGCACCCTGGGCCCGAGAAACTGAATTTTCCACCACCCCATCTCTGCACCCACCCCGCGCCGGTACTTTCAGACGCTCATGAGCGAGATTCAGAATGGACTGGGGGTCATTCTGCACAAAGGTGGTCTTAGGTTTCCCATCAGAAAGAATATCGAGATTACCCATGCAAAATCCAGCGAGGCCCAGGGGCAGTTTACCAACCTCAAGGAAATGGACCGCCGTGTTCGGGCCCAACCTCAGGCAATGAGAGGAAACTGAAGGAGAAACCCACAGCACGCACGCAGGAGGCTGCCCTGCGTTGGCCAGCGGCCGGCGCCTCCGAGAGATCAGGGAAGAAAAGCTGTTCAGCCTGAGCACGCGGGGCGGGGACCGGGACCCTCAGCCTTCCCCTCCGCGACTGCCAGGGAAGGCACGCCCCACCCAGTCAGCTGCCAGGTTTGCGAGCACCACCTCCCAGGAAGCAGCCACTCCCGCCACCGCCCCTTCCCAGGTCGCGTTTAGATTGTCAGCTCCCGGACGTCCTGGCTCCACTTCCAGACCCCTGGGACACGCCCTCCCCCACCCCGACTCGTTTTTTTTCCCAGCCGAATGTGGATGGGGGTGGAGAGACTTTGGCCAACAGCTGCCTCCGCCTGGAGCAGGATTTAAGGTCCTGTCCAGCCTTGTCCCTTCTTTGCAAACCCCCAGATTCACACAGAAAACCCAATAAGCGCTCCACAGCCCCGCATGCTGCACGCATCTGCGGGCCGCGCCCAAGGCCAAAGCCCGCCAGTTTGCCCGTGTGCCACGCAGCCGCCGCCTTCTTCCCGCTTACCGCGCGGCCTACAGATGGGGAGAAGAGGGCAAGCCAGGGCAGAGGATGGCGCGACAACGGGACCAAACAGTGACCCCTGCAGGCGGCTGGACGATAACTTGGCCTAGGACGGGCCCCCGCCACTGCAAGCTGCGTTCCCTCTGTGCTCACACCCTGCAGCAGTCAAAGCACTCCCACTCACACACGGGCTGCACACGCATAGTTGCAGTACACCGAACTCACACACACTACACGCAAACACGTAGTCTTATGCACAAGCTCACACAGTAACATGCGCCCGCGCGCGCGCACACACACACACACATACACCCTTTGTACTGCATACAATAAAAAACTGGGCTTTCTGTTGTAGACTGAATAATGCCCTCCCCCTCTATCCCTAATCCCAAGATATCCAGGTACTATGCCTGGAACCTGTGAAAAATTACCTTATATTATAGGGAAGGAAAAAAGAAAAAGACTTTGCAGATGTGATTAAAGATTTGGGAATGGGAGATTTTCCGGCGTTAGCAGTAGGACCCAATGCAATCACAAGCATCCTTAGAAAGAAAGGCAGAGGGCCCGTCCATGCTTCCACTTATAAGAGGAAAAGGCAATGTGAGCAGGAAGCAAAGACAGAAGTGATGTGACCACCAGCCAAGGGATGCCAGCAGCCACCAGAAGCTGGAAGAGGCTAGGAGGTAACAGCCCCGTGGGGAGGAGTGTGGCACTTTAATATCTTGATTTCAGCCCAGTAAAACTCGTTTGAGTCTTCTGGCCTGCAGGACTGTGGGAGAATGTTTTAAGCCACCAAGTAGTAATTTCTTTCAGCAGCCATAGGAAACTAATAGTTTCCTATTCACACTTTCCACCCACAGCTCAGCATGCTGCAGTCTTTGAGATCGAAATTAGGATCATGTCACTTAACTTGAGCCAAGTTACTGAACCTTTAGCAGTTTCAGTTTCTTCATCTTTACTAACCTAGAAAAAATGCCTACCAAATGGGCAGATTATTGTGAGGACTCACTCGTGCATGCCTTCATGCTTTTATTTCCAATTAATAAATCATCTCCCACCATGTGCCAGACACAGCTCCAGAGGCTGGGTTAAACGAGACACCCTTTTGTAAGTACAGAACATAACAAAAGCTCTTAGAACCACACCTGTCTGGCACACAGTAAGTGCTCCACAGATGTTGCAATGATCATCATCAGAGTCTTGACACTGAGCCTCACTTCAGTGGGAGGTCAAACTAGCACTTCATGGAGAGAGAACACAAAAAAGAACAGGAATGAAAAAAACTGGAAGAGGCTTCTTACCCTCAGAACACAATAGTGTTCTGTTCATCCTTCTTAAGCCCCAGTTGCCTTCTTCCTTTCCCTCCAGTGGTGCTACACGTGCTTCCATTCAAGACTGGAAACATCCAGGGGACAGGGTCTGAGCTTCACTTCCTATGCCTCTCTCTGCTTAATGAGGCTTACTCTTATTCCTTACCATAACCCTGGCCTGTATCCACACAGAACTAAATCTTTTCCAAGTAGGCTTTCTCTTCCCTCTGCTCCCTGATCCGCTTCAGTCATTCTATCTCTGTTAAACAGTTTTCATAATCTAACTTCCCCTAATCTAGCTTATAAGTGTCAGTGTCCAACCCCAGAGCCTACACTCCAACTAAACCACTCTATTAGTTTGTTCTCAGCAAACTTTTCTCCACACTGACATTTAAGGACATTTCAGAAGGCACAGCCTTAGTCTAGTGCCACATAGGGACATCACTGGCTTTTTGGAAGGGACAATTCTTCACAGAATCACACTGTCTTAGGCATTATAGGGCATTTAGCAACCCTGGCTTTGATCACTAAATTAGAGTAGTACCACAGCGTGTGTGACAATCAAAACTAACCACACATTTCCCGGCAAAGATTGGGGAGGAGAGGCTGCATGGATGGGACAGTCCTTATGAACTTTTATTTTTCAGTTTAATTTGATCTCCATATTATCTTCCTGTTACATCTAATAGTGCCTGATTTAGCAATAGGTATCCATAATTATAGACAAAGTAAACACCCAAGAATATGCAGTGATTTGAAAGGCAGAGAATGTTTCCAAGAAATACAATACCCTCCACCACTCCGATTTCAGGCAAGTTGCTTGACTTCTATATCCATCAATGTTTTCAACCTCAAAATGGAAATGATAAAAATACTCAAGGACAAATGATTTTTATTCCCCATTCACAGTGTAGAATTATTCTGTGAAGTGGTTGCCTGACAAGGAACTACATTTCCTGCCTCCTTTGGCATGTATGTAGGGCTATGTGGTTATTTCGATGAAATGTTAGCAGCAGTGATGTATGTTGCTTTCTGTTAATGTGGTTTGGAAGTTGGCACACCTTCTCCACCTGTTCTTCCCTCATTTGCTAGCTTGATGTCAGTGCCCAGAACATACCAGGAAGCTACACATTAGAAATGAGAGCGCAAGAAGGTATGGAAGGATCCTGGGCCCTCTGGATCTCCATTTGGGGAAAACCTACCTGCCTGCAGGAATACTCATACTGATCATGAAGCAACAAAAAATAAATTGATTAATTAAAAACCTTGCATTGTTTTGAAGCCATTGGACATTGGACATTTTGGAATTTGTTAGAGAAGGAAGCATTGCCTTAACTCATTCAAATATTTACCTCTTGTGATGTGTTAAAGAAGGTAAACTACTAAGAAAAGCACATGGTATATAAAACACACTCATTAAATTCTAGCTATAGTAATTATTATTGTCTCTCTAAATTATTTAGTTTCTATAGCTCTTACGGTCAATATCACATTTTGGCAGTTCTTATATATGATATTAGTATTTATGTTTTTAGTTGTTTGATGTCTACGGCTCTATTTACTCAAAAATTATAACTGAGCACCCACTACATATCAGGCACTGGGGAAATAAAGATGAGAAAGGCACGGTCCTTGCTCCCAAGTTCTTTACAGCAGTAAAAAGTTTCATACCTTAGATGCCTCCTGTGTCTCCCATGTTGATCTACCTGGAGCCAAGCATAAGGTGAATGCTCAAAAATGTACCTGCAATAGTATACCTGCAGATATATTTGGAAAACAGAGTCACCACCACACAAACCAAATTTGTATGTGTTCACCCATGCCTCAATCCTCACTCTTAAGTGCTGAAATAATCCCAGGTAAAACTCTCGTCACTACAGTTGCACCAAGAATTTCAAATTGGCAGCTCCCCAGCAGGTAGAGGAACTTCCAGTCATTCTGGACATCAGGTGTAATCATGTGTTTTCTTCCTCAGAAGAATATGCCACCATTTGTCTCTTTTCTGCAAAGATCCAGGGCATTAAATCATAAAGGAAAGAAAAGAAAAGAAGAAGAATGGATTTAAGAAATCACTTAGTAGTTTCCTTAGGACTTAGCACATACAAAACACAAGATGAAAGAAAGTGAAGACATAATCACTTTTAATAGTCCCTTGGAAAAGCTCCATCCCCAAATGTCCTTCATCCTTGCTGCTATTTGTCGAAGGTCTGCAAAGATGAGTAGGAGTGTTTTATGCTAATTGGCTTTATCTGACATCCCTTTATCATTTGAAATTAATAGACAGCCTCATAGATACAAGGTTAATGGAATGTCTTCTCCACCTCAGATCTGCAACTTGGCATTTTCCCCCAAACACCACTTTCATCTTTATGTAAGTGATTGTGTCTATAAAGTCTTCTAAGAAAGGCATGTTGTCTAATCCCATCAGCCCATTTGTGAAACACTCCAGAGGGGAAATTGTTTACTGTCATTGTAGAAGCTATTCTGTTCTTGTCATGCTCCTCAACACCCCCCATGTTTGACATCTTCTTAGCATGGTGGGGAGATGGCAGCCCTATGTGCCAAGCACCAAGCACCAGCCACATAACAAAACTCCTGCTTTGCCAGCCCTTTGGAATAATGCCATATGAACAAAGTAAAGCTTAATGTGAAGTAGAACCAAACTCCACCTCTATGCACAGAGATGATAGAGGCCCTCTGCCTTCTCCTTCTACTCCTTCCTTTCTAGAAACACAGACTGAGGTGACATTTGGAAAAGAAGTATGAACGTGTTATAAAACTGGAAACACTTTTGGCTGAAGAAAGCCTTCTCTGCAAGTTCTGAATATCTTTGAGGGGCAAGAGTAGGTTAGAGGAGAGGGAGTAAGCAGAGTGACTGTTTTGGCCTTCAAGGAAGAGTCAAGCCTGGGCGTAGTGGCTCACCCTTGTAATCCCAGCACTTTGGGGGGCTGAGGCAGGCAGATCACTTGAGGCCAGATCAAGACCAGCCTGGCCAACATGGCAAAACTCCCTCTCTACCAAAAATACAAATATTACTGGGCGCCTGTAACCCCAGCTACTCAGGTGGCTAAGGCACGAGGATCACTTGAACCCTGGAGGTGGAGGTTGCGGTGAGCCAAGATTGTGCCATTGAACCCAAGCCTGAGCGACAGAGTGAGACTCTGTCTAAAACAGAAAACAAAATAAAAAAGCCAAGAGAATCAGCAGTTTGTTCAACTCAGATCACCAGAGGCCAAGAAGTTTTGAGAAGGACAGATAGAATGCAGAGTTCATAATGATAATTCCATATGCTTTATACTCCAAGAACTCCAGAGGCCTTTTCTGTTTAAACATCTTAAACAATATTGTGCCAGTATTTAAGACACACAAAAAGGCATAAAGAATAAAACAAAACAACCAGCATGGCACATGTATACATATGTAACTAACCTGCACATTGTGCACATGTACCCTAAAACTTAAAGTATAATAATAATAATAAAAAAAGAATAAAACAAAACAAAATGCGATAGAGGTTGTATATACATCTCCCATCGTCTCCCACTATATTCTAGCCCACAAGTAACCACTGTCCTAAATTTGTAGTTTGCCATTGGGTGCTTTCCCATGCCTTTGCCACATGCTAGTTGCTTTACATGTTTTTAGATGTTATTTACCTCTGTATTTTATGCACATCTGTATCAGATGTAAATAGAAACAAATAGATACAACAGAAAACAACAAAAGGACAGTAATCTAAACAAAATACAAGTTTATTCCTCTATCACATTAAAGAAATCTGGAGGTAGGCCAACCAGAGCTTTTATGGTGGCATTTAGGAATCCAGGTACCTATTTTCTATATCATCCTAGCTCACAGTTTCCATTTTTAAAGTAATCTTCTAGTGTAAAGTAGGCTGCTAGAATTTCAATCATTATGTCCACATTGTGAGCTAGAAGAAGGGAAAAATGTAGAAGGGCAAAAGAAAAGGTCATTAGCAGCTCAGCAAAACCCCTTTATGAAGTTCCTGAAAATCATAATCATCACTTCCACTTGCAGCTCATTTTCTAGAACTAAATCACATCACCACACCAAGCTGCAAGATCCCTTTTATTATGGGAAGCAATTTTCCAAATAATATTGGTATTTTATTACAAAGTGGAAAGTCGAGAATGTCTGTGAACAACTACAGTCTGCAAATATTTGCACTCTTTATATGCTTCTTTTTGCTTAATTGCATTTGTGAGATTCATCCACATTGAAAGTTATAGCTCTGGTTCATTAATTTTCCCTGCTGTATACTATTTTATTGTGTGAATATTCTACAATTTATTTACCTAGTCTCCTGTTTATGTTTTTTATTTTTGTTTTCTTCTTGGGATGGTTGAGAGGAAGTGTTTAAAGAAATGATGCTATGAACATTCTTATGCATTTTCTGGTTCATATATATATATGTGTGTTTCTTCAGGGATCTTAATACAAAGTAGAAATACTGGGCCATGGGAACATATCACTTCAATTTTATAAATTTTTCTAAAGGTGATCAAATTTTTCTATCAAATTTTTCTAAAGGTGATAGCACCATTGCACTCTACCAGCAGTCAGTGGTGTCCTTTGTACTCAAAGTCCTAAACAATATTTGGTATTTGGACACTTTTTGGGTGTCCAAATGACAGAGCGTACCCAAAGGAGAAGGAACCAGAAAACCAACTCTGGTAACATGACAAAACAAAGTTCTTTAACACCTCCAAAAAAAATCATTCTAGCTCACCAGCAATGGACCCAAACCAAGAAGAAATCCCTGATTTACCTGGAAAAGAATTCAGGAGGTTAGTTATTAAGCTAATCAGGGAGGCACCAGAGAAAGGTGAAGCCCAAAGTAAGGAAATCCAAAAAATGATACAAGAAGTGAAGGGAGAAATAGTCAAGGAAATAGATAACATACATAAAAAACAATCAAAACTTCAGGAAACAATGGACACACTTATATAAATGCAAAATGCTCTGGAAAGTCTCAGCAATAGAATTTAACAAGTAGAAGAAAGAAATTCAGAGCTCGAAGACAAGGTGTTGGAATTAACCCAATCCAACAAAGACAAAGAAAAAAGAATAAGAAAATATGAACAAAACCTCCAAGAAGTCTGGGATTATGTTAAATGACCAAACCTAAGAATAATTGGTGTTCCTGAGGAAGAAGAGAAATCTAAAAGTTTGGAAAACATATTTGGGGGAATAATCAAGGAAAACTTCCCTGCCCTTGCTAGAGACCTAGATATCCAACACAAGAAGCACAAAGAACACCTGGGAAATTCACTGCGGAAAGATCACTGCCTAGACACATTGTCTTCAGGTTATCTAAAGTTAAGATGAAGGAAATAATCTTAAAAGCTGTGAGACAAAAGCACCAGGTAAACTGTAAAGGAAAATCAGATTAACAGCAGATTTCTCAGCAGAAACCATACAAACTAGAAGGGATTGGGGCTCTATCTTCAGTCTCCTCAAGCAAAATAATTATTAGTCAAGAATTTTGTATGCAGCAAAACTAAGCTTCATATACAAAGGAAAGATACAGTCTTATTCAGACAAACAAATGCTGAGAGAATTCACCACTGCCAAGCCAACACTACAAGAACTGCTAAAAGGAGCTCTAAATCTTGACACAAATCCTGGAAACACATCAAACAGAACCTCTTTAAAGCATAAATCTCACAGGACCTATAAAACAAAAATACAGTTTAAAAACTAAAAACAAAAAAGCAAAAAGCCAAGGTATACAGGCAACAAATAGCATGATGAATGGAATGGTACCTCACATCTCAATATTAACACTGAATGTAAGTGGCCTAAATGCTCCTCTTAAAAGATACAGAATTTCAGAATGGATAAGAATTCACCAATCAACCGTCTGCTGCCTTTAAGAGACTCACCTAACACATAAGGACTTGCATAAACTTATAAAACAATTCAATGTAAGAATCCTTGAAAGTATTCTGCTCATAGAGAAGACAGTATAATAAACTGATTTGTAAAAGGCTATAAACTATCATATTCTTATATTTTGTTGTAAGGAGTTCAAAGAACTCAGCAACATGGCTATCATCATCTATGAAGAATCAACCATAAATATGTGTCTATTGTGAAGGCTCGATATGGAATAATTAAGTGAACTGTAGAGGATCAAGCACTCAGCAGGAGGGTAAAGAATAGAACTTGTCCCTCTTAATTTGTAATCTGGACTGCCTGCCTAACTGCAGTTTTCTGACAATGCTGAACATGTATTCATTCATTTATTATTATTAATTTTTAATTTGCAAATACCTATTACACACTAACAATGTACCAGGCACAATACTAGTGTAAGGGAGAGGTATTTTGAACGCTTATCTTATTTATATATATATTTCCATCTCCTTTTTAAGTTCTTTCCCCCAATTCAACTAATTATGTTTTTTGAGTTCATAGATTTGGGGAAGTGATGTGAAAACAGTAAACAGAAAAAAAAGCTTCTCTTTGATTTTGTGTTTCAAAAAATTAGGCCCTCAGGGAACACACAGACTTAATACAGAATAAAATATTTGAGTAAGAAACCTTAAAGATAAGAGCAAGGCTCCTATCTGTCTCCTCCACTCTTCCTTCTAGGAAATGATTCACTGAACTAAACTTAAAATATAGGAGAGTTGGAGGAGGGGTAATAGGAGTCCAGATGTTGATGAGTCTTGAAAAAGGGGCTTAGTGCCTGTTCCAGGTAGGAAAGACTGCAGAATCATATTGAGACAGACCACGCCTCATCCAACAGCACAGTCCGTCCAGACCCCAGTATGGTGCAGGAGCTGCAAAATGATGTGGATTGCACCTGATTGAAACAGTGGTGAGATTCATTGGATGGAGGACGCCTGTGATTGGGAAGGGAATGTCCCTCTGGTGGCCTCTGTGAACACTTGACAGAGACCTGGAAGGACAATAGTTGTCATTGCAGGTGCTGTGTGGACAGAGAACATGGACATGTTAATGGGGTGCCCATGTAATCCCCTTACAAATGGTGCACAACCCCATGGAAATAGATAGGGGACCACGTCAATTCATATTACATTTTTTACCTTGGCAGAACAGGGATTTGTAAATAAAATTGCACTATTTAATTAGTCCGATTACTATTTAATTTAATTGGACTATTCAAGTTTTTGTCCATCTCTGTTATGAATAGTGATTTTATTGACTGAACCAGCTTTGGAATTACATAGTTTGGGAGGGAGATAATAAATGAGTAAGCAACTAAATTAACAAAATAATTATTGGCTGTAAGAAGTGTCAGAAAGGAAAAAATTAGGATACTAGAAAATAACCAGGACTGATCTAGCTAGGGTGGTGAAGGAAGGCCTGAAGGAACAGCCAGCACAGAGGCCCTGAGGTACGAGGCAGCATGGCCTGCTCTGGGTCCCACAGAAGGCAGCTGAGCCAAGTGAGCAGTGGATTAATGCTGTACAGGTGGTGGGGACCACAGGGTACAGGACCTTGTGGGCCATAATAAGGAATTGAGGTTTTATTTCATGTGTCAGGAGAAGTTGTTTAAGGGTTTTAAGCGGGATAAATAATAGTCAAATCTATATTTTAAGAAGACTAATCTGGCTTCTGTGTGGAGACTGGATTGTGGAAGGAAGAACATGAATGGAAACAGCGCTCCAGGGAGAAGCTTCTGCTGTGGTCCAGGCCAGAGACTGCAGAAACTTGAACACAAAATGGAAAAAAAAAGTGGAAAAATACAAGATCTATTTTAGATATAGAATCAAGAGGACTGTCTGATGCATTTGAGTGTGGGAAGAGGCACAGGTGGATGTCAGGGTGGCTCCCAGGGGTCTGCTTTTAGTAACCGGGTAGACATCAGGGCCGTTTTCTGAAATTGGGAAAGGGGGATGCTGGGAGGATGGTGATGCTTTTTCAGGGACGTGGCAGGAAATCAATTGCTTCAATTTGGACTTACTCAGTTTACTATGGCAAGGAGTCCTCCACATGGAGTTTTCAGACAGGCAGTTAGCTATGACTCAGGGGAAGTATGTCAGAGGAGAGGTCTGGGGAGATATTCAAAGTCCTGCAAGCGGATGCAATTGTTTAGGGAAAGAGTGAAGGAGAAGAGAAGAGAGCCTGAAACTAAGCCGGGAGGAATCCAGCATTTAGAAGTCTGGCAGGCAAAGAGGACAAGGTGAGCTTGCCTTTAATGTTAGAATTGTCTTCATATTTCTTTCATTCTTCATTTTCCTCTTGTGGTAGTTCTGCTTGGTGACCAGTACAGCCTCAGGGAGCTGACAAGAACCGGGCCTATTCCCCATATGTGACTCTTATAAGGCCTGAGCGAATCTCCTCATGTCTTAGTTTCCTCAGCTACACAAAAAGGCCACTGTGGTAGCAGCCACTCCTTCCTTAGGGTTGGTGAGAAGTGTCAGGATGGAGTTAGGCTCAAGCACTAAGATTTACATTCAAATGCCAGCCATTTTCTCAGTCTTTATGAATAATCCAGACTTTGTGTTTTGGACCCTTAGACATAGTAATAACGCAAACGGAATCAAAATCATCATTCATATTATTAACAAACATTTCTGAGTAATGTCTTGAGTAAATGCCTAATAAAGTTTAAGAAATAAAAGTAACTCATGTTTATTAAAGAGGAATTACTAGGCTTCCATTCATAAGCTTCAATATCCTGCTTAATGGATTCCATACCTAACATAGAAATCCAGTGAATGAATTATGGTCAAACAGTCCACAAAAATTACGTGGTTTCCTTTTTTACTGTTGTTTCCCCTACGTGAAATAACAATGAGGAATGTAGCTTGAATAAAGGCATTTCTTGTAACAGAATGAAAGCATTAGGGTGACGCTGGTTGTATTTTAGCTGACTGGAGAGCCTCAAAGCTTTATGGTCGGAATGTGCCCCCTTGTGGAAGATGTGAGTAAAAAACCGTAGAGAGGAAACAGTATTGTGGCCGAGATCTTGGGAAAGAATTGAAGGTGGGGGAGGACTAAAGAGGGAGGAAACAATGAATTAAAAGCCTGTTGACTACACTTCGTAAATAACCATATAAGGAAGAAGGTATTGTATCAAATAAGGAAATGAGTGTAGCCAGGTGGAAAGGAGAACCTGGATTAGGTTAGCTCGCAGTCTTAGGTTCCAGAAAACTTGAATCATTAATAATGAATATAAATGAAATAGCCACTGAATGAGGCATTTCAGAGTGATGTCTCTGGGCTCAGCCTGGCTGGGTGCAAATCGTGGCTCTGTTAGTAGCTGTGTGACTTCAGGGCGTCATTTTACTGTTCTCTAAGCTTCAGTCATCCCATCTGAATAACAGAATAGTAACAGTGCCTTTTTAGATGCTGGCTGTTGTTGTAGGTAAAGGTTGCTGTGAGGAGTAAATGAGGTAAAGTATAGAAAGTGTTTTTAGTGTGGTGTCTGCGGTACTGAAATAGTTATCACCACTACCTGCCAGTGTGTGCATTTTAAAACGGTGAAAGACATTTCCTTTTCTGTTTTTAAAAATGGCTTCCAGATACAGACAATCACCGACTACAGAGGAAAGCTCTGTGGCTCTGTGAAAGTTGTGAGGCTGAAGATTTTTTAAGCCTTTCTATAAGGCTGCTCCAGAGATGGAAAACAAGTTCCCCCTCGACTCATATTCTATGTGGGGGGGGGGGGGGGGCAATCCGTCCAGACACATTTGGATCAGTGTGACTAATTTGTTTTTACACAGTTGAGGTGAGGTCAGTGAGGGGCTGGGTACTTAGCTGAGCAAGGCTGTTTGGGTGGGTGGTGTGGGGCAGGGGTCAACTTGCTGCGATAGGCAAAGGCAGAAATGGGAAAGGAAACCAGGGCCACAGAAAGAGCCCAGGTTTACTGGAACCCAGAAGAGCTCTACTCCCAAGAGGACACAGGAGAACTTTACTGGGCCAGTAAACATTTCCACTCAAGCAGCTACATGGTGTCAATGGGCAAACAAAAAAATAACAGGATAATTATAGAAAGTTTTCTGAAACTTGCTTTTATTTGTTTTTTAAAGTGTTTGCCTTTTAATTTCCTCAAATGTGCTGCCAAAAATTCAGGTATTTTAAAATGTCAGGAAGCACTGGTATGACTAAGTCTAAGAGCTGCTATCAGGGAAGGAGGTCAGCAGTGTGCCTTGGGTTTGAGGGCCGCACACCCAGCCTGAAGGGCTCTCCTTTAGAAGGAATCTTCAAGAAGATGTGCTGACAGATGGTTCTGCCCCATTTCTCATTCAATGGAGAGCTCCACAAGCTGGGTTTGAAATGCTACTTTTGTGAAATAGTTATCAGATAGGGAATTCCATTTCAGTTAACTAACACTTGGAAGTTACCTCCCCTCTCTTTAGTCACCGTAATGAGTAAGTTTCTTTTGTTTTCTTATATCACAAAATGACAGCCCAATAAGCTTTGGAAATTAATTCATTCCAGTGAATGTTATGAAATGAAACAAAACCAGTTTAATGATAATAACTGAGGTTGGGCATCTGTGACATTCCCTGTAGCCACCCTGTGCTTCTTGCCTCCCTTGGCAGGCTCCTCGGCCTGGGTCATTCATTTATGCTCCCCATAGTACTCCATCCAGCACTCTACCACCCTCTCCTCAGAAGCTCTCTGCAACTCCCACCTAGCCAGTTCACACCTCTGGGTCACTCACATTTTCTGTTTTGTCTTTTCTGGATCTGGGCTGAGAAGCGAGACCATTGCTTGCAGGGAGAAATCCCCAGATGGTGCTGTCAGAGTCTACCATGTATTTATGCTCTCAAGCTCTGATTTGAGACCTCAAGACTTGATTCAAATCTTGTATTCATTTTTTTCTTTTTATCTCATCACATTCTCCATGGTGTCTGACTCAGACCTATTCCTCTACCCTTAGATTCTCAGCCTGATACTACCACTTCCCACTCTTAGGAAATCATATTCCATCCCGTATTTTAGAAGATCTAGGGTAGTTTTCTTGGCTCTCGTTTGTCCACAACAGACTGATTTTTGTTGTTACTCTAAGACATTTTCTTGCATGGCACAGTGGGGTAGGCCTTCCTTTCTGCCAAGGCTGACCCAACACTCTTCTCTGGATCCTGTTCCTTGGAGCCTTCTTGAGTGACCATCTCCATCAACTATCCCCCTTCTCTCTCCTTGTAAGTTGCTTCCTTTATGCTTCCTTCTCCTCTATTCGGTTCCAGTTTTACTTACCTATGACTCAACTTCTGCTTCTCTTTCAAATTTTCTTGAAATTAACCTCTGTGTTTATTTCCAGTGACCACTGTCCTTACAGTCTAAGCTGGACCTTATCACTGTTTTACAAGCATTTTCTATGAGGCCACTGATACCTCTCTTTAGGCCTTATTTTTCTTAACTCCTCTGAAAAGTTTCAAATGACTGACCATCCTCCCATCTTCTTGATACTCTCTCCACCTCCTATCCATATGATTCTGCCCCTCTGAGTGTTTTCTTGTTGTCCCCCCCCCCTTTTTTTTTTAAGCACTGGTTTTGTCTTGCCCCTTCCAATCCATTTTCCATGTGTGGTCAGAGCATTCTACCTAAAATAAAAATCTGATCATGTCACTCCTCTGCTTAAACCATGCAAGCTTCCAGTTTAGGATCCACCCCAAATCTATAACATGGCTCATAAGGCTTTGTCCATCTCTTTGGCCTCCCTCCTTATCACTTCCCATTCACTCAACTCTTCTCAGTCTGTTTCCTCTAATTAAACACTCTTCCTCTACCTTCCAGCTATGCCCTCATCCCTCATTGTTCCCTTTGACAGGCAAAGTCCTGCTGGTTTTGCATGTTCAGTTTAGCTATCACTTCCTCCTGGAAGCCTCATCTGATCTCTTCCATTCATGGGTTGGCTGTCTCTACTATGCGCATGTGCTCCTGAGCCATCCTTTCTCTTTCCTTCTATAGATATAACCATATCATTTATGAGAGAGATATATATTCTCTCGATAGCTAGCTAGCTAGCTAGATAGATAGATAGATAGATAGATAGCTAGCTAGATAGATATCTCTTTTTTCATCTCTGACTCCCACCCCATTCTGTGCACTCCATGACAAAAAGGCTTTGATTGGTTAGGTCAACACAGAACCCAGAAATGACACGTGGCAGAGACTTAATTATCAGGACAATGAATTAATTTGGTTATACAATCCAAATAATAACTAATAGTAACAAAAATTAACTAACATTTCCATAGTGCTTGTTATGTGTGAGTCATCGTTCTAAGTACTTGAGTACTAAATATTGTAATAATTCATTTAATTCTTCTAACATTCACAAATGGTAGATCCTATCAGGTTTTTATTTTTATAGAAGAGTAAACTGAAAAATAATAGGATAATGTTTTAGACCAAGGGTAAACAAATCACTGCTCTTGGGCCAAATTCAGCCAGCTGCCTGATTTTGTAAGTAAAGTTTTATTGATAGATAGCCATGCTCATTCGTTTATGGAGTCTTCTGTGGCTGCTTTCCCACTATAATGGAAAAGTTGAATAGGTATGACAGAGACTATATGATTCACATAGACTAAAATATTTACTATCTGGTCTTTTATAGATTCATACAGAGTATCTGCCCCAGAAGTCTGCATTTGAAGCATGCTGAAAAATCATGTTTATTTATGTCATCTTTTTGTTTCTATCCTGAGAAGACAATCCCACTACTCCCAAACCCCCTTTTTAATTTTGATTTTCCATTTTATTATTATTGTGTTGTGGTAGTATATTAAAGCAAAATCCATCTGTCTATAATGTAAAATAATTTTCCTTGGTAGAGTCTTTTTTTTTTAACCATGACCTGACTATTTATATCTTATAGAATTTAAAAGTTGAAAGTGCCCATGACCTCACTAATCTTTTTAAAAAACAAACTTGGCAAATGAGATCTGGAGATGGTGATTTATTTGCCAGGAGTCATGTGATCAGTCATGTAGGGTCTGGATAACAGCCCAATTCCCCTGACCTTCTGAAGAAGGCCCTGGTGGCCCAGCTCTCTGCCTCCTTGTTGGCAGGGGTCCTGAGCACCCTCTCTGGCTGAGACAGCAAGGTCAAATGATTTGTTTTTCAAATACATACAGCCAATTCCTAAGCTGTCAACAAAAACAGGACCCAGAGAGTCTAGCTAAGTTATTGCTATTATCTTTCTGTTTGACCTTGTCTAGACTTCCACCCTGGCTTCTTTGTTTATCTCATTTATGCATGGGGTGTGTGTGTGTGTGTGTGTGTGTGTGTGTGTGTGTGTGTGTGGAGTCTCCGGTTTTCATGACCAAACCTTAAGCAAAGGAGAAAAATGCCTTCAGGTCTAACTAGAATGAACGCTACTCTAATAAATATTAGTTTTGATATCATCTGAGCCCTAGGATACGAATATGAAATTCCAAATGGTTATTATTCAAATCAATCAGTAAAGAGTACATCAGCGCCTCAGTGGAGCTGCACAGCTCAATTAGCACACATGGCATCTACTCAGCGTTTCCTGGATGCAGCTCACATCACCCAGGACCCTGTGTGAGCAACACTGTGGTTAAGGATATGTCACAGCGAATCAACAAAATATGCAGTTTGATCAGCACATTCTGAGAGCAGATCATTAAAATATGCAACCAGATCCCCCAAGTGCATGAAAAATTAACTAACGAGTTTTGTATCTTGATCAGTTTAATGAGTGAGAAGTCGCTGAACAAGAGTGTCAAATTGTACAGTCTGGCAAGGGGGCAGACAATTGTCAGAGAGCAGCTGGGAGGGCCAAAGCTAATACTTCTGGTTTTCAAAATACCAAGCCTTAGAATTCAATGTCAGAAAAAGCTGATTAGTATTAAGATATTGTCCAGCTTTTGTCCAGCAGGATGTGATGTGATGTAGAGCCTTCTGATGTAAATGAAACATTGATTCTCTGTTTCAGGCTTCACTAAGTCTTAACAGACACAGCTATGCGCCTGGAAGGCCCTGCCAATGGCATCATATACACATGTGTGGAACTAAGAGGCAGTGGCAGGCTTCTGGAAATATCTAAACCATCCAACCTTAAAGAGCAACTAAAAGGAGGAGAAAAAACTTCTTTAATCAAACTGTGTCAGAGATGCCTCATGCTATTAAGCAGGACTTAATAAACCAAGAATGTCCAAGCTAGAAAGTGGATGGAGAATTTGAGTCAGTTAAGCCCAAGTGGTTGAAGATCACTCGAGATTTGTGAATTGGATTGTCACAGAAGACTATGGGGCCTGCTGTCACCCTGCTATTGGCAGGATGCTGATGGTAAGGTTGACAACCTACTCTTAACACAGCCACACATGCCCCTAGTGACTTGGCCCATGTATAAACAGGGACTTGAGCACCAGTCTGTTAATTCTGCTCTGATACTTTATCTTGGCTGACCGGCTGGCATTGCAGCTGTGGGAATATTGGTTTCCCAGGGCATAAATTTACCCCCTTTTATAGTCAGCTGGGCAACAGAAAGATGGCAAGCCCAAATAAAAGGCAGAAAGCAAATCCAAATGGGAAACATTCTGCAGACAAAGGGGAAGATTGGCAGCCTGGCAAATGCTGAGACCAGAGCTGGCTGCTGGTTGCCCTTCCAGTGAGCATGTACTGTTGGAGCAGAGGAGATGGGAAGAGAAGCAAACAGTCGTGTGTGTGTGTGTGTGTGTGTGTCTGTGTGTGTGTGTGTGTGTGTTTCTACTTTTAATTAGACTTTCCTGGACATAGAATGACCTTTTGTCAGATGTGGTATGTGGAAAATTTTAAAATATGTTAATATTTTAATAAATTAAATATGTTAATATGTTAATAGTTATGATTATATTTTCATGAATGTCAGATAAAATAGAAATAGCACATCAAACTCATGATTTCACTAATATTTCTTAAGGTGAGGTAAGTAAAGCAAAAGTGAGCCAAATTAAGACAAACAACGAAAAATACTGCATTTCAAAATAAAACATGAAATGAAAAATAAAGAAAAACACTATATATGCAACAAAACGTGATAATGGATATCTCAAAAATTATAAAGGGATTTTCAAATGGCTTAAAGTTTAGGAAAATTTGGACTAGATTACTTTCTTTAAATAAGAGAGTTTCATGCAATTCAGTCAATGAAACAGGACATATGAAAAGATACAGCTTGGAGTGGATAATTTTAAGCAGGAAAGGAGGATTGGAAATAAAAAAAGGATCTCAAAGTTTGTCATTTATCCCATTTTCAATTGTCCGGGGGGCTAAGGAAAACTCTTCAGCCATAAGCCACTCTTGAGGCTGACATATTAATGGTCCATCATGAAACCATAAAAGTACTTTGGATTACCAAAAAAGTTCAATTACTACAAGTTGTAATTAAATTTGTACGAAGAGTTTATTGTAGATTATATCATACATCAAAAGTACACATACTATATATGTATATCATACATATACACACACACACATTTGTATATTTTAAAAGAATAAAACAAACACATATGTTCCCTCTAGCCTACTTCAGAAATAGAAAATGACTATTTCAGAGCTGACAATGTTCCCCTCCAATAACAACTCTGTTCCCTTGCATTTCCACATAACTCCTGTATTGAGTTTAATGCTGATTTTACTTCTTTTTAATAATCTTACCACATATGCCTGTGCTGCTAACATATTGCCTAATATACTTAAATATAATATTTTCTGTCCTTGCATTTTATATTAAAAGGATCACTCTACATGGATTCTTCTGTGACTTGCTCTTTTCACTCAACATTATGATTTTAATGTTTATACAAGTTAATATGCATAGATTTAGTTAATTTTATTCCTATGTGCTATTTCAGTGAATCTATCACAATAATTTATCCACTATACTGCTTATGGACATGTGGATTGTTTTTTTGTTTTTGAATGTGAATAAGGCTGTTTTTACGGATCTCCTGGTGTTCATGGGCAAGAGCTTCTCTTGGTAGACACCTGGGACTGGCATTGCCAGGGACAGGCATGTGCTTCTTCCATGTCATAAGGTACTGTCATATAGTTTTCCAGAACAGTCTTATCAATTTGCATTCCCACCATTGACAATAGTAACAAAAATAAGGTACCTAGCAAAAAAATGTACAAAGCCAAATATGAAATAAAATAATTTATTGAAAAACATCAAAGAAGACCTAAATAATTTTGGAATTATGGCAACCTTATGAATGTGAAAATTTAATGTAAAAATGTTAATTCTTCCCAAATTGTCTGTACATTTCATACTCTTTCTCTCCCTCTTTCTTTCTTCCCTTCCTTTCCCTTCCCTTTCCTTCCCTTTCCTTTTCTGTCTCACTCTGTCACCCAGGCTGGAGGGCAGTGACATGATCACAGCTCACTGCAGCCCTGTCTCAACCCAAGGTCAGTCAATCCTCCCACCTTAGCCTCCTGAGTAGCTGCCACTACAGGTGCATGCTCCCATACCTGGCTAATTTTTCTAATTTTTTTGTAGAGATGAGGTTTCACAATAATTCCCAGGCTGGTCTTGAAGTCCTGGGCTCAAGCCATCTGCCCACCTTAGCCTCCTGAAGTGCTGGTATTACAGGTGTGAGCCGCCACACCTGACCCATACTATTTAATTTAAATTTAGATAGAGTTTTACATGGAAGTTGCAATCTGATTCTGAAGTTTACATGGAAATGCTAAGGGTCAAGAATCACTACAATAATTTTGAGAAAGGAAAAATAAGGCAATGTGCTCTACCAAATATGGTAATTGAAACAATGTGGTATTGGTGCAGGGATAGACTATATTCTAAAAGAACAAAACATATTATAGATTCCGGAAGCAGACTCTTCCCTAGAAGAAAATGGTATATGTGAAGATGGCAGTACAGCTCACTGGAGAAGGGATTCACTCCTAAAACAAATGGAACTCTATTAATTGATTATACAAAAATAAAATTTTTTAAATACAGATCCTTATATTCCACCACAAACAACTGTCAATTCTTTGTGGATTAAGGACTCAAATGTGAAATGCAAAACTTTAAAAACTTTTAGGAGACAACAAAGGAGAATATATTTATAATCGTGTAGAGAAAGATTTTTAAAATAAGACACAAAAAAGCACAAAGCATAAAGAAAAATTTTATAATTTTGACTACATTAAAATAAATACATCAAAGGAGTTTTTAAAATATCATAAATAGGTCAAACTTTAAGCCACAGACTGGGAGGACATATTTGAGATACATATACAGGAAAAAGAACACATAAAATGCATACAAAGAGCACTTATGAATCAAGAAGAGAAAGATCAAGAATCAAATGGAAAAATAGGCAAAAGATATGAATAAACACTTCGCAGAAGAAAATATGAATGGCAAATAAATATTGAAAGATGTCCAAACTCACTGATGAGCAAAAATTTAAAAACAAGCACTATTAACTGTTAATAATGATATAAAGAACTCTCACCCACTACAGATGAGAATGTAAATCTGGACAGCTATTTGGAAAATAAATAAGCATTTTCTGTAAAGTGAAAGATTCACATATCCTATGACCTAACAATGCCATTGCCAAGAGAAACACTTGCACATTTGCATTAGGAGACATGTATAAGGATGTCCAAAGCTGACTCTTGCAGTTGCTACAGCTGGGAACAAGTCATATTTCCATCAAAAAAAGAAAGGATAAAATGAGAGAAAGACATACAGTGGAATACTATGCAACTGTAAAAAGTAAATCATCCACGGCATCATAGGATGAATCACAAGAATGGAATGTTGAATGAAAAACATTGAGTCACAGAAGAATGTGTACTATATTACCACATTAATATTAATATCTCAAAACATGTAAAATAGAGAAACAAATAGGTTATAAAACTATGAAGCAAAAAGCAAGGGAATGATGATATACAATTCAAGCAATGCATTATTTCTAGATGAGAAGAAGGAGGAAAAATTGGGGAGTGCATACATTCTAATTGCAGTTAGTGTCTATTCGTTAGCCTGAGTCGTGAGTATGTGAGTGTTAATGTCATCATTCTTTAAATTATATATTATACATAATATAGATTAATGTATAATATACATAATATAGATTGTGTATAATATAAAATCTATATTATGTATAATATATAATGTCATTCTTTATATATAAATATACATTACATATACTCATTTGTATATGTTGTAGAACTCACAATTTTAAAAAAAGAAGTTATACAAGTAACAAATATGGCAAAATTTGTGAAAGTGTCACTTGATTAACCAAAGAAAGGGTCATTCTTTTCCAGAATGAAAAAGGAGCTGTGATAGCAGGATATGCACTGCCAGAAGTTCCAGCAATTCTTTGGGGACACCAGTACATACATAAGCATTTGGCAACTGGCACGAAATAGATATTTAATCAAGTTGGAAAAGGGCCGGGCATGGTGGCTCATACCTGTAATCCCAGCACTTTGGGAGGCCAAGGCGGGTGGATCACTTGAGGTCAGTTCGAGACCAGCCAGGCCAACATGGTGAAACTACAAATACAAAAGAACTAGCTGGGCATGGTGGTTTATGCCTGTCATCCAAGCTACTTGGGAGGCTGAGGCGAGAGAATTGCTTGAACCTGGGAGACAGAAGTTGCAGTGAGCCAAGATCGCACCTCTGCCCTCCAGCCTGAGTGACAGAGTGAGACTCTAAAAAAAAAAGAAAGAAAGAAAGAAAGAATAATAGTAATAACAATAATAAAGTTGGAAAAGGAAGGAAGTGAGGAACAGAGGGGAGAAAGGCAGAAAAAGGGGAAGAAAGAGGCTAGCTGCCCTCAGTTTGTAAATAATTGATTCTACACAATAAATAGATTCCTTGTTTGGAAAGAGTTCAGTGCTTGTTTTCACGGAGGGAGAGCTCTATTCTCTTGTAGAATTTAGCCCATTGTGTCTTCATGTTGCTAATGGCTATACTGACAGCTATAGTACACCACGGAGACTTGCTTGTCAAACATTAACTACTATGCCATGTTATTATAGATTTTTTTTCTGATAGAGTAATCACTACTACTTATATGGAATGACAGAAGCTGCCTGATAGTATTTAATCTAATTTGAAAATACAAGAAATAGCCCAGCTATGTAAGACATAGAAAGACCCAAAGGGATTTTTTTTTTTAAAGTCAGAACAGGAAAGGAAGCATTAAACATACAACTAAACTCTGACAGACTGCACCTTTTGCTTTGGTTTCATGGGAATTGGGGTTGTAGGTAAATAATACAGTATGTTGATTGTATGCTTGAATCTGCATTTTAAATTAAGTTTTAAAAGTTGAATAAATACAAAATAATATTCACCACATATTTCTTAAGTACAAAGAGGATAAAAAAAGAAAACTTACGTACATATCATGCAGCTTTTAGAAAATAGAACATTAATGCAATCTTAAAGCTCTTCGCGTATTCTAGCTCCTCAACATTCCATTACCCTATGAGAAATAATGACTATCTTGAATTTTATTTATATCATTCCATGTTTTTATTTCTAGTGTTATATATTTATACATATTCTTAAACATTAAAATCTTTTCTTACACATTTTTGCACTTCATATAAATATAATCGTAGTGCATTTTTCTACTATAACTTGTTTTTTTAAATCAGCACCCTGTTTTTGAGATTCATCCATGTTAACGTGTCTATAATTGTGTATGTGTCTATAATTCATTCATTTTCATTGCTCTATATAATCTCACTGTATGAATATCACAATTTATTTACTCATTTTCTTATTAATGGTTATCTAAGTTGTTTTCAGTTTTTTGTTATGACACTGTGAAGTTTTTTGTATATGCGTCCTGGTTTCCATGTACAGGTTTCTCCAGAACTATACCTAGGAGTGAAGTTATTAGGTTATACGACATGTGCATCTGCAACTTCATTAGATAATCTAAATTGTTTTCTAAAGCAATTTACTAATTTGTACTCCCACTAGTATTGATTGAAAGTTCCTCTTGTCCATAACATCACTGGTAGCTTTTTTTTTTTTTTTTTTTTTGGTGAGACGGAGAATGCCCTGTCGCCCAGGCTGGAGTGCAATGGCCCAATCTCGGCCCACTGCAACCTCTGCCTCCTGGGTTCAAGCAATTCTCTGCCTCGGCCTCCCAAGTAGCTGGGATTACAGGCGCCTGCCACCATGCTGGCTGATTTTTTTTTTTTTTTTTTGTATTTTTAGTAGAGATGGGGTTTCATCATCTTGGCCAGGCTTGTCTTGAACTCCTGACCTCGTGATCCACTCACCTCAGCCTCCCAAAGTGCTGGGATTACAGGCGTGAGCCACCGCGCCTGGCCTGGTCACTTTTGACACTGCTATGGGTTAGTATTCAAGTCCTCTGATGTGTCCACTTAAATCAGTGTAGCTGTGATTTAGTCATTACACAGATCACACACTTCGATCTACACCCACTACCTGAAGTCAGTGGTTCATATTGAATTTGGCTATGGTCTCCTCTGGATACTGATCAAAAAGCAGGACTTTAAAAGGTGGATAATTCTTGTTTTTCCAGTAAAGTGCTGATTGACAAATATGAGAAAAAATCATGATGTTAGTAGTACACATAAAATATTGTATTTGGCACTGCTGGAAAAATCACCCAAGTTCTGTGGGTTTCTGACTTTGTAACTACAAGATATTTGGATCAAAGTATACTTATTTTAGGTGACATATGAATTCATAATCCAGGGGAAAAAGTCTCATAAAAATAACAACATTAAATATATCTTACAAAAGAACCATTTAACTTGGCAAAATATTAATGAAATAAAACACATGGGTTAGATTTCCCTTAAAATACACATAGGAATAAAATGTGCTCAACAAAATATGCTCTGGCTCTTGCCAAACAAGAAACATCTGAAAATAACCTAAGAGACTTTCTTAAACCACAGCATGTTTCTGGCTTTGTCTGCCACTTAATTAAGTGTTGCTTTAATAATGAAGCATATTAGGGATGGGGGTTGCATCCAGTTCACAAACCATTCTTTATGGGGTAGTAAAGATAAAGACAATAGTACCCACATTTTAAAAAATTAATTTCATGCTCTTGCCTTCTTAGCATATGTTTCGTATCAGCCTTAGTAGTTGTTCTCTGAAATCTCCTTTAGTTAAGAAAGTTAGTCATTGTTTAGTCCTTGAAATTTTGGTGGAAATCTTTTATGATCGCTCAAGGATAAAGGAACTAGGTAAGGTGTTTCCCTGGCAACTTTAATACCATTGCTTATAAAGAACCAGAGTTATGTATGCTGGTGAAGCATATTTGGAGTTTAGACATTTTTCAAGGCAATTTATTGCTTTATTTAGTGTCTTTACAATGTGAACTCTTGAACTATTAAAAGTAAGGTTGTAGAAATGACACAAAAGCATTCATAAATGCCATGTCAAAGCAATCCCAGTGCATGTGTAGACAAATTTTCTACTCTTATGAAAAAAAATTCATTTTTAAAATAAAACATTAACTGCTTCAGAATTCTACTTTGAATAAAGATAGGCTATGTAAATCTGACCAATTGTTCTACTAAGGACAATCAAATCTGGAAAAAAGATAATTTTTAAGTGTTTGAAAGAATAGTTTGTTCCAAGGTTCTGAAAATGCAAAAAGATACTAAAGTATCAGTGAGTCAAGATCCCTTTGAAGAGGGATCAAAGCCCAGAGAGGTGAACCTGGCTTTGGGGGCCATTTTTCTTTGGTGAGCTTTGCTGACTCAAAGGGAACCTGAAAGTCTAAGAGGCTGAGAAGTTGAGTATTACTTTTCACAGCTTCACAGAGAAAAGTGAATGGCCATTAGAGTTTAGGACCTATCAAGAAGGAAAGGGGACTTGTAGAAACCCCTGTAGAAACTCTGAGGGTATCTATCCCAGAGATAGGATAAACTGGAAAAAGAAGTGAACTCAACTTAAACTTATCTCAATACCTAAACTGAATTGAGTTGATACCATGCTAATGCCTCTAGGTACCTGGCATAAGCAAATATAAATCCTCTTCCTAAGAACATGACATCCTTAGCATTATATTATTTCTACAACGGACACTGCAAACACAATGTCCATTCACACACTCACACACAACTTAGCATACGAGGAAACAATAAAATATGAATAAAAACTAGAAAAAAAAAATAGCCAACAGAAATGGACCCTCTGAATCCCCAGGTACTGAAATTATTAGGCATAGACTTTAAAATAATTATGCTGGCTGGGCGCAGTGGCTCACTCTTTTTTTTTTTTTTTTTTTTATTTTATTATTATTATTATTATTATTATTATTATTATTATTATACTTTAGGTTTTATGGTACATGTGCGCAATGTGCAGGTAAGTTACATATGTATACATGTGCCATGCTGGTGCGCTGCACCCACCAACTCGTCATCTAGCATTAGGTATATCTCCCAATGCTATCCCTCCCCCCTCCCCCCACCCCACAACAGTCCCTGAAGTGTGATGTTCCCCTTCCTGTGTCCATGTGTTCTCATTGTTCAATTCCCACCTATGAGTGAGAATATGCTTGTAATCCCAACACTTTGGGAGGCCAAGGTGTGTGGATCATGAGGTCAAGAGTTCGAGACCAGCCTGACCAACATGGTGAAACCCTGTCTCTATTAAAAATACAAAAATTAGACAGGAGTGGTGTCTTGTGCCTGCAATCTCAGCTACTCAGAAGGCTGAGGCAGGAGAATCGCTTGAACCTGGGAGGCGGAGGTTGTAGTGAGCCAAGATTGCACCACTGCACTCCAACCTGGGTGACAGAGCAAGACTCCATCTCAAAATAATAATAATAATAATAATAATAATTATTATTATTATTATTATGCTTACCAGGTTCAAGGAGGGGGAAAAAGATATAATTAAAAATTCAGCAGAGAATTGGAATTTATTAAAAAAGAAGCAAGTGAAAATTCTATAAACAAAAATTACGATGGCTAAAATTAAAATTTTACTGGATGGAAGTCTGTTAGTCATGGCTGAAGAGGGAATGAATGAAGTGGAAGACAAATCAGAAAAAAATATCCAGACTGAAGCACAGAAAGTCAAAGGATAGAAACTACAAGTGGAATTAAGAGACATAAATAGTGCCACAAAGTAGTTTCTTCCACATGTAACTGAAGACTTACAAGGAAAAGAAAGGGAATGCGGCAAGAATAATAATTTGAAGAGGCAACAGCTATAAACATTCCAAAAATGACCTCAAACTACAGATTCAAGAAGCCCTATGAATCTTAAGTGAGATAAATTAAAAGAAATCCACACTTAGGTACATCATAATATCATTGCTGAAAAAATATCTTGTGGTGATTCCTCTATATGTACATATGTATATATACACACACATACATACACACATATTATATATAGACATATAAAATTATATACATGTTTACTTGTTATATTCTTTAAGGAAGTGCTAAAAGAATAGTAAATAAGTGTATATTAATAATTTCTAAACTTATTGAGGAGAAAAGAGGAATAAAAATGCTCAAGGTAAACAAAAGCAAGACATCAGAGAAAAAAAGAATCATAAAACAAATAGAACAAATGGAGAACAAATACCAAGATGGTAAACTTAAACCCAAATATATAAATAATGAAATTAAATGCAAATTGTCTAAATGTTCTAGTTAAAAGACAAAGATGAACAGATTTAAACAAAGATAAAAACCACGTGATGTAAAAAAGAGACATCTAAAACATAAGGATAAAGAGAGGTTAAAAGTAAAGGATGAAAAGAAACATAGCATGCAAATATTAACGAAAAGAATTATGTAGTTATATTATTATCAGAAAAGCCAACTTTGAAAGAAAAAACACTATTAGAGGATGCATCATAATAATAAAATTAATTTTGGTGGGTGTAGTGGTTCATGACTGTAATCCCAGCACTTTGGGAGGCCAAGGTGGGAGGATCACTTGAAGCCAAGAGTTCAAGACCAGCCTGGGCAACACAGCAAGACCGCATCTCTAAAATAATTTTTTAAAATTAGGAGAGCATGGTGGTGCACCTGTAGTCCAAGCTACTCAGGAGGCTGAGGTGGGAAGATTGCTTGAGCTCAAGAGTTCAAGGCTGCAGTGAGCTATGATCATGCCACTGCACTCCAGCCTGGGTGACAGAGTAAGACCCTGTCTCTAAAAAATAAAAATAAAATAATAAAAGTTTTTATCCAAAAGGAAGATTATAACAATTCAAATTTTCTATCTAGGTATAACAGAGACTCAAAATAAATAGAATTACAAAATAGACAGAACTTCAAAATCGACATAAGGAAAAATGGACAATTCCAAAACATACCAACAATTGTAACACACCTCTAAATATCTAATAGAAAAAGCCATAAAAAAAACTAAGATTATAATAGAAAAAGTAATTTTAAAACTCAATCTAAGGTACATAAATAGAACACTGGATTCAGCATGCAAAACATTTTTTAAATGATCATATGCTGAGACATGAAACAAGTTTCAAAATATTTTAAAGGATTGAACAGAGTAGGCTCTCTGCCCACTGTTGGAGAATAAGAAGATAACTAGAAAAATCTCTAAATGTTTGAAAATCAAACAGTGGATTTGTAAATAACTGCTTGGGTCAAAAAAGTCACAATAAAAATAGAAAATATTCTGAACTCAATGATAATAAAAATACAACATATCAGTACTTACAAATGGCAACTACAGCCATGAAACTTACGGTTTTAAAGGCAAATGTGAGGGAAAAAGAAAAGCTAAAAAATCCATGGCCTTAACTTCAAGCTCAGGAAAGTAAAAAACAAACAAACAAAACAGAACAAAAAAAACCAGCAAAATAAACCTAGAGAAAGTAGAAGGAAGTAATGAAGATAAAAATATAAAATCCATAAATACAACTTACAGCAAAGACTTTAGCAAACCAAAAAGAAATATGAAGAGCTAAATAGTAATTCCAAGAGGCTAGGGGAAAATGTAAACCCGATAAAAGTTGTAGAAAAGAAACAAGGAGAAAAAAGTAGAAGTTAATGAAATAGAAACTACAAAAATAAAAATAAAAAAGGTGGGAGTGAGGCTGACCAACAAAACTGACTCTGGTTCCTTGAAATGACTAATGGCAAGATGGTGCAAAAAAAAAAATCAGAAGTGGGTACAAATGAATTTTAAAAAGAAGTAAGAGATAAATAAATGAGGGAAAAAAGTTTATATTTGCAGATGATAAGATTGCCAACAATACAAGAGAATCTACACGTAAATATTTAAAGCTAATAATACGGTTCAGCAAGGGTGCAGATAAAAACCAATATACAAACCTTAAAGTTCCCTTATACTAGGAATAATAAAAAGAAAATGTAATAGGAAAAAAGAATCACATAAAAAAGAAGCAACAGCAATTGAACTATAGAGTATCTAGGAATAAATCCTACAAATATGTGCATGAACTTAATGAAAACAGTATGTAATAGTTTATTGAGGAACATAAAAGAGTACTTGAATTAGTGTAAATTTTGCCTTGTGCATAAATTAAGTAAATCAACATGTGAAAGATATTGATACTCTCCAAATAATCTATATATTCGTTACAGTTCTCATCAAGATTTCAAATTGATTTCTATGGACTCTGGTTGCATGTAAAATTTATGTAGACACAGAATTGCTAAGACATTTCAAGAAGAAAGAACAATGAAGGGGTACTTTTTCTACACTGTATTAAGACATTAAAAAATGAACATAATCAAAAATGGTGTAGTACTGGCATAGAAGAAAACAAATAGACCAATGAACATAACAGAGACTCCTGAAATAGACCTGAACATACATGTAAACTTGGAGTACAATAGAGTTGGTATCATAAATTAATAATAGAGTATAACCACATTAAAAATTTGTATTAGAAAAACGTGCTCTCTATATACAGAAAATAAAAACAGACTTCTACCTCACATTAAAAACAACAAATGAATTTTGCATTAAAACCTAAACAGGAAAAAAACCTCTACATATTTTAGAAGAAAATAAAGGAGAATCTTTATGAACTTGGGGTAAGCAAAGATTTCTTAAGACAGAAAAAAATATAAACTATCAAAGGAAAATGATTTTTTTAATGAAAAGCATTCAATCTAATTTATTGCTCTGTGTTTAGGAATACAAAATATTAAAATTACCCAAGTGCCAGTCATTAAATAAATGGTGGCACATCTGCACAGTGGACTAATAGCTTTAAAAAGAGTCAGTAAGCCCTCCACATGCTGAGTTGGAAAGAGCACCAAGATATATTGTTAAGTAATTAAAGCAATTTGCAGAACTGAGTGTATAGAGCAAACAACTTTGTATGTAAAATCGTGACAATAGGTCAGGCATGGTGGCTCATGCCTGTAATCCCAGAACTTTGGCCAGCTGAGGTGGGTGGATTGCTTGAGCCCAGGAGTTCAAGACCAGCCTGGGTAACATGGCAAAACCCCGTCTACAAAAAAAAAAAAAAAAAAAACCACGAAAATTAGCCTGGTGTAGTGGCGCAGACCTATGGTCTCAGCTACAAACCAGGCTGAGGTGGGAGATCTCTTGAGCCTGGGAGGTTGAGACTGTAGCAAGCTGTGATTGTACTACTGCACTCCAGCCTGGGTATCAGAAACCTTGCTGGAAAAAAAAAAATCCTGGAAATAAAATACATACTTTCACTTGTTTGTATTTGAATTAAGAAACTTTGGAGGGATACATCTTGTTTCTTGTGGCAGAGGGTCAGGCAAGAACTAAGTAAATGAGAAACAAGGATATGAGAATGGGTATCTTTTCACTCTATATCTTTTAATATGTATATCTTAAATTTTTAACTATGCTAATGTATTACTTCTTTAACTTTAAATTTTGAAAAACAAAACTTGTATATAGCAAAGATTTCCTGTCAACAACGCTGAAAAACAAATTAAATATAATTACAACAAATGTAGCAAACAAAGCCTTAGTATCTGCAGTATGTAAAATGTTCCTTCAAATCAGTAAGAAAAAGACACTCCATATGAATCCATGAAAAGAATATTAATTTGAACAGGTATTTAACAGAAGAAGAATTATGAATATGTTCAGAGTGTAAAATATATTTACTCTCATCACTTATCAGGACAAGGTAAATTAATACAAAAAAGATACCATTTTCATCCACCAGGTCAAATTAAAGAGGCTTTGTTGAACAATGTCAGATATGTGACAAAAAGTCACCCTTGTGGGAACATTAATTAGTACTGACATGTTGAAGTGTAAGTTGGCAGCATTTAATCAAATTAAAAATCTGCATACCCTACAACCCAGAAATTTCGCTTCTGGATATGAATCCTAGACAAATTCCTGCAACCGTGCACAAGGAAGCACTTACAAGGATGTTCCTTTTGGCATGTATTTAACAAACACTCATGTAGCACTTACTACATTCCAGTCTTGATTCCAAGCACTTTACAAATATTACCCCATACAATCCTCATAACAACTCTAGTAGGTAAGTACCATTAAGATCTCCACCTTATAGATTTTTTTTTAAACTAACATAACAAAAATGTTGAGGACATTGCCTAAGGTCATGTGGCTTGTAAATGGTAGGAATGGATTTGAACTTAGGCAGGCAGCCCAGACCAAGTGTACTCTTTCAACCTTAAATCCACATTATCTCTCAGTAAAATTCTGCAAATCACGTAGAGCTTCATCAATAAAGGAATGGATATAAAGGAATATAGGAATGGATATAAAAAATGCACTGTATTCATAACATGAAATGCTATCAGCAACTAAAAAGATAGCGATCTATCTACCTATTTATCATCTATCTATCATCTATGCATCCATCCATATGTAGCTATATTATTCATGTACATATGAATAGCTTTCAAAGCGTAGTTGAAAATTTTTTCAATGTAAAAAATACTTATATATGAATATAAATTATTTATAAATTAATGCCTCTCAAAACATAAAGATTTCATTTCTTCTTGAAGCTCAAAAATTCTGATGCAATGATTTTGCTTTCTGAAATATCTCTTTAGATAAATCTGTTTCAATTCTAAAAGCATTGATAGAAATCTAATTTTATGACATTTTCAAATCTGTTGATCTTTTTATCATGACTGCATTGCAAAAATAAAAATTCAAATCAGATCAGAATATTTTTTTCTGTAGCAGAGTGAATCTTAGTTATATATGGTTATATAATTTTATTTTAAATTTATTAATATTAACATATTTTTTCCTATTCAAAAAAATAACATGATCAGTGCAGAAAAATCAATAAGAGAAGTAAAATAAGAAAAAAAGGCACTCCTGTGACCTCATCAGAGTAGATATCCAGCTTTAACACCCTGGTGATTAGTTTCCCTCCCTCCCTCTCTCCCTCCCTCCCTCCCTCCCTCCCTTCCTTCCTTCCTTCCTTCCTTCCCTCCCTCCCTCCTTCCTTCCTTCCTTCTTTCCCTCCTACTCTTTTTGTTTCTCATTTATTCACCTGTCTATCCGGATATTTATCCATGAAAAAATGGCCCCTGTTACTCTTGTATGAATAAAGCTAGTTATCTTACAGCAAATCTGCTTTTTTCAGGTAAGAGTCAATTGATTCTTTCTTTTAGTTATGTAATGAAGAATGAAGAGGTTCTCACTGTCCTTGGAAAATGTATTGTGGAAACTTTTCTGGTCTTAGAAAAGCCACTGTTCACAATATTTCTTGAAATGCAGACTCCATCCTGATAAGAGATGGATCAATTTCTATTAAAAAAAAAAAGAAACAAACAAAATATCCAAATGTTGGAGCATGGTTAAGATGAAAAAAACACAGTATATTTATAGAATATAAATGGAATATTATTTTATATTTAAATGATATAGATGAATATTATTTATCTGTAAAGATGTTTGCAACATATGTAAAAAAGGAGATTATATTATTCAGTATAATCTCTATTTTTTTAAAAAAAAAACGTATAAATATGTAAGCCATAGGACCCACTTCACTGTGTTAGGGAACAAATGTGGTCACATTTAATTTTTTTAATTAAAAAAATTTTATTTTTCTAATTAATGTTCACTTTCTCACTTCTCCTTATTATCAGAAAATACAATGTTTTTCTTTTATGCCAAGCATGTCTCCATTGTCTCCAACTGGAGATTTCTCAGTTTAGGCTAGTCTTGCTTCCAAATGCCAGCTGGAGAAAGAGATCAAGTCTGACAAGCTTACCATTATCAGTGTTGTAGATGCCATACTGTGGGTCACTGAGGACTGGTCCATTGCCCAGGCTCTTATCCAAGACTGCTGTAGAGCTGCTGCTTTTAAAGTTTGGGTGCCTGCTTCAGTGGTCCCCAAGCTTGGTCCCAAGGTCTCAGCTCCTCAGATCTCTGTCACATGTTCAGCCTCAGAGGAGGAGCTTTCACTATCAGCCACAGCTGGGCCCAAATCCTTAGGACCCTGAGTCTGAGTCATCAGGCGAGACTCCTCCACTGCTCTTGTGACTCCCACCTGGAGCCATTTCTGTGAGCGGACCATGGACTTGTTCTTTTCTGTATGAACTGTCACGTTCCTCTGACTTCAAGTCTTGGCGAGAATTTTCCCTTTCCATTTTTTGCTATTATAAGACATTCACAGCACTGATGAATGTCTTTATAACCAAGTCCTAGAAGTTGAATATCTGGATCCAAAGGTACACATTTTTATAGATTTTGACAAGCCAAGTTGACCTTCAGAAAAGTCATAGTGATTTACATTTACACCAACAGTATAAGAATGTGTCTTTTTTCATCTTTGCCAGTACTGGGGATAATTTTTTAACAGCTTTGTTGAGGTATAATAGACATAATTGCACATATATAAAGTGTACTCTCTTATAGGTTTTGACATATGTATACTTGTGAAATTATCCCAATCAAGACAATGAACACATCCTCCTCTCCTAGAGTTTCATGACTCTTTATAACGCCTCCCTCAGCTCTTGCTCCCCTCCCCAGCATATCCAAGCAACCACTGATCTTCCTTCTGTAACTATAGATTACTTTATATTTTTCACAAATTTATTTAAATAGAATACAGTAGCAGCCTTTTTTTTACTGGCTATTTCACACTGTGTAATGATTTTGAGATTCATCCATGTTGTTAGATCTAAATATTTCAGTCCTTTGTATTACTGAGTAGTATTCCATTGTATAGATATACCCTAATTTATTTATTCATTCATCTTCTCATAGACATTTGGTTTTTGTCTAGTTTTGGACATTACAAATAAAGCTGCTATAGACATTCACATACATTTGCATAGACGTATGTTTTCATTTCTCTCGGATAAATACATAGATGTAGAAAGGCTGAATCCATGTACAGGTTGAGAATCTCTTATCAGAAATACTTGGGACCAGAAATGTTTTGGAGTTCAGATTTTTAAAAAAATTTTTGGAATATTTGCATTAACTTACTGGTTGAGCATCCCTAATCCAAAAATCTAAAATCCAAAATGCTCCAATGAGCATTTCCTCTGTGTGTCATGTCAGTACTCAAAAAATTTTGGATTTTGGAGCATTTCCAATGTCAGGTTTTGGATTAGGGATGCTCAACCTGTATGCAACTTTTTAAGAAACTGCCAAATGGTTTTTCCAAAGTGGTTTACCACTTTTAATTCCTATCATCAGTGTATAAGAAGTTCCAGTTGCCCCTTATCTTCATAAAGACTTGATATGGTCAGGTTTTTTTTTTTTATTATTATACTATAAGTTCTGGGATACATGTGCAGAACGAGTAAGTTTGTTACATAGGTATACATGTGCCATGGTGGTTTGCTGCACCCATCAACCCACCATCTAGGTTTTAAGCCCCACATGTATTAGGTATTTGCCCTAATGCTCTCCCTCCCCTTTCCCCACACCCCCCAACAGGCCCAGGTGTATGATGTTCCCCTCCCTGTGTCCATGTGTTCTCACTGTTCAACTCCCACTTATGAGTGAGAATATGCGGTGTTTGGTTTTCTGTTCCTGTGTTAGTTTGCTGAGAATGATGGTTTCCGGCTTCATCCATGTTCCTGCAAAGGACATGAACTCATTCTTTTTTATGGCTGCACAGTATTCAATGGTGCATATGGCCACATTCTTTTTATCCATTCTATCATTGATGGGCATTTGGGTTGATTCCAAGTCTTTGCTATTGTAAATAGTGCTGCAATAAACATAGGTGTTCATGTGTCTTTATAGTAGAATGATTTATAATCCTTTGGGTATATACCCAGTAATGGGATTGCTGGTATTTCTAGTTCTAGATCCTTGAGGAATCCTTGAGGATCCTTGAGGAATCGCCACTCTGTCTTCCACAATGGTTGAAATAGTTTACACTCCCATCAACAGTGTAAAAGCATTCCTATTTCCCCACATTCTCTCCAGCATCTGTTGTTTTCTGATTTTTTAGTGATCGCCATTCTAACTGGCGTGAGATGGTCTCTCATTATGGTTTTGATTTGCATTTCTCTAATAACCAGTGATGATGAGCTTTTTTCATCATGTGGTTTGTTGACCACATAAATGTCTTCTTTTGAGAAGTGTCTGTTCATATCCTTTGCCTACTTTTTGATGGGGTTGTTTTTTTCTCGTAATTTGTTTAAGTTCCTTGTAGATTCTGGATATTAGCCCTTTGTCAGATGGGTAGATTGCAAAAATTTTCTCCTATCCTGTAAGTTGCCTGTTCACTCTGATGATAATTTCTTTTGCTGTGTAGAAGCTCTTTCGTTTAATTAGATCCCATTTGTCAATTTTGGCTTTTGTTGCAATTGCTTTTGGTGTTTTAGTCACGAAGTCTTTGCTCATGGCTATGTCCTCAATTGGATTGCCTAAGTTTTCTTCTAAGGTTTATTTAGGTTTTACATTTAAGTCTTTAATCCATCTTGAGTTAATTTTTGTTGTGTGTGTGTTTTTTTTTTAATTTTAGACATTCTAATAGGTTTATGTAGTAGTCGCTCATTGTGGTTTTGATTTTTCGTTTTCCTAATGGCTAGTTATGTTGAGTATCTTTTCACATGTTTATTTTTCATCCATAGATCTTTGATGAAGTACCTGTGCAAATCTCATGACCATTTTTATTAGGTTTTTTGTTTTCTTATGAATGACTTTCTGGAGCCCATATATTCTGAATACAAGTCTTCTATCAGCAATATGTTTTGCAAATATATTTTCCAAGTATATGTCTTGTCTTTTCCTTCTCTTAACAGTATTTTTTGAAGAACAAAAATTTTTAATTTTAAAAAGTAATTTATTAGCATTTTAAAAATAAATCATGGTTTTGGTGTCATATATAAGAAAGCTTTACTTAACTCAGGTTCATAAAAATTTTGTTTTATGTTTTAGTTTAGAAGTTTTATAGTTTTAACTTTTATGCTTATGATCTATTTGAAGTTAATTTTTATATGTGGAATTAACTATGGAACAAAGTGTTTTCTTAGCATATAGATATACAACTGTTCCAGTACTGTTTTTTGAAAAAAACCTATTGTTTCTCCACTGAAATGGCTTTACACAAACATGAGTTGTTTATATATGTGTGTTTCTATTTCTGAGTTCTGTTTTGATTCATCTGTCTATCTTGATTTGATATCACACTGTCTGGTTTTGATATAAGAGTAAGGGTGGCTTCATGAAATGAGTTGTGAAATAAAGTTTCTGAAAGAATTTGTATACAATGGTTATTATTTCTTTCTTAATTGTTTTGTAGAATACCAGTGAAGCCATCTGTGTCTCAAATTTTCTTTATGTGAATGTTTTTAAGTATACTTTCAATTTTAAAGTAAATAAATATAGGGCTATTCTGGTTATCTAGTTTTTCTAGAGTGAGCTTTGACAGTTTTTGTCCTTCAAGGAACTTGTCCACTTCATCTAAGTTGTCGAATTTATTGACATAAATTTCCATAAAATTGTCTTACTTTCCTTTTAATATCTCCAGAATCTGAAGTGATGTTAACTCATTTATTCCTGATACTGGTAATTTGTGTCTTTTCTCTATTTTTCCTATCAGGCTGGCTAGCATTTTTTCAGTAAAAGGATATGTCCCCTTTCTTTCTCTTTGCTAATACTGGAAAAATTAGAATTATTTTTTACCAGTTTGGCAAGAAAAACTGGCACATCAGTCAATGGGTTTCTTTGCTATCCCTCTCTTTCTGCATCAGAATTATTTTCAATTATAGAATTGTTATTTCACTGATGTTTTTATAAAGAAAGCATCATTCATGAATTTTTTTATTGAATTCTTTCCTTGTGCTAATAGTAGTAGAGCTGAGGTTCCTCAGATGAGTTAAAACCTCATGCCTGTCCTTGAGGGGTTGTCAGCTAGTGGGAGAGAATGAGAATTATATAGTAGAAGTCTGTACGAGTTACCCTGTGGAGACAAAGGAGGATGTGATCAGCTCTACTAGGCATGCATATCTTTCCAGAGAGGAAGAGGTAAGAGTTATGGTTGGAAGAAGAGTTGGCATTTTACAGACAGTTCATGGTGTTTGAGATTGAGGGACTGGCAGGAGCAAGGCACAGAAGTAGAAGGGAGAGTGATGAGTATAAATCATTAGTCAGGGTTTTTTAGTTGCAAGTGACAGAAGCAGTTCTTGGGTGATTAAACAGATATGGATTTTATTATGATAATGGAAGTTCGCAAAATTTCTGGGAAAACTGAATAATCAAAACCACACTGGAGAACAGGCATTATGAGGAAGCCCCTGCTGCTCCTGTACTAGGTCCTATGGGAAACCACCACTGCCCCCACAGGTGCCAATGTTGAGCCAGGAACTTGCTCTTGCTACTTCATCTGCCCACGAAGGACAGAACTTTCTGCTACCAAATTCAGTGACACAGTGGTTTCTACAGTCATCCCTCACCAGATCGTTTATTTCTAAATCACAGTTTTGCATGGAGAGTTTGATTGATCTTAAATTACCTTCACCTATTTATTCAAAGTTTATTCAACAACTCGGGTTCGTATTAAGTGCCAGATACCATGTCAAAGTCTAGGGATCAACCGAACAAATAAAGTATCTGCCCTCATAAAGTTTATATTCTAGAGACAGTGGCGAGAGAAGGGTAATTTTTAAAAAGAAATAAATAAGTAAATTTGTAATATGTCAGTTGATAGTAAGTGCTATGGACAAAAATTTGAAAATAAAGCAGGAAATGAGACATGCCTGGAAGGGAGAGTATGTTGCTCTTTTACAGAGATTGATCAAGGGAAACATGTATGGGTAATGTATAGTAAAGATATGAAGGAAGTGAAGGAGCAAGCCATGTGGACTTCTGGAGTAAGAGCCTGCTAGGCAGAGGGAATAGCGAACGTAAAGGCACTGTGGTGGGAATTACCTATTGTGACAAGGATTCTCTGTGTAGCTCCAGTGTAACTGGAGCAGAGAGATCAAAACCAAGAATTGTAAGAGATAAAGTTGAAGATGTGGGGGAGATGGGGAAGCCATATCATATAGGGCTTTGTTAATCATTGAAAGGACTCTGGCTTTGACTCAGGGTGAGATGTAGAGCCATTCCATTGCACCATATTGAACAGAGGAGAGTCAGTTCTGGCTTGTATTTTAGTAGGATCACCTGGATGCTCTGTTTAGACTATATTTTAACATACCAAAGACAGAATCCAGGGAGCCATTGCAATAATCCAAGTTAGAGTTGAGATGATGGTGTTTTGATCACAGACAACAGTGGTAGTAAAGATGGTGAAAAGTGATAGGCTCTTGGATGTATTCTGAATGTAGTGACCTCACTACAAAGGGTTGTTTGTGCATAAGCAGGGGAAGCAAAGATGAAGAGTCAGGTGCAGACTAGATTACAAAGTCCCTTGCGTGCCAAGCAAAGGAATTTGATTTCATCCTCAGGTAATGGGTGCCACTTGTGAATTTTAAGTAGAGATTCATATATCATATTTTATTTTAGAAAGCTGATTTAGTGGCAGAAGTGAGAATGATGTTGAAGAGGCCATGTTAGAGGCAGTGAGAGCTTTGAAGAGACTAATGTCAATAGCCAGACAAGAAAGGATGAAGAATTTACAAAGAAAATAGCTATTTATCTATGACAGTAGATAGAGGAAAAATGGTTGTATATTCATTTTCTGTTACTCTGTAACAATTACCATGAACTTAGTTACTTAAACAACACACATTTATTATTTCATACTTTCTGTGAGCTAAGAGTTCAGTCTTGGCTTAGATGGTTCCCCTGCTCAGAATCTCACAGGGCTGTAGTCAGAGCATTGGCTGGGCTGTGTTCTCATGTGGAAGCTTGTCTGGGTATCTTCCAAGTTCACTAAGGTTGTTGGAAGAATTCATTCCTTTGTGTCTGAAGGACTGAGGGCCCTGGCTTCTTGCTGGTTGTTGGCTGCAGGCCACCTTTAGCTCCTAGACTCTACTCATAGTTCCTTGTCATGTGGGCTTTCTCAACGTGGTCCATTACTCCATCAAGCCAGCAAGGAGACTCTCTAGAGGAAGTTTGCCAGCAATATGGAGCCTTAGCAATATAAGGCAATCACAGGAATAGCATTTTATCATCTTACCTCATTCTATTCATTAGAAGCAAGTCACAAGTCTCACCTACACTCAAGTGGGAAAAATTACACAAGGGGGAAATAAACACCAGAAAGTGGATCATCGAGGGCCACCTTGGGATCTATCCAAAATGTTAAGGACACATTATAGATAAGACCCAGAGAGTCACTGGATGTGGGTGAGAAAAGGAGGGGGAGAAATACAGGATGACACTCAGCTTTCCTGTTTGTATACTTGGTAGATGGTGAGGGCCCTCACCAAAATAAACACAGAAGGAGAAGCTAGTTTGGGAGAATAATGAGTCTTCTCTAATTTGGGAGTATGTTTTATCAAAATGTTCTTTATTATAATGAAAAAAATGAATAAACCTTAGCCATAGGGCCCTATTTCTGTTCTTAAAGAAACTTGACTCTTGGCCGGGTGCGGTGGCTCACACCTGTAATTCCAACACTTTGGGAGGCTGAGGCTGGTTGATCACTTGAGGTCAGGAGTTTGAGATCAGCCTGGCCAACATGGTGAAACCCCATCTCTACTAAAATACAAACAAACTAAAAAAAAAAAAAAATTAGCCGGGTGTGGTGGTGTGCGCCTATAATTCCAGCTACTAGGGAGGCTGAGGTGGGAGAATTGCTTGAACCCAGGAGGCGGAGGTTGCAGTGAGCCAAGATCGCACCACTGCACTTCAGCCTGGGCAACAGGGCAAGACTCCTTCTCAAAAAAGAAAGAAAGAAAGAAAGAAACTTGACTGTCATAGTTCATGCCACATGCTATTTTGCTGAGCTAAAAGGGAGTTCCTGGCTGTGTCTGAGTTTTTGTGCCTGCAATGGACTCTCAAAAGCTGGAAGGCTGACCATAGAAATGGTGCGCTTGCAGGAGCTTTCATGATTACAGGTAAGAAAAACTATTCATAGAAAATGAAATCATTCAGAAGTTCTCAGTGTTTATATGTAACTCACCTGTGTAAGTTGCCTTAGAATTTACCTCTTTTCTGTAAAGAAAACGTCTTTGTCTGATTTTGTGGTTACAGACAATGTTTTATTTCAAGTTTCCCAAAGGAGGGTAAGGAGTGAGAGTTAGACAGGAACAGAGGGGAAAAATAAAGACAAAGCAATACTCTGTAAAACTGATTACTCAAACACATTTTTGACAAACAGGTGTAATATCTGGTTGCTGTTGCCATTCTGCCACCAAGAAACCTGATGACTTCATTTGGGCCTCTTCAACCAGCTGCCCCTAAAGCTAGCAAGATCGACCCTTCAGTGTCCACTGATAAATTCCTAAACAGCATAAGTGATTTTAGGAAATTTTTGAAAATTGTGTATGAATGGATGGATTCCATGACAAGGGTATTGAGGTCAAATGGTTATGTGGCTAGGTACTGCCAGGCAAGTCTAAGAGATTGAATTTAATTATTTTGGGGGACTCAAGTATTGAGGAAATGACTATGTAGCTGGTTAGGAAAAAATAATTTAGAAAGTCCTGTTTTCAGGTACACTGAATGACTATATTCCTTTCCAGGCCTTTCTTGCATCTACTAGTTGTCAGAGGAAGCCTGTGGTTGTCACTGAAGGAGCCCATTTGTCATAGATAGTTCCTGTTGAGTCTCTTAGTCCACTTAATTTTCAATGAGCTGCACCCAGGAGAGCCCTCCCACAAAACTAGGTTAGGCTGATTCTGTCAGGTGGAAATTTTTTAATGGCAAATGGCAGAAAACCCAATCTAAAATCACTTAAGCTATTAAGGAATTTATTAGTGTACACTGAAGGGTAGGTCTTGCTAGCATTAGGGGCAGGTGGTTTAAGGGGCTCAAATGAAGTCAACAGTTTTCTTGGTGGCAAGAGGGCAATAGCAGCCAGACCTTACACCTTCTTATCATCAAGCCCAGCAGCTTCGACTTTTTACTCCCAAAGCTGAGCTTTCATCATTGTCCTCTCATTGGCCTAGAAGGGGTCATACACCTGCCCTGCATTAGTCACTATGATCATAGGAGTGCAATTACTCTAATTTGGGTAAGACCAATTAAGGCCCATCCTGTTTATGGGCATCAGCTGTACCCAAAGGACATGGTTTCCCAAGGGAAATTTGGGTGCAGCTTTGACTAGAAGTAGAGTAAGTGAATGTTGAGTGGCAAACACAAGAGAAAGTAATCTTCACCCCATGAGTAGTCCTTTTAATTGGGCTAGTAATTTTTTTACATGCAGCATGATTGCCACTGAATGGAAATATTTTTATTTCCACTTGTACACCTTACACCTGACTTCCCCCCCTGCAGCCCCCGCCCCCACCCTCCCTGTTACCCTCACATGGTTTGACTGAAAGTTCCGTTCGGGAGAGGCTCAGAAATGTTTTATCACTTTATGTGAAGGCAAAACCTCAGATCAATAAGGGAAGAAAGCCCATGCCATACACTTAAAGGGAGAGAAGAGCCTCTAGATATAATAATCCACTGGGCACCACCAATTAATTTATGCATTAGAGGTTTTAAAGTGCATTCTCCTTAAAAGAGAGAGAGAGATGAGACGATGTGGGAGTACTTGTGAGGGATCCCCAATGAATTAGGTCTGAAAAGAGGAGTTCTATATTTGGATGGTAAAAGGAAGGGAGTTAGAAATTTGGGTGGATGCAAGAAGGAACCATGAGGGTTCAGAAAAATCTCTAGTGCTACCAGGGATGTTTCATTAAGTTGTTGTGTGTTTCGTAAGCAATACCAATAGTATAATTAGACTTTTGCTCCTTCACACTAGCCATTTTGCTTCTCTTGTGGTATTTTTCTTCTATCATATTTGGTTTAAATACCATTTCATTCCAGTGCTTCCCTTCCTCCATTCCCTCTCCAAGCCTTTTTCCTGATGCCTGCTAAAAGGCCCCACATCTGATATTAACCTAAAACTTCCTTGATTTCTTAAAGTGAGTTATTCATTAACAGAACCTAAATTACTGGTTGTTAGGCAAATCTAATTCTTTCAAACTACAGATCTGCTCAGAGATATCTGTAAATCTAGTGTAGAAATAAGTGAAGCTTTGTGCCAATTGTTAGCTCTAAGCAGAAGTTTGGGAGAGAGAAGAAAAGTTACTCATTTGCCCAATTCCGCACAGTGAGTCCATGGGGAGGGAATGAAATGTACCACTGGCTTGACAGGCAGCTCAGGGGGACGCGGCTGCAGCCCACAGGACTGAGCAGCAGCTGCAAGGCTGCCTCTGAGCGTGGTCATGGGTCCCAGCTGCAGTGCTCTAAAGATCAAGGATTTTGCCTTCTATTTTCTATGACCAGAGATTCCTGTGCAAAGAGGTATGGCTATCTTCTTTCATGTCCTTTTGTTCAGCAAAAACAAAAGCTAATTAAAGTAAATGTCAGAGGCTGCAGAGAAGCAAAGAGTGGGGGATAGGAGAATGGAGCTGAGAAACTTCCAGGGGCTGGCTGATTATGCAGATAAAGCACATTTGGGAGCTGTGTGTCTAGCCATGTATGCAGGCATTTTGGTTATTAGGGTAAAAATGCCACTTCTCTGTGGGTTATTAAAACATGTCTCTAGGCCTCAGGAGCAGAAAGCTGTGCTTCTAGATTCATATTATGTGCATTTTTGTTTTACTCCTTAATAATCTAGTCTCATTTCTATTTTATACTTTTGTTTACCTCAATCAACATTTTGCAACCAGCAAAGAAACTGGCTCTGCCTACGGATTTTCAAAGAAAATTAAATATTATAGCATCATTACAGTCAGTGGGTTGAACAGGGTCACCATTACTGTTTGTTGCTGCTGCCGTTTTTTCCTTTGGTGTTTCAGATATCTTACAAATCATAATTAAATCTAACCACTGTTTTATTCTTTCAGATACACACTTAAATTGTTGTAATAATCAACCATTGGATTAAATGACATTTATATATTTTTGATTTAAAAAGCAGAAAAAATATTTAGAGAAATATTTGAGTTGGTCATATAGATATTTAGTACATGAAACTTAAACGTAAATGAAGATACATTTAACATTAAGTTTTCCACGTAGTTTGAGAGTTTTGGTACGTTTTCTGGAAGAACAAACCCACGACTTTGAGTTATGATTTTTCAGCAAGATTTGTATTATTCCAGAGCAAAAATGACCAGCAAAGTCAAAATTTACAGGTGAAAATGAATATACTATAAAATTATGACAAGTCACAAAAGCCTTGATTTTAGAAAGTTTATTAGACTTAAAGATAAGTATTTCTCATCCTTTTTGAAGGAAATATTTCCTATTTGTGCTTTAATAAATTGAAATATGTAATCAAAATTAAGTAGTTTTTTGGGCTCTTGACTAAATAGGTCACCAAATCTATTTTTTTCATGTACTTATGAAATAAGCCTGCTACAAACTTAGATCGTATGTACTCTAGCAAAAAGACAGGGCTGAAGCCTTTAGCACCGCTTGGAATAAGCCAGACTCAGAGGCTTTCAGCAGAAGTGAAGTGTAGCAGCATGCCACAGCCAAGGAAGCCCAGAGACATCCAGGGAACAATAGACATCTTGTGGGAAGGGCTGAAATGTGTGCAGCCAATTCCCATGGGAACGCCTGTAGTCCTTTCACGCTGTGTGAAAAAGATGCTCCTTCAAAAGAATCTGTAATCCTTTCTTTCAAGGGAAAAATCTGAGAACTTTATTGAAAGTTTCTAGACCCCAAATGGGTCTAAGTTTGTTCATGAGCATTTTTAATACAGGTGAATAAAACGAAAATGTTTTGATGCAGAGTAATGTAGTCTAAAGTGTAATGTAAATAAATATTGCCATTCTAGAATTTTCTGAAGTGAGGAAGCCAGGGTATACCCTAACCTAAGTTGCAAGCTAGAGGCTGAATTCTTCAGAATAAGTTGGTTTCTTGAGTTAATTATGGTGATTGAAATCTCCCCCAAGAGTTTCAATTATTCTACAGGCAGTATGCCAATAGTGTGGCGATTAAGTCCTCCGGTTCATGTATATTTTCATTTAGCAGAATCTACAGATGCATAATAGAGTAAGCCACTAATGTTTTATTAGTGGGCATTGAGTGTAGGTCACCTTGAAAAGTAGTAAAGAAAGTAGCTTGAGCCCTGGAGGGCCACTCCTTTCTCACTAATAAACACGGGAAAGAGTGCTACACTTCCATGGAAAACTCAGGTGTTTGGATTACCCAGCCACAAAAAGTTTGAGATACATTGTATTCTAGCCTATTTCTGCTCTGTAAAAACATTCACTGTTATTGTTCAACCTTGGTGGGGGTAGGATCACAGTAAAACTATCTCTCCGGGAAACAAGATAAGGTTGCCAAAAAATCAACAGGGAAACTTCATTCAAAAGAATGAAGTTTACAGATGAAAAGTGAACAACCCAGAGGTAAGAACAGGATGACTAAGATAGGGAAAGGACAACAAAGGTATAAATATGGCACATATGGAAACAACCTAAACATCTTTAGCTCTGTGAACTCAATTTAGTGAACAGTACAGTCGTGTATTAATTTTTAAAAGGTATGGCATTGGGATGTGTTAACTGGTGGACCATCTATAGGAATAATAGTACCCTTAAGGATATGATTGCTGGCACTTTTTCTGTGGTTGCCATATGCCAGGCTCTGTGTTAAATGTTTTGTATCATCTCCTTAAACCTCCCAACAACCCATATCACAATCCTCAGGAGCAAAGGAGGAATTCCAGGCTCAGGGAGTCTAATTAACCTGCCCACGTTTACACTGCACGTAATGGCATAGCTGAGCTTGGAACCCAGTTGAGTCTAGATTCCCATACTCTTACCACTCTGCTCTTCTTACTGGAGTTCCATAGAGTGTCCAATTCAGGACTCTACACCCTTTAAAAAAATAAAACTGGATAAAAATCTAGGGATTAAAAATCAGTAATAATGAATAGAAGATTAAAAGGGAAGACCAAAGCAATATCATCTATTCCATTAAAAGACGAGACTTCATTTGTATATTGGAAATTAGAAAAACTACTAATGAAAAAATACAGCTACTCATGAATGACTGGATTCTTGATTTCTATAAAGGAATTCTTCAACGGGATAGTTCTCCAGATGTGGATGGCATAAAAATATGATTGATCACCAACTGTCTAGGCAGATTTACGAGGTCGTTCTCCTGGAACATATGACCTGGTTTAACTGTGGCCACCCTGACCACACCCTTTAAGTAGACACACCCTAGTGAGCACAAAGATGAGATTATCTGCAGGATAGCTGCCTGTACGCATTGCCAGAAGACAGATGATTTGATAGCTATAGATCTACCACAGGAACAGACAACTTAGGGGTAGAGAAGAATGCAGTCTTAGAAACCTTGCTTTTTAAAGTGCACTGTTAACTGTTTAAAGAATAAAGGAAGGTTCCAGTGCCCTTTTCTCCGTCGGAGTGTCAGTAGAATAAGCAGGATAAACCTTTTGCCTGAGTGTTGCTGCAATATTTAAAAGTACAAATCCAATATATCTGGTCCACGTGGATTTTTATGAAAAGCTTCCCAGCAAATAACGAAAAAAAGAGAGTACGTATGTTGTGAAGTTTGTTCTGTTTATTAGCAACTTCCCGCATACTTCAACTTTCAACAATATTACTCTAGAGGCAGAGTAAAGGGATACTTTCTTTAGGAGGTGACTCTTACTGGACGTACACTCAGTGTTTCCAAAACGTGTGTGAGATCTCAGGGAGAGGGAAGTGTTAATGAAGCTGCAGTTCTCTTCTCCTCCCCTGGAGCTCCCAGAGGTGGCTCCCTACAGCCATTCCGTTCACCTGCTTGAGTTCCTGTTGAAAATAGTTTCCTGCGTGGCTCGCCCCCGCCCCCCATTCTTCCCTGGGAAAGTATAGATTTTCACGAACACAGGGAGTTCTGTTTTCTCTGTTAAAAACAACTCTCCTTTACTGGAGCAGGCTTTGTGTTTCACCTCAGGAAACACAGCGTTGCACTGGGAGGTAACTCCGCTGGGTGAGGTGCAGCCTGTCACCTGACCGGTCTCTGGGGCTGCCGGTGGCATCAGGCTGCATTCCTTGAATTCTTCCACCCGGCACCGGCTCCGCAATGAACAACTTCAGGTTCACTGAGCTGAGCGGATTCCACTCGCTGTGCCCTCGGAGCCTGCCTGAATCTCCCGCCCAGTCTCAAACCAGGCAGCCGAGTAACTGCAAGGGCGCCTTTGAGGAGTAGCACGCAGGTAAAGTCGAGTTTGCGCGGGACAGCTGTGACTCCCTGAAATGTGCCAGTTTGGCGCCGTCATTTCTGTTTTTGTGGTTTCTGTTTCTCCTTACAGAAAGCTGATTCGCCAGCAAATACCTGAAAAAACAAACAAACAAACTAAATGATGAGAAGGTGGGCCTCAGATTACAACCCCTTAAAGATTAGGGAAAGAAATTATGAAGGAAGCAAATTAAAGGCAGTAAGAATTTTATAAGCCAGCTTTTAAAAATCATGCAAGAAGTATGAGATTTTGGAGTCTGGCCTACCTGGATGTGAATATTGGCTCTGTGTGTAACCTTGGGCATGATACTTAACCTCACTCGTCCTGTTTCCTCTTAGGTGGTAATATCTACCTGCAGAGTTGATGGGAGAACTAAAAGAAGAAAGCATCTAGTGTCTAGCAAAAAGGTTGATGTGTAGAAAGTATTTTAAGTATGTGCGCATATGTGCATGTGTGTATATGGTATGCTTGTGTGTACATGGTACATGTATATGTACACGTGCACACAGGCCACAGGACTATGACATTCATAAGGGTAGGGAGTTTCTCAGAACATGAGGTAGAATTTGATCCGGCTCTGACCTTCCCTGCTGTTGCAAAAAGACCAGCAGGAGAAGCCAGACACCTGAGCAAAATATTAATGAGAGCTGCTGAAAAATAAATAATGTGCCTTGCCAGTCCTTATTTAGGGAGGGATGTGCAGCATGTGGAGGTACTCATTGAATGAGAGCTGATGGGAAGGGAGGCAGCTCAATAATAATTATCTCACACAGTCATGAATACAACTATCCTGGGAGACCAGCTGCCTTCAATCCTGACTCGGCAACTTACTCTTCAAGTGCCTCTTGAAGGCTGGCGGTTACTTTCCTCTCCAAACATCAGTTTTTGATTGCATGGAATTGTCATAAGAATTAAGTGGCTTAGTATATGAGAAGCACTGAGATAAGTATCTGACACATGGCAAACACCCACCAAATGTCAGTTGTACCATTATTTTATAAAGGGCTCCTTTACACATTATCACCTGTGACCCTCAAAAACACCCTGATGAAATAGACGAGGTGTGTATTAGCCCCATTTTGCAAATAAGAAAACCAAGGCTCAAGAAAGGAAAAAAACATGAACTAAAGGTCCCATAATAGCTGAGTAGCTGAGCTGGGACATGACCCTCGGTTCCTAGATGAACAGATGACTTAGTATGAACTCAGCACAAGTGCATTGAATAAAACCTGTAAAAATCTTAGCTATCCTAAAGGTGCTTCTCAAATACCATTTCCTCCATAAAGCTATTCATTATCATCTTCCCCTGGAAGTGACTTCTCTCTCCCTTGTACTTCCCCAAACTTCTTTTTGTAGTTAGTATCCAGGAGATTTTTCTCTTGGTCACTCCCATATTGTAGAAGGTGTTTTGAAGATCACAGTTGAAAATGTGCAAAAGAGCCCTTTGAAAAATGATGTGTAAGTCTCACCTCTGCCCACTCCACCCCTAGGTTTATGAAAGCTTTCCTGTATGGCTGTGTGTTAAACAACTTGATGTTTCTGTTTAGGGCCCAAAGCAATGTTTTGCATGTGATGGGCCCTCAAGAGTAACAGCTGAAGTTGGCAGCATGAATGTGGGACTCCACACCAGGTGTCATGTAAATGTGGAGTGTGCAGAAAGAGCCCAGGAAAAGCCTGGGTGTGCTCCTCTGTACCAGCACGTATTTCTGCTCCTTCTTGGAGCTCCTGAGCATCTATGACTGGAGCAGCTGAATGTACTTCATGGAGTGCCACAAGTCCAACAAGCTGACAGGTCAGGTGAAGTCATTTCCATCCAATTTTCCTGAATATTATTTTATTGAGACTCTTGTCACTGTAAGTATCTGAGCCTGGGAGGAAAATATGTTAAGACAAAAATGTAGGAAAACACTGTGCTGATTTTTCTTAGAGATATTGTGATTCGCCCTTCCACATTTCCCAGGGTGCAAACTACTTTTCAGTACCTCACTTTGTGCTCCACCTCCCTCTGAAAGCTTACCACTCTCCTTTGCTCTCCCTCCAAGCATCTTCTCCTGTGTCTGTCTTGCACTCTGGTTGCTCTAAATCCCAGGGCATAGAATGGGCAAGGATCCAGGAGCAGTGTAGAAGGGGAGAGGAATTCACTTTCTTGCTTGATAACCCTGCTCACACCTTCATCACTAAATATTAATAATGCTCTGAGGACATTTACTCCTAACAGTAGCCTCACATCTTACATGGAGTCAATATTTCATAATGATTATGAACTTGGAGTCTAGCACTACTGGAGTCTCTGGGTTCAAATTCCAGCTCCCCAGCTTGGTAGCTGCATGGCTTTAGCAGTTATTTAACTACCTCAGGTTGCTTACCTACAAAGTGGGGATGACATATCTTCATATAGTTATGAGGATTAGATGAATTAATATTTGCAAAGTGTTTATGCCTGGTACATAGATAAAGGCATGTAAGTGTTAGGCTTCATTTTTCAAAAGCTGATAGATAGTACAAAAATTGCATATAGAGAGTATTTTCCTTAAAATCCCTATGACTCATGAATTGTACCACTCACAATACTACAGATAGCTTATTTAGTTGAGTGTCTAATGAAAGCTTTGGCTTGTATTTAGAAGCCATGTTGTTTGAAGAGTATGTGTCTTTAAACTTGCATTCAACACAAAGAGGTGTTCTCACAATAATAGCTCAGAGGAGAGGTCTGAGACTACCCAAGGGAACAATAGATTCTCCTCTCCCTTTTCACACTCTTCCTGGCAAACTATTCAGAGTAAAATGCTAGGCAGAAATGCCTATTGCTTATATTAAATAACTCACTCTTGGCTCTCGCCAAGCATGTGGCTACATTTGTAAGCTACCCACATGTATGAGGTGATTCCACTCTACTGTAAACTGTGAGGGAAGCGCACTAGACTGAAATCAGTAGACTCTCCTTGCCACAGCTATTATGGGGCCTTGGGGAAGTCATTAAACCTCACTGGCCATTAAATGATTACTAAGGTCTCTGCCAGTGCAAATGGTCTGTGATTTTATTAGGCCCAGAAGGGAGCTGATGAGAATAATCAGATGTCTAATTTGTGCCATTGCCCTCCTCTCTGTAGACTGTTAATTGGGTGAGAAATATAGTGGGACTTTATTACTTCAACTGGAATAGAGGGAGAGTTGCCTGATCCCAAAGTCCTCCTTTTTAGCCCGCATGGCAAGGCTATCATGTTCATTTTAGTGTTAAAGTTCATCTTCATGTTCAGTAGAGATTTATCTAACGCCATTCTCCTAAGCAGCATCTTTATTTTATTGCTACTTGATTATAGAGTACGTAGGAGTAGGGTAAGTACTGAGGTCACCTTTTTGACTGACAGAGCGGGGAACTTCTACTGCTAGCATAGCAAGGCAGCCCAGCCGAGAGGGTAAGCACTGGTTTCTGTGTCCAGGTTCTGGAAGAAAGGGTTTGAGGAAGTGGGTCTAGGAGATGTTTCCTATGCTCCCTCTTTTCCTTTTGTTCTCCCTTTCTGTTTGATTCCCATGAGAATCTGCTTGAGGAAAATCTGGCAAGTGTTAGGCATGATTGTTGTTTGTCTTTCTGACATGGAAAGAAGAGAAGGATGTAGAAAGGAGAAAAGTGTGGGGCTTATGTTGACTTTTAAAGTTCAAATTAAATTCTGGAGAAACCTAGTAATTTTTGACAAGACTTTTTGAGACAAAAACAAGGAAAGAGCTCATTTAAAGATCATTAAGCCAGGAACTATTACTCTAGGCACATGTTTCCAAGTTTCTTTTTTCTCTCTCTCTCCGCGGGACACTGAGTTCACATTGGGAGCTTATGCCATTCTGCCAGTGGCTATATTGTGTCATTTGTTTCCCTTGCAGAGAGTGTCAATGAAGACCTCAAAGTCTGGAGAAAAATGACCTTTCATGGAATAAGAAGTATACCTCCTTCTACATGTTTTTGTCTTACTGACCTCTGATAACTGAAACACATGACTCTGGGTCTGTAGAAAGTCAACTGATCAAACTCATCCTCACCATGCATCAACTGTTCAGACTGGTTTTGGGACAAAAAGATCTTTCACGAGCTGGGGACCTCTTCTCCTTAGATGACTCTGAGATTGAAGACAGCCTGACAGAAGCTTTGGAGCAAATTAAGATAATTAGCTCATCTTCAGTAAGTAAACTGGTTTATAGACTACAACTCTGAAATGGCCTATCCTAGAGCTAGAGATTTGTATATATCCTGGCAGAAAGATCTTTGCAGGGGAAAGAGGAAATACCACTAATATTGGTCTCTCTTAATCTGCTCTGTGGGTTTGTTGGCATCTAAGAAATATCAGTAGGGAAGTCATGGCCTAGTGGGGGGCGGTTAGATCATCTTTTGCCCACTCACAAAGACCAGAATTCTGAAAATTGCAGACCAGCGTGGAATTCTCACAAAAATATTATTTAGGGGCTATTTTTATGTCCTTGAAATGACACTGAGAGGAGAGGGAGCCAATCCAGGGAAAAGCAGACCTGCAGAGCTGCACAACAGCATCAGTAAACAAGAGCAGGGTGTGTGTGGGAGGCTGAATAATGAAAGAAGGCAGGATGACACCTCCTGCCACGAAGGTAATACGAGACAAGGACAATGATCGCTTTGCTGCCAGAAGTGACAGTTGCCCAGGGCTTGATAACGCTGATTCTGTTTACTTCTGTATTGTCTCTATTTTTTATGTTTCCCTTGCTTCTTTTTCTACCCACCTGCACCCCCACTCCCTGGACCCACCATTTAATTCCACCCACCCATTATTAGTCCCCAGTGTGATGAGACAGATGTAAAACCTCCCATCAATACTTGCATTCCTTTGCTTCTCTTCAATGTCAAGATTATATATTCTGAAAGCACTTCCCAAAGGGGATGGATGTGGAGTGCCCAGTGTGGTTTCATGTTGACCTTCTTGCTTGTACTTGGACCCTCCATGAGAATGGTCCCACTTCAAAGGCCTAGGGCCACCAGGCATCCACCCACATCCTCCCAGCTCAGCAGTGTTTGCCAACACTTGGCACAGACACCCATTGGGAAGATGAAAGTGGTGGGACTCAAGCCATATAATACTGAATTGGCAAATGTATGCATATTTCAGAAACAACAGCGCTCTTCCATGTTACAAAGAAGATATATTTAAAAGGTATACTGGCAACCCGTGCAGCCTCCGCTTCAAGCCTATTTTCTCTTGCTGACTGCCATTAACATGCCGAACTCTCCCCAGTGACCAATGAAGTCACTGTTCAAAAAACTCTTCTTTTCTCAGGTAGTGTCTTTGATGGCAATTACTCATCCACATCTTTTCCAGAACATTAATCAACTTAGTTTGACGCAAAGTACAACATGTTCCCGGTACATTTTCATTTTCTGGATAAGATTTTTGTCCTGTTTTCAGAAGCCCCTTCTTTCACACTCCTCTGCAAATCAATTGGCTGAAAATTACACTGGTTTTCATCTTCTTACTAGGAAAACAAAACAAAACAGAAATCAGATCACATAAGTTCCCTAAAGCCTACTTCCACTAGAGGTCACTAGTGGCCAGTTATTTATTTTGTTTCCATCATTAATTGCTTTGTTTCACAGACACCAAATTCAGAATTTTAGGACTAGTGACTCAGTTCTATTATATAGCTCCACTGGTTAACTATTAAGGCTGGCAGGTCCCTTGTCATTAGGATCATTGTCCATTCCTTAAGCTGTCCAAATAGCATCTCACTCTACCAGGAGTTCTGGAGAGCCAGGAGTTCGTGTGTCTTCTTCGTCTACTAACTTTTACCACATCTTACTTCTTCCATTTCTCTATCTGTAACCCTCTCATGGAGCAGAAGAAAAATGGTAGCTTCTAATTTACATATATCAAGTTTGAGGTTACCAATGCCAGCAGCTCCTTATCTTCCTTTTCTGATTAGCACATGGAACCACCATGCCTGCTCTATGGCTCACTTCCCCTTAGCTGCGTCCCATCCTTCCCTCAGATCCAGCCCCAGCTATTCCTCTCTAGGTCTTTCCTAACAACCTTGGATCTCAGTAATCAATTCCACTTCTCAATTTCTCTTCAGAAACGTAGAACAGGAAGGGATCTTCTAAATCGCCTTTTCCAACTTCCAGCACAGAAGATTGCTGAAAAATAGGTGGCTTCTCCTGCACTTGCAATGATGAGAATATGGTGGGTTTCTAATATTTTTATCTGCTTCTCAATTTTCCTGTGGTAAATTGTCCCTTTCCATTGCATGAAGCCTTGATGGCGTCTCCATCAAGGTTCCCTACTCATGAGTGCCCACTACCCTTCCCTATCAGGGGTGGGGGAGAGAAGAGGTGGACACCTGGCCCAAGCTTGAAAATCAGAAGCTTTTCCCCAGTAATTTTAAGAAAGATACCAGCAGAGGGTGATTTATCATGAGGACGGTGCCCCAAAGAAACAGTACTTTACTTCCTCCCCCTCTATCATTGTAGCTGCCTTAATCACTGCTCCTTTTAAGGCCTGGTACTTCACTTTCTCCTTCAAATATGTGGGCCACCTCTTATCTTCTTCTTATTGCTATGATTATTATTATTATTTGCTGTACTTATTCAGACTTTTTCTGTTGCTTATGATCAAAGAACCCTGAAAAGAGAGAGAGCTGTTTCATTGTTGGGAGTTCAAATGGTTAACATGTTCATCTGCTTAGCCAGATGAAATCTTACTTTGTACTTTCTACCTGTTGTCTGTGTTCTGTTCTCTGGCCCCAACAATCAAAAGAGTCTACCTTCTGTTTCTACAAGAAAAACTTTAAACTTTTTGAAGATAAGCACCAGGCTTCACCTCTGGCGTGTCTCCTCCCAGCTAAACATCTTAGTGTCCTTGGATTTTTCCATGACAAAGAAGGAGCCTGTGTCAGGGAAAGGTTACAGCACCTCATGTTGTAACCCTCAACTGTCAGATCTGGAAAACTCAATTTTGTTGGTACCTGAGAAATGCTATCCAAATCATGCTATCCAAATACAAGACTTGGAAATATAAATTAGATAAGAACACGATGTGCTGATTTACGATGAAAATTATAACTCGTATGGATCAGAATTCTTGTGTGTTTCATGCTGTTCTCCTCAAGTCTGTTTACTCAGTCTTTCTTTGGATAAGAAGTACTTTTATTGATTAGGTTTATTCCTCCTCCATTACAATCACATTCCAGCCCTTCCTCCCTGAGATTACATCTAACTCACTTGCAAAGTCACCCATCAAAAGATAATGTCTTGGTTTAGGTCTGTACTGGCTAATCCCACTCATACGAGTGGACTTTATTGGTTTAATCCTCAAAGGACAATCTTGTTTCTACGTTGTTAGAGAAGGCTTCATTGAAGCTCCCAGGTACAACCTACACTCTTAACATTCTGGTTACCCTCCTTTGGAATAGTACTAATTTATTATTATAATTTATCATTGCCCAATACTCAGACGAATTGCTTAGAACAACTACTAATACTAGTCAAATATTCTGTGTTTTTAAAAAATCAGTTGTCCACATTTATCTTGTGATGTGCTAAGGCATTCAGGTGGAATCAAGACTTGTAATTAGATAAGTTTAAATTTTTTAAAGTGTATTCTGCCACATTTTAAACATTGCAAAAAAAATTATTGTCTTTAAGCCCTCAGTCCAGAATATGTCTTTTAAACATCATGATTCTGTCAAATATATTACTTAGCACTTTCAGCTTTGTGGAATCCAAAAATGTGGCAAACAAGCCTCCAATCCTTCCCCCAAAGCCACTCACAAAAATAATTAAACTTTACTAGATTTCACTGTCCAGTCCATGTCCTCTTTTTCTACCAGTTACTACAAAATACTACTATGAAATATTTTGCCCTTATGTTTCACTTTGAAAATGTGACTTCTCAACTCAGTATCCTCTCCAAGTTCCCAAACATACCCTTAAGTTTTGTGTTTTCATTTCGAGTCCTTTCTAGACCACTCTTACCAGATAATCACTTGTACTAACTTGGCTTTCCTCCCAGGCTACTCCAAGTGAGATTCTCTCATCCACTCATCCATCCACTTCTCCCACCTTTCCATTGGTGTTCACCTCATGCCCAACCGATCCACCCACCTTCCATTTCTCTTTATTTTTCTTTTAACAATGAAACACACCAGGCACACAGAATCACCCACTTTAACATGTTAGGTACAATTGAAAATCCCTGCATGTCTCTTTTTAATCCAATTCTCCTCCCTCATGCCTCCCAAGGTAACCAATATCCTCCTTGTGGTATTTAGCTATGCATCGTTGCTTTTTGTTTTTGTTTTTGCTACACATCCATGGTTCCAAAGTGAATTACAGCATAGTATTTTGTATTTTTAAACTTTATATAAATGTTGTCATAGGGCTCAAATTACGTTTTTGAGATTTGTCTATATTGGTACACGTAGTTTCAACTCATTTATTTTTGCTGAGGCAGAGTATTCCCTTATATGAATGTGCTACAATGTATCCATTCTTTTTTTGGTTTATATTTATTATTTAAACAGCGCTACAGTAAACATTCTTATAATTGGCAATTTTGGCCAATTATTTCTAAAGTTCTAAATAATTGTAATTGTCAAGTATTTCTAAAGTACACAATTAAAAGTGAAACAACAGGTTTTAGGGTTTTGTGTATTTGCAACTTTGTGATACACCAACAAATTGCTTTCCAAGAGGGATGTGCCAGTTTACACACCCAACATCAGTGTTTGAAAGTTCCAGTTGCTTTATATCCTCACCAGTGCTTGCTTTTATCAGATTTTAAAAGTTTTTTTTAAAATCTAAGTGAAGCAGCGTGTAATTGTTTAAATATACACTCCTCTCATTATTACCAAGGTTGACCATTTTTTCATATGCTTATTTGCTGTATGCCATTTGTTTTCCTCTGAAGGAAGTGCCTACCACTTTACTTCCAGTGAAGTGTCTGTTTATGTTTTTTTTTCTTTTTTCTTTTGTAGTCTTAAAATCTTATTTTTATTAACTTGGACTATTTTGTATATTCTTGTATTAGTCCTTTGTCACCTATGCAGGTTGCATATCTCACTCTGATACACAGCTTATCTCTTACCTTGTAATAAGTCTTGATATCTGATAGGACAGTATTCCCACCCTTCTTTAACATTGCTTTGTTTTTTTCTGTTCTTTAATAATTTTATATTAAGCTTCTCCTGTTTTCTGAACAATTCTATCAGTATCTTAACTGGATGTTATTATATCTATAGATTAATTTGAAGAAAATTAACATCATTATATACTGTCTTTATATCCATAGACATTGCATTTCTATCCCTTTATTTATATGTTTTAAATGTTGTTCAAAGAGGTTTTATGATATTTTTCCTAAGAATGTTAAGAATATTATACACCTTTTGTTAAATGTATAAGTGTTTTATATTTTTTCTGAGAATATGAATAATATTCTTTTTTAAAATTATATTTTCCAATTCTATTTTCAGTTGATTATAACATAAATGATTCTTGTATGGTGATCTTATGTTCAGCAAACTCACTCAACTCTCCTACTAATCCTAATAATTTGTCTATATACATTTTCCAGTTTATCCAACAAATATTTATTAGTTGTCTACTATGTTTCAGACACTGTACTGGATGCTAGGATATAAGAGTAATCAAAAAAGACAAAAAAAGCCCTCTGACATCATCCATTTAATTGGGTAAGACAGAAAATAAACAAATAAATAAGGAAGATATGTAGTGTATTAGAAGATGATAAGTAAGTGCTACGTAGAAAATTAAAGCAGAGGGCAGTGACAGGATATCGGAGGCTTGAAATTTCAAATAGGATGCACAAGGTAGTCCATACTGAGACAAAAGCTGACATTTAAGCAAAACTTGAAGGAGATGAGAGAACAATACTTTTGGGTACCTGGAGGAAATCATTTCAGGCAGAGGAACCATTAAGTACAAAGGTCCTAAGGCTGTAGACTGGAGTTTCTGAGGTCAGTGTGGCTGTACTGGAGAAAATCATTTCAGGCAGAAGAACCATTAAGTACAAAAGTCCTGAGGTTGTAGGCTGGAGTTTCTGAGGTCAGTGTGGCTGTAGTGAAGGGAACAATGGGGAAAGGGAGATGAGGTTAGGAGAGAAGTGGAGGCTGGATTGTTGGAGTCTTGGGCAGCCAGTGGAGAGTTCTGAGCAGAAGTAACATGGTCTAATTTTTCTATTCCTGTTTTGGGAACAGTCTGTGGAAAGGCAAGAGTGAAATCACAAAGGCCAGTTAAGTGGCTACTGAAATAATTCAGATAAGAAGCAGCAGAGGTTCTGACCATCATGGAGCAGTGGTGGTGGTGAGAAGTGTTCAGATGATCCTAGATGTATTTTGAAGATAGGACCAACAGGATTTGCTGAAGTATGTGCGTGTAATGAAGAGGGGGCGGTGGGGGGAAGGGGGAGAGAGAGAGAGAGAGAGAGGGAGAACGAACTTAAGATTTTTGGCCTGAAAAACTAGGATGATAAAATTGTCAATAAGTAAGATGAAGACGACCAAGGAAGGAAGGAATTTGGAAAGGGGGGGTGAGGGGAAGGGAGTGTAGGAAGAATCATGAGTTCCACTTTACATGTGTAAAGTCTGAGCTGTCAGAATTCTGAGTGGAGATGTGCAAGTATTGTATATATGAGTCTGGAGCAGGAGAGAAGTCTGGGCTGGCCATTATAATTTTGGAACTTGTCAGCCTTGAGACTGAGCGAGATCACCAAGGGAGTGAGTGCAGACAGAAAGTAAAAAGTCCAAAGACTGAGTCCAGTACTCAGAAGTTAAGGAGATGATGAAGGACTAGGAAAATAAACTGAGAAGAAATATCCAGTAAAAAAAAAAGAAAAAAGAAAGTCAGAAAATCATGGTGTCCTGAATGCCAGGTGAATAAACTGTTGCAAGGAAAGAGTGATGTCAAATGCCACTGATTGGTCAAATGAGATTTGTCACTGATTGGTCAAGACTGAGAACTGCCTGAGGTTCAGACACATGAAGGTCATTATGACTCGACAAGAGCAGTTGTCACTGGATGGGTCAGACTGAAAGCCAGATTGGAGTTAGTTTGAGAAGGTGGGAAGATAATTAAAGAAAATGAGCAGTGACAACCCTGGGCATTTTCCCATAAAGATCAGAGAAATGGGCTGGTATTTAAAAGAATGGGATGGGGAGAGAGGAGAGAATCAAGAAAAAATATGTTTTAAATGGAAGAAGCACATTCCTTGATTCTTTTTTATGTATAAGTCATCAATTTAAAATAATTATAGTTTTGTTTCTTCCTTTCCAATCCTTATTCTGTTATTTGATTTCTTTGTCTCACATCCTGACTAGCTCTCCAGAACTAGATTGACTAGAATGAGTTATCCTTCTCTCTTTTTATTTAAAGAGAGTTTTCTGACTTTTCAGTGTAAGTGTGTCCGGAATTGGTGGGTTCTTGGTCTCACTGACTTCAAGAATGAAGCCGCGGACCTTCGCGGTGAGTGTTACAGCTCTTAAGGTGACACGTCTGGAGTTTGTTCCTTCTGATGTTCAGATGTGTTCGGAGTTTCTTCCTTCTGGTGGGTTCGTAGTCTCGCTGGCTCAGGAGTGAAGCTGCAGTCCTTCGTAGTGAGTGTTACAGCTCTTAAGGCGGCACATCTGGAGTTGTTCGTTCCTCCCGGTGGGCTTGTGGTCTCACTGACTTCAGGAGTGAAGCTGCAGACCTTCGCGGTGTGTTACAGCTCATAAAAGCAGTGTGGACCCAAAGAGTAAGCAGTAGCAAGATTTATTGCAAAGAGCGAAACAACAAACGCTCCACAGTGTGGAAGGGGACCCAAGCGGGTTGCCAATGCTGGCTCGGGCAGCCTGCTTTTATTCTCTTATCTGGCCCCACCCACATCCTGCTGATTGGTAGAGCCGAGTGGCCTGTTTTGACAGGGTGCTGATTGGTGCATTTACAATCCCTGAGCTAGATACAAAGGTTCTCCACATCACCATCAGATTAGTTAGATACAGAGTTTGGACACACAGGTTCTCCAAGGCCCCACCAGAGCAGCTAGATACAGAGTGTCGACTGGTGCACTCACAAACCCTGAGCTAGACACAGGGTGCTGATTGGTGTGTTTACAAACCTTGAGCTAGATACAGAGTGCCGATTGGTGTATTTACAATCTCTGAGCTAGACATAAAGTTTCTCTAAGGCCCCACCAGAGCAGCTAGATATAGAGTGTCGATTGGTGCATTCACAAACCCTGAGCTAGACACAGGGTGCTGATTGGTGTGTTTACAAACCTTGAGCTAGATACAGAGTGCCCATTGGTGTATTTACAGTCCCTGAGCTAGACATAAAGGTTCTTCACGTCCCCACCAGACTCAGGAGCCCAGCTGGCTTCACCCAGTGGATCCTGCAGGGGGGCTGCAGGTGGAGCTGCCTGCCAGTCCCGCGCTCTGCGCTCGCACTCCTCAGCCCTTGGGTGGTCGATGGGACTGGGTGCCGTGGAGCAGGGGGTGGCACTCGTCGGGGAGGCTCGGGTCGCACAGGAGCCCATGGAGGAGGTGGGAGACTCAGGCATGGCAGGCTGCAGGTCCCAAGCCCTGCCCTGCGGGAAGGCAGCTAAGGCCCGGTGAGAAATCGAGCGCAGCGCTGGTGGGCTGGCACTGCTGGGGGACCCAGTACACCCTCCGCAGCTGCTGGCCTGGGTGCTAAGTCCCTCATTGCCGGGGGCCAGCAAGGCCAGCCGGCGGCTTCGAGTATGGGGCCCGCCGAGCCCACGCCCACCCGGAACTCCAGCTGGCCCGCAAGCACCGCAGGCAGCCCGGGTTCCCGCTCGCACCTCTCCCTCCACACCTCCCTGCAAGCTGAGGGAGCTGGCTCCCGCCTTGGCCAGCCCAAAAAGGGGCACCCACAGTGCAGCCATGGGCTGAAGGGCTCCTCAAGTGCCGCCAAAGTGGGAGCCCAGGCAGAGGAGGCGATGAGAGCAAGCGAGGGCTGTGAGGACTGCCAGCATGCTGTCACCTCTCATAAGCATAATGTTTGCTCCAGGCTTTTGGTTAATGCTCTTTATCAGATTAAGGAGGTTCCCATTTATTCCTGTTTTTCTAAGAATTGTTTAATTTTATCAACTGATTTTTCTATCCTCTTGCGATAATCCTATTTTCCCCTTTAATCTGTTAATGTGGTGAATTACAGTAATAGATTTTTCAAATATAGAACCATTATTGTATTCCTGGAGCAAAATAAAATTTGTTGTTTATTTTAATGCATTTTAAAATTGGGCTTGCTATTTTTAAAGTAGTTTTAGAACTATGCTTATATATGAGATTGGTCTTTAATTGTCCTTTTTCCACTGTCTTTACTTGGCTTTGATATCAAGTTATACACAGTAGTTTCATAAAATGAGTTGAGAAATGTTTCCACATTTTCTGTTATCTGCAAGAGTTTTGTAATATTGTGACCTAATCCTCAAAGATTTCATAGAACACTGTAAAACTCTCTGGCACTATAAATTTGTGTATTTTAATAGATTTTTAAACTACTGATTCAATCTCTTTGAGGAAAATTAGGAATTTTGCTTCAGTCACTTTTGGTAAAGTATATTTTCTAAGCAATTTTATATTTTATCTGAGTTTTCAAGTTTATTAGCATCAAATTGTTTGAATTATTATTTTTTTTGGCAGCTTCTGTATTCATTGATATCTTACCAATATTTTCAAAGCTTTGTCTTCTACTTTTTAAAGTTTTGATTTATTGATCATCTGTATAGGATCTTTTCAAAATCTCATTAATTTCTTTTTAAGTCTTTACTACTTTACTTTTTGTACTTTCTCTGGCTTTATTCTGCTGTTCTTTTTTTTAGTCTCCTCAGTTGTATAATTAGGTTATTGATTATTTTAACTTTCTTATTTTCCAATATAAGCATATAAGACCATAAATTTCTTGCTAAGTAACATTTAGTATCATTCTACAAGTTTTGAGATATGTTTTCATTGTAAATTCTAAATATTTTCTTAGTTTTATTGTGACTTCCTCTGACTAACAAGTAATTTAGAAGTTAGTTTTAATTTCCCCAAGAATTTTTATAATCTTTTTGTTGTTAAATCTTTTTTAACAAAAGATTTTTAACAAAATCTTTTTGTTGTTAAATCTTAACTGCATGTAGTCAGAGAATGTGAACTGCATGATATCAGTTATTTCCAAGTAGTTGAGACTTGCTTTGTTACAGAGTTTATGGCTAATCTGTGTAAATTATAATAGCTAATACTTATGTAGCACTTACTGTGTGCCAGAAACTATTCTAAGAGCTTTTCACATTAACATATTTATTTCTTTAAGTAAATTTTTGAGGTAAGTATACTAATATTCCCATTTTATAGATGAGGAAACAGGCATAGAAAGGCTAATAATGTAACTTGACCAAGGTTGTATAGCTAGTAACTAGTAGAACCAAAAATCAAGCCCAGAATGTGAGTTCAGAAGCTATTCTTAGCCACCAAACTATTCTGGGTCTTTTTTTTTTTTTGAGTCAGTCTTGCTCTGTCAAGTGCAGTGGTACAATCTTGGCTAACTGCAACCTCTGCCTCCTGGGTTCTGGGTTCAAGCAATTCTCCTGCCTCAGCCTCCTGGGTAGCTGGGATTACATGTGCCTGCCACCACACCTGGCTAATTTTTGTATTTTCAGTAGAGACAGGGTTTCACCATGTTGGCCAGGCTTGTCTTGAACTCCTGACCTTGCGATCCACCTGCCTTGGTCTCTCAAAGGGCTGGGATTACAGGCATAAGCCACCGTGTCCGGCCTATACTGCCTCTTTAAATGTTTAATATGTGCTTGAAAGGCATGTGTATTCTCTAATTATTGGATGTCTTAATATCTGTATTATTGGATATTAAATATGTTGATTAAATAACTCTTGTTAATGATATTGTTCAAATTTTGTATATCCTCAATAAGTTTGCATTTGTTTGGACTGTCAGTTACTAACAGATATGTTTTACATTTTCCATTATAATTTTGGGTTTGCCAATTTCTCCTTGTAATTTTGTCAAGCTTGTTAGGGGCTTTTTTGTTATGTATGCACAAGTCAAAGATTGTTATTTGTTTCTTGGAGAACTTTTCTTTTCATTAGTATATACTGAGCATTTTTATTCCTAATAAGTTTTGCCTGTTTTCTTTGGAGTAGAAATTATCTATTTTTTCTTTGTCTATCTTTTTACTTTTACCTTTCTATGTCATTATGACTTTAATGTAATTTGTAAATGTTACATAAGTAGATTTTTTAAATAATCAAAATAGAAAATATCTGTCTTTTAATTGGAAAATTTAGTCAACTCATACTTATTATGATAAGCGATCTATTTGTATGTATTTCTTCATTTTATTTGTGTTGTATTTTCTGACTTTTCCATGTTTATTTTTATCTTTTTCTGAAAATTTTTAACTGATTGAGTTTTTATCATTTTATTTCCTGCCACTCTTGGGGCTAGTGGGTTGAAGATTATGTATTCTATTTCTATTATTTTAATATAGTTGCCTTTAACATTTTAGCAAACATACTGATGATATTTCATCAATTCTAAGATAGACATTTTTCCCATATTAAAATCTCTGAAATAAATATATGTTTTATAATTGATGACAATCTTCCAATTGCTGTTGGTCAGGCAGTAGTCATACATAGTTGTCATGGCCTATATGTGCAGGAACTTGTCATATTGTTCTTCATACTGTTACCATTCTAACTGGATTAGATACCTTGTTGTTCCTACCAATGTTGAGTTAAATATCCATTTAAAATGTTTTCAAAACTACTAGACTATAATGTGGCACTGAAACAGAAACTTGCTGTGTATGCAGAAAGGCATGCAGAGATAGCATCATGGTATGTAAGTTTTATATTAGTTAACCAATCATTGGGGGAATGACAGCAATTCCACATTTTCTTGCAAAATAATAACTGGGCACTATATGGAACTTAAAAAAGAGTATAGTTTTTGTTACTGAGATATTGGTAAAAGATAACCTATTACACTATAATAAGTAATACAACTGAGGGCAGGAGAAATGGACAATAGAATAGATGAAAGAAATTTCAAGGAAATGAGAGTCTAGTATGCTCAATTAATATCCTGTATAGGACTCTCTTGGAAGCATGATGCCCCTCACAATTTAACTGCCAGTCTCTTCTCTTTCTTCATGACACACGAAATAATCACAGATCTTCTCATTGATGCCATCTTACATTTGATTAATTACAGTAACTATGTCTAAAGTTATTCAGGAACTCTGTCCTCCTCCTATTCCTAGAAGTACCTTGGAATACTTTAATGCCCATCTTACATGTTATTAACCAGCACTTTTATTTACCTGTGTAATACCCTTGAAACTATTCTTTTTAAATAAGAGGCTTTAAAAAAATATATAGTCAATGCTTGCTTAAAGTACCTAATATTTCCCTGTTTCTTTTTTCACCTTTCTTTTTTTATTGACTTACTTTTTTCTTTGTTTTCCTGAATCCAAGTTCTTGTTTTCTGAAGTATACATTTTAAAAGTATCTTCAGCAAGTGCAGTGGCATGTCCCTGTAGTCCCAATTACTCAGCATGGTGAGGCAAGAGGATCATTTGAGACAGGACTTTGAGGCTGCAGCATGCTATAATTGCATCTCTGAGTAGCCACTGTACTCCAGCCTGGGCAACATAGCAAGACCCCATCTCTGGGGAAAAGAAAGTTCCTTCAGTGAAGGTCTGTTAATGATAAACTCTCTAAATGTTTGTTTTTCTAAAAAAGTCCTTATTTTTGCCCTTAATTTTGACTAATTACCTGAATATGCATTTCTAGATTGGCAGCCATTTCATTTCTCAGTAGTTTCTATTATTGCTGTTATGAAATGTGCTGTCATTTTAATTGCCATTTCTTTATACTGAATCTACTTTTCTCTCTAGTTAATATTTTCCCTGTGCCTTTGGTGTTCTATGGTTTCACTATTACATGTCTAGATGTGGTTTTATTTGTATATTCCTACTCAATCCTTATTGTGTTTTGTGAGTTTGAGGGTTTTATGTCTTTTTTCAATTTTGTAAAGTTCTTAAACTTTTTCTCAAATATTAACTTTTACATCTAATCTTTCCTTTTGGAAATCATATTTATTGACTCAGTTGTGCATCCAACATACGTATTGAGTACATACTCTCTTCTAGCAATAGTCTAGGCATTGAGAACATAATAGTACAAAAAAAGAACAGACAAAATCATCGCCTTCATATTCGTCATATTCTGTCCTATTTTATCTTCAATATTTCTTGATCTATTATATTTTCCATCTCTATGTGATATATTATATTCTCAGCTCTATCTTCCAATCCATTAAGTCTTTTTTTCAGCTCTATCCATCCACTGTTTCATCCATCTACTGAGGTTTTAATTTCTAGAGATTTCTTTTTTAAAAACAAAATTTCTGGTTTTTAAAAAAGTGACTTGGTCTTTTAAAATAAAAATAATTATTCTTTATACATTGACTGATTTTGAATATATAATTTTATAATTTGAAGTCAATAATTTCATTACCTGAAATTTTTAAATATCTAATCTGCTATGTGTTTAATCTGCTTACATGTGCTCATATTGGCTTATTTTCTTGGGTGTTTTGTAATATTAAATTTTTAAGTTCAGCATAAGTAAGATTTTATTTGTGTAAGTACTGAGTGGTCTGTGTTGAGTGTGGTACCTTCAAAGTGGTTTATATTTGCTTCTGCTAGGAATCCCAGCAATATTGTCAGTTCTGAGCTCACTTGTTGTTAGTGGTGGTGACATCTTGGCTTTGGAGATTCTTGAAGTGATAGAATAAATGGCATAATGTATCATTATATACACATTGTATGTGTGTGTGTGTGTGTGTGTGTGTATGCTTTTAAAAGTGGAAAGAGGGATGAAAATATAAAGGATTATTAGTATGATGCCAATGTAGAATATGACTGTAAGGTAATAACTATGTGGTCCTTGTTCCATACATTATTAAGTAGTTGTGGAATAAATGTATAAAAATGTCAACCACACATGAAAATGTTTGTGAAGAAGTCCAAATATCTCTCCTCCCTGACAACATAATTTATACCTAGAAAACACTGCAGATACCACCAAAAGAGTCCTAGAACTGATAAATGACTTCAGTAAAATTTTAGGATACAAAACTCAATGTACAACAAGCAGTATCATTTCTACACCTAGTAACATTCAAGATGAGAGCCAAAACAAGAACACAATCCCATTTACAATAGCTGCAAAAAACTAAAATACCTAGGAATGCTTCTAACAAAGGAGCTGAAAAATCTCTACAAGGACAACTACAACTACAAAACACTACTGAAAGAAATCACAGATGACACAAACAAATGGAAAAATATTCCATGCTCATGGATTGGAAGAATCAGTATAATGAAAATAGCCATACTGCCCAAAGCAATCTATAGATTCAACACAATGCCTATCAAACTATCAACATCAGCTGGGTGCAGGTGGCTCACACCTGTAATTCCAGCACTTTGGGGGGCCAAGGCAGGTGGATCACTTGAGGCCAGTTTGAGACCAGCCTGGCCAACATGGTGAAACCCTGTCTCTACTAAAAATACAAAAAATTAACTAGGCCTGGTGGTGCACGCCTGTGGTTCCAGCTATTTCAGGAGGCTTAGGCATAAGAATCACTTGAACCTGGGAGGCAGAGGTTACAGTGAGTTGGGATCCCATCACTGCACTCCAGCCTGGGTGACAGAGTGAGACTCTGTCTTAAAACAAACAAACAAACAAAAAATCTACCAACATCATTTTTCACAATATTAGGAAAACCTATTCTAAAATTCATATATAACCAAAAAAGAGTCCAAATACCTGAAGCAATCCTAAAAAAAAAGTACAAAGCTGGAGGCATCACATTACCAGACCTTAAACTATACTATAAGGCTACAATAACTAAGACAGCATGGTACTGGTATAAAAACAGACACATAGACCAATGGAACGGAATAGAGAACCCAGAAATAAAGCCGCACACCTACAACTATCTGATCTTTGACAAAGTCAACAAAACTAAGCAATGAGGAAAGGAGACCGTATTCGATAAATGACTAGCCATATGCAGAAGAATGAAACTGAATTCCTACCTATCACCATATACAAAGATTAACTCAAGGTGGATTAAAGATTTAAATGTAAGACCTCCAACTATAAGAATCCTCAAAGATAATCTAGGAAACACCATTTTGGACATTGGTCTTGGGAAAGAATTTATGACTAAGTCCTCAACCACAATTGCAACAAAAACAAAAATTGACAAGTGGGACCTAATTAAGCTAAAGAGCTTCTGTTTCTGTAGCAGTACCATGCTGTTTTAGTTACTATAGCCTTATAACATAGTTTGAAGTCAGGTAATGTGATGTCTCCAACTTTGTTCTTTTTGCTTAGGATTGGTTTGTGTGTGTGTGTGTGTGTGTGTGTGTGTGTGTGTGTTGGTTCCATACAAATTTTAGAATAGTTTTCTCTAATTCTGTGAAAAATGATGTTGGTAATTTGATAGGAATTGTGTTGAATCTATAGATTGCTTTGGGCAGTATGGCCATTTTAACAATTCTGATTCTTCTAACCCATGAGCTTCTTTCTATACAGCAAAAGAAACTATCAACAAAGTAAACAGATAACCTAGAGAATGGGAGAAAATATTCGTGAACTATGCATCTGACAAAGTTCTGATATCCAAAGTCAATAAATAACTTAAACAATTCGACATGCAAAAAACAATTAGTCCCATTAAAAAGTGGACAAAGGACATGAACAGACCCTTCTCAAAAGAAGACATATAAGCAGCTGACAAACATGAAAAAATGCTCAACTTTAGCAATCATCAGAGAAATGCAAATCAAAATCACAATGAGATACTATCCCATACCAGCTAGAATGGCTTTTGTTAAAAAGTCAAAAAACAGCAGATGTTGGTGAGGCTGCAGATGCAGAGAAAAGGGAAAGCTTATACCCAGTTGGTGGGAATGTAAATTAGTTCAGCCACTGTGGAAACCAGTGTGAAGATTTCTCAAAGAACAAAGAACTACCACTTGACCCAGCAATTCCATTACTGGGTATATACTCAAAGGAAAATAAATTATTCTACCAGAAAGACATATGCAGTTTTATGTTCATTGCAGCACTATTCACAATAGCAAAGACATGGAATCAACCTAGGTGGTCATTAACAGTGGATTGCGTAAAGAAAATATGGTACATATGCACCATGGAATACTACACAGCCATAAAAACAAAGTCATGTCCTTTGCAGCAACATGGATGCAGCTAGAGGCCATTTATCCTAAGTGAACTAAAGCAGAAACAGAAACTAAATACCATACTTTTTTTCACTTATAAGTGGGGGCTAAGCATTTGTACAAATAGGCATAAGGATGGGAACAATAGACACTGGAGACTGGAAAAAGAGGGAGGGAAGAAGGTAAGGAATGAAAAACTTCCTGTTGTGTACTATCCTCACTAGCTGGGTGACAGCATAATTTATGCCCCCAAACCTCAGTGTCATAAAATATACCCTTGTAACAAACCTGCTCATGTACCCTCTGAATCTAAAATAAAAGTTGAAATTATAAAAAATTTTTAAAAAGAAAGTGAGAGATAAACACTTTCCCAGACAAATAAAAACAAGGAAATCATTGGCAACAGACCTACTCAACAAGAAATGAAAGAAATTCTTCAGAGATAAGGAATATAATATATTCAGACACTTTTATCCATCCAAAAGAATGAAGAACACTGGAAATGCAATAAAGATATTTATTAGAAAGAAAGAGAGAGAGAGAGAAAGAAAGGAAAGAAAGAAAAAGAAAGGAAGGAAGAAAGAAAAAAAGAAAGAAAGAGAAAAGAAAGAAAGAGAGAAAGTGAAAAGAAAAGAAAGAAAGAATTTGTAGCTCACTGTAGGTTATAAACCCAAAGCTAGCTTTTAGGGTTATGGTATCCTTAAGGGAAATAAAAATAATAGCTAACATTTATCTGCACTTACTGTGCACCAGACACTGTTGTAAATCCTTTCCATGTATCAACTCCTTGAATACTTGCAACAATCCTAGGAGCCAGATAGTAACAATATTCTAACTTTAAAAATTAGGAAACAGAGGCTCAGACAGATAAGTGATTGCCTGAGATTGCAGAGCTGGTAAAAGCAGAGCCGAGCCCTTAGCCTGGGCATTCTGATGCAGTCCATGTTCTTAACCACTATGCTATGCTGCCTCTAAAGGAAGGGAGGGAGAAATCATTACATCCTCTGCCTTAGGACATCTCCATTCTTCTCTTTCAAGTTTCCACTCCCATGCCAAATTCATTCTTCCCACCACCAACTGCTTTATTTCAGGTATTCCTTCCCTTTTGCCAGTGGGCCATTCCCTGAAGACTGCTTTCAGCGTAGGTAAGAGAGACTTAAAAGGTTAATGAATGCTGAAGTGGAGGTGTGTTGAGTGAGAGTGAACCATCCTGATAAACAAGCCTGGAGCAGCACAATTTGTGGCTTTTTCATTGTCCTACTTCTCCAATTTGACACCCCACCACTTTAGGATAAATTACTTTAAAATTGACAATGACTAGGTCACTGTGAGAATGACTCTCTAAATCTGGCTTGATGGGTTTGACATTAAATAGATTTGGTCCTTAGAAGTTGCTCATTTTAATATGCACAGGTACTGACCCAATGTCGAGCCCAAACATAAACACATACACATATGTATTTCAAAAGAACAGGATATTTTCTGGAATGCAAGTCAGAAAAACCCTAATTGCAAAGCTGATCCCTTGCCAAAAAGCTTTAAATGATTCAATTATACCACTAAAACAGGTGAAAATTTTTTTTTGTCTTTTTGAATATTTGTTAAAGGAAGCAGTTAACTGTTTATTCAGGTTTTCCCCCTTTTTGTAGGAAATCTCATTTTGGAGAATTTTTTCTTCATGCCATATACAGAATTTGAAGATATACAATTTTTGAAGTTGAAAAATCTCTTTGTAGTAAAGTGCTGTGTAATAAGAAATTCATAGCTTTAGGAGGCTCACAGTAATATCAAAGTTCATAACTGATGTATCTATACCTGATATATTACTATATTCACTGCAATTATGAGCAATGTGAAGTAATTTATCTTTATGGACAGCTGCTTAACTTTTCTAGTTAGAAATCATAGAATATTTGCCTTATGTTCAACAATGTCACTGACACGATCCTATACACAATGGCCTCATTCAAAAGGCCCCTTTCAAAATTCTCTGATAATTCATTGCTTTCTTAGCATGGAAACTGAGTTTTAGTGTTCATGACCAAGACACAGATGCCTGTCATGTATTTTTCATTGAGTTGTACCTTCCACTTTTATTGAGGCTTGTTTCATTCAGAAAACATCTCATTGCCACTTATTAATAAACTATTATTTGGACATTGTTTGCTATGCTTCTCAGTGTCATCTATATAAACTCTGTTCCCAGGAAAACAGACTCTGAAATGGTGATTACCATGCAGAACATTTATAGGGGAGTGCTCTGAGAAACAATACCTGTTAGGGAGTGGATGAAGCAGGATTGGGCAGAGGAAAAATGTGCACTGTAATGCAGCTGTGAAAAAAAAGGTCTCAACTAATCTCTCACAGGGACCTCTGGAACTGGGATGACCCTTCAGAGTCATCCTATGACCAGGGACCAGGCCTTCATATCTCCATGATGACTAGTCATTGGATGCAGGTTGTCCAATGGAAGGAGCAAAATGTTGAATGAGGCCATTCCGTTTGACCACAGAAAATTTCTATAGGCAGACTTGGCTACAAACCAACAGCTGAGAGAATAAGTACCTAGGTCCTGGAGAGGGGATTTGGGCAACGTATCATCATGTCCACTATAGTCTACCTCAGCACTGTTCTAAATGGTTGCTTTGTATAATAAATTTATCCTATATGGAAACAGCTTCTCTGATAAGCTGATTGATCTCTTGTTCTGAGGAAATTTATAATAAGAAAGTTAGTAAGAGGATCTAACATGTCTGTGATTAACTGGTTTCCTTGAGGGATGGTGCCATTCTTTGGGCCCAGCATTAGCTTCTGTTGCTGGCAGATTTCACACCAGGGCAGCGTTGAATGATGCATAGCTTCTATCCCTCACCATAGCTATTCCATTTATGTGCCTATTGGATCACACTAGAGTGACTGATGACAGAGGCTTGATGTCATTTAGCTGAGTCATTCTCTCTACTTTGTGTTTTATTGCCTCTTTTGTGATGAATGCTCTCATGGGCATTAACATGGGATAAAAAAGATGTTTATACTTTGTGCCCAAGTCATGTGTTCACCACTCCAGTTCTTATCAAGGCTGCAATTGGTGTGCATCATCTCTGTGGTAGGCTGAATAATGGCCCACAAAAAATGTCCGCATCCTAAACCCCAGAACCTGTGAATGTAATCTTACATGGGCAAGGAACTTTTCAGATATAATATAATTGATAATCTTGAGATAGGGAGATCATCCTGGATTATGTGGGTGTGCCCAGTATAATCAAGGGTCCTTATAAGTGGGGAAACAAGGTCAAAGGTGGAAGAAAGAGAGGGAATGATAAAAAGCAGAGGTTGAAGTGATGTGCTTTGAAGATGGAGGAAGGGACCATGAGCCAAGGAATGCAAGTGGCCTCTAGAAGCTAGAACAGATTTAAAAAAAAAAAAAAATGCCCTCAGAGCCTCCAGAGGGCACCAGCCCTGCTGACACCTTGACTTTAGTCCAGTGAGACTGATTTTTGACTTCTGACCTCCAGAATTTTAATTTCTCAACACAAATTCTTGAGCCAGTAAGTATGTGATAATTATTTGCAACTATAACAAGAAGACAATTGCAGTATCACTCCTTTACAACCTATTCTGGATTTCCTTCATCTTCAGCTAGCACCTCTACTGATCTAAGTTGCCTCCTAGTTGAGTTACTCAGATGCTCTTTCTTGAGGGGTCTGAGTCCCTGGACTCCATTCCTTTCTCAGGCTGTGACTGCTCCATTGTCCATTTACCATCAAAATTGGGCAAGGGAGTACGAAGAGATACCCCCATTGTGTAACAGCAGCCTACTGTCTTCCAATGTTCATGGCCAATTACTCCTGCCAGGTTGGCAACTCCTTTCTTAATATGCTGGTCCCTTGACACAAAGAACCTGAGGTGACTGGGCTGTTGGGCTCATGTATTCTACCTGCAGGGAATACAGTACCATGCAGTGGTCACTGTTTTAGTATGTGTACTGCCCCTTGGAGGATGGTGTTTCATCCTTTACAGGATATAAGGTTGAGTTGCTTCTTTGCAAGCCTGCTCCATTGATTCATCAGTCTAGTAGTATTGGGGTGGGGGCAGAAGAGGTTATGGTATGTGATAAAACCAGTGAGTCCCATGATTATGTGCCTACTGCTGTACATCCTTTGCTATAAAATGGTTCTTTGGTTTGATGCAGTGTTACGTAGAATCCTATGTCAGCAGACCAAATGCTCTGTGATCCCTCAAATAGTGAACCAGGCTTAAGCCCTGTGAGCAGAAAAAAACCCAACCCTGGATTACATGTAAATTCCACTCAATATGATTGACGTCCCTTCCAAGGTGGAAAAGGTCTGATGTAAATAACTTGCCACCAAGTGATTGATTTGTTTCCTTGAGGGGTGGTGCCATTCTGAGGACTCAGCAGGGGCCTCTGTTGCTGGTAGATTTACATCAAGGCAGTGGTGGGTGATGCCTAGCCTCTATCCCTCACCATGGCTACTCCATTTATGTGCTGACTGGATCACACTGGAGTGACTGATGACAGAGGCTTGGTTGATGTCATTTGGCTGAGTCATTCCCTCTGCTTTGTGTTTCAGTGCCTCTTGTGTAGTGAATATTCCCATGAGCATAAAAGATGTTTATACTTTATGTCCAATCCCATGTGTGGATCCATGCTTCTTACCCAGAGCTCCTTATTTCCAGTTTCTCAATCTTTCTTTTTTCAGGCCATTGGCCATTCAGCCAAGCCATTTCTCTTGCCACACAAAATTAATGATCAGGTGCATGACTGAAGCTGTGACCACTGGGAGAATGTTCTCTCACTTTTGTCTTTCAGGGTCACCCCTGAGTAGGTCTATACATAAGAGAAGTCAAATTTTGAATTGCACCCACATACCTAGCCAACCCATCAGTAAACCAAGTTGAGACATTTTCCTCCTCTGTCAGCTGGCCATGAGGGAACCCCTCATGTGGCCATAAGTGTCACCTGAGTGTAAGATGTTATTTCTATAGTGGTTGATGACATAGGGGTCCAGGTCACCTGCTCACACAGCTTATTTGTGCACTCTGGCTTTGTTGATGTCTGATCCAAAATGTACCACTTCCTAGTAAAATACTTGAACTTCAAAACTTAAGAAAAAACTCAAGCATAATATGAGCTAATATGACATGTTTAAGGCCAAATGTATCTATCATATCACTTTATATAAATGGGTAAAACTCACCTATTTTTTAAAAAAGACTTTTAGATTAGATCACCAGGAAAAATCTAGCAAAGAAGAGACGTATATTTAATGACTTAGGAAATGATTTAGAAAATGTAAAAATAGGCTGGACATGGTGGCTCACACTTATAATCCCAGCACTTTGGGAAGCCAAGGTGGGGAGGGTCACTTGAGCCTAGGAGTTCAAGACTAGCCAGGTTAAAATAGCAAGACTCCATCTCTACAAAAAAAAAATTAAACAAATTAGCTGGGAATGGTGGCATGTACCTGTAATCCCAGCTACTTAGGAGGCTGGGATAGGAGGAACCCTTGAGCCCAGGAGGTTGAGGCTGCAGTGAGCCATGGCACCACTGCACTCCAACCTGGGTGGCAGAGAGAACCTGTCTGAAAAAAACCAAAAATTAAAAATTAGAAAATCTAAAATAAAAAGATGCAAAATTAAACAATGATTTACTTGACTATAAAACACATGTGAGTAATTCAAATTAAAGCAAATTGTTTTGATGTTTACCACAAAACCATATCACATATTCAAACCTAATATATAGGCTATTTCTTTTTTTTTTTTAACATACCATGCCAAATTAACAGATAAAGCACAGGAAATAATCCTTTGACACAGAAAATCAATGCTGAGTCAAAAATAATCCTCTTTGCTTAAAATTGTGAGAAAGAGTTTGCCCAATCATTTGCTAAGGCAGGGCCCTCTGTTCTCATATGAAGACTTGTGAAGTCTACATGTAGCTCCACCATGCTTAAATTGTTGATTATGATAGAATGGTTTGGACCCAGACGATGATCAAGGACTTCTGTATACCCTATGTACTAGGCATATTTTTTACTATTAAGAATCATTGAATAATGCTACTAAATTGTTTCCTAGAAAGTTATATAAAGAGAGTTAACAACCACTCATTTGATACAATATAGGTTGTAAAATAAATTTTAAAAATAAGAATAAAATAGGCAAATGATATGAGGAAAATTTAAACCAAAAGGAACAGGGATCATGTTCTTTAGTCAGATAAAAAATTCATGCCAGAAGCATTCAGTAAAATAAAGGCACTTTGTTTTTCTAATGGATTTAGTTCACAAGAGTTATAAAAATTAAGAATATCTTTATGTTAAATTACATAGCAATAACATTCATAAAAGAAAAACTCCAGGAGATACCAGTAACAACAGATAGACACATTAGTTGCAGGAAATGTTAATTCACTTCTGTTGAGCCACTGTAAGGTCAAATAATAAGTAAGATTACAGAGAGCTTAAATCTTCCAAAATCCTTTTATGGACTTAGCATAAAATTGATATGACACCTGACAAACATAAGACCAAATATTGATGCAAAAAAGTTTTTTTTTTTTTCAACTGTATTGTTCTTTTTTTGTTTGTTTGTTTTTTTTTCTTTATTATTATTATTATTATACTTTAGACTCTATGATACATGTGCACAACGTGCAAGTAAGTTACATATGTATACATGTGCCATGCTGGTGCGCTGCACCCACCAACTCGTCATCTAGCATTAGGTATGTCTCCCAATGCTATCCCTCCCCCCTCCCCCCACCCCACAACAGTCCCCGAAGTGTGATGTTCCCCTTCCTGTGTCCATGTGTTCTCATTGTTCAATTCCCACCTATGACTGAGAATATGCGGTGTTTGGTTTTTTGTTTTTGCGATAGTTTACTGAGAATGATCATTTCCAATTTCATCCATGTCCCTACAAAGGACGTGAACTCATCATTTTTTATGGCTGCATAGTATTCCATGGTGTATATGTGCCACATTTTCTTAATCCAGTCTATCATTGTTGGACATTTGGGTTGGTTCCAAGTCTTTGCTATTGTGAATAATGCTGCAATAAACATACGTGTGCATGTGTCTTTATAGCAGCATGATTTATAGTCCTTTGGGTATATACCCAGTAATGGGATGGCTGGGTCAAATGCAATTTCTAGTTCTAGATCCCTGAGGAATCGCCACACTGACTTCCACAAGGGTTGAACTAGTTTACAGTCCCACCAACAGTGTAAAAGTGTTCCTATTTCTCCACATCCTCTCCAGCACCTGTTGTTTCCTGACTTTTTAATGATTGCCATTCTAACTGGTGTGAGATGGTATCTCATTGTGGTTTTGATTTGCATTTCTCTGATGGCCAGTGATGGTGAGCATTTTTTCATGTGTTTTTTGGCTGCATAAATGTCTTCTTTTCAGAAGTGTCTGTTTATGTCCTTCGCCCACTTTTTGATGGGGTTGTTTGTTTTTTTCTTGTAAATTTGTTAGAGTTCATTGTAGATTCTGGATATTAGCCCTTTGTCAGATGAGTAGGTTGCGAAAATGTTCTCCCATTTTGTAGGTTGCCTGTTCACTCTGATGGTAGTTTCCTTTGCTGTGCAGAAGCTCTTTAGTTTAATTAGATCCCATTTGTTAATTTTGGCTTTTGTTGCCATTGCTTTTGGTGTTTTAGACATGAAGTCCTTGCCCATGCCTATGTCCTGAATGGTATTGCCTAGGTTTTCTTCTAGGATTTTTATGGTTTTAGGTCTAACATTTAAGTCTTTAATCCATCTTGAATTGATTTTTGTATAAGGTGTAAGGAAGGGATCCAGTTTCAGCTTTCTACATATGGCTAGCCAGTTTTCCCAGCACCATTTATTAAATAGGGAATCCTTTCCCCATTTCTTGTTTTTGTCAGGTTTGTCAAAGATCAGATAGTTGTAGATATGTGGCATTATTTCTGATGGCTCTGTTCTGTTCCATTGATCTATATCTCTGTTTTGGTACCAGTACCATGCTGTTTTGCTTACTGTAGCCTTGTAGTATAGTTTGAAGTCAGGTAGTGTGATGCCTCCAGCTTTGTTCTTTTGGCTTAGGATTGACTTGGCGATGTGGGCTCTTTTTTGGTTCCATGTGAACTTTAAAGTAGTTTTTTCCAATTCTGTGAAGAAAGTCATTGGTAACTTGATGGGGATGGCATTGAATCTGTAAATTACCTTGGGCAGTATGGCCATTTTCACGATATTGGTTCTTCCTACCCATGAGCATGGAATGTTCTTCCATTTGTTTGTATCCTCTTTTATTTCCTTGAGCAGTGGTTTGTAGTTCTCCTTGAAGAGGTCCTTCACATCCCTTGTAAGCTGGATTCCTAGGTATTTTATTCTCTTTGAAGCAATTGTGAATGGGAGTTCACTCATGATTTGGCTCTCTGTTTGTCTGTTATTGATGTATAAGAATGCTTGTGATTTTTGTACATTGATTTTGTATCCTGAGACTTTGCTGAAGTTGCTTATCAGCTTAAGGAGATTTTGGGCTGAGACAATGGGGTTTTCTAGATATACTATCATGTCATCTGCAAACAGGGACAATTTGACTTCCTCTTTTCCTAATTGAATACCCTTGATTTCCTTCTCCTGCCTAATTGCCCTGGCCAGAACTTCCAACACTATGTTGAATAGAAGTGGTGAGAGAGGGCATCCCTGTCTTGTGCCAGTTTTCAAAGGGAATGCTTCCAGTTTTTGCCCATTCAGTATGATATTGGCTGTGGGTTTGTCATAGATAGCTCTTATTATTTTGAGATACGTCCCATCAATACCTAATTTATTGAGAATTTTTAGCATGAAGGTTGTTGAATTTTGTCAAAGGCCTTTTCTGCATCTATTGAGATAATCATGTGGTTTTTGTCTTTGGTTCTGTTTATATGCTGGATTACATTTATTGATTTGCGTATATTGAACCAGCCTTGCATCCCAGGGATGAAGCCCACTTGATCATGATGGATAAGCTTTTTGATGTGCTGCTGGATTCTGTTTGCCAGAATTTTATTGAGGATTTTTGCATCAATGTTCATCAAGGATATTGGTCTAAAATTCTCTTTTTTTGTTGTGTCTCTGCCAGGCTTTGGTATCAGGATGATGCTGGCCGCATAAAATGAGTTAGGGAGGATTCCCTCTTTTTCTATTGATTGGAATAGTTTCAGAAGGAATGGTACCAGCTCCTCCTTGTACCTCTGGTAGAATTCGGCTGTGAACCCATCTGGTCCTGGACTTTTTTTGGTTGGTAAGCTATTGATTATTGCCACAATTTCAGCTCCTGTTATTGGTCTATTCAGAGATTCAACTTCTTCCTGGTTTAGTCTTGGGAGGGTGTATGTGTTGAGGAATTTATCCATTTCTTCTAGATTTTCTAGTTTATTTGTGTAGAGGTGTTTGTAACATTCTCTGATGGTAGTTTGTATTTCTGTGGGATTGGTGGTGATATCCCCTTTATCATTTTTTATTGCATCTATTTGATTCTTCTCTCTTTTTTTCTTTATTAATCTTGCTAGAGGTCTATCAATTTTGTTGATCCTTTCAAAAAACCAGCTCCTGGATTCATTTATTTTTTGAAGGGTTTTTTGTGTCTCTATTTCCTTCAGTTCTGCTCTGATTTTAGTTATTTCTTGCCTTCTGCTAGCTTTTGAATGTGTTTGCTCTTGCTTTTCTAGTTCTTTTAATTGTGATGTTAGGGTGTCAATTTTGGATCTTTCCTGCTTTCTCTTGTGGGCATTTAGTGCTATAAATTTCCCTCTACACACTGCTTTGAATGCATCCCAGAGGTTCTGGTATGTTGTGTCTTGGTTCTCGTTGGTTTCAAAGAACATCTTTATTTCTGCCTTCATTTCGTTATGTACCCAGTAGTCATTCAGGAGCAGGTTGTTCAGTTTCCATGTAGTTGAGCGGTTTTGAGTGAGATTCTTAATCCTGAGTTCTAGCTTGATTGCATTGTGATCTGAGAGATAGTTTGTTATAATTTCTGTTCTTTTACATTTATTGAGGAGAGCTTTACTTCCAAGTATGTGGTCAATTTTGGAATAGGTGTGGTGTGGTGCTGAAAAAAATGTATATTCTGTTGATTTGGGGTGGAGAGTTCTGTAGATGTCTATTAGGTCTGCTTGGTGCACAGCTGAGTTCAATTCCTGGGTATCCTTGTTGACTTTCTGTTTTGTTGATCTGTCTAATGTTGACAGTGGGGTGTTAAAGTCTCCCATTATTAATGTGTGGGAGTCTAAGTCTCTTTGTAGGTCACTCAGGACTTGCTTTATGAATCTGGGTGCTCCTGTATTGGGTGCATATATATTTAGGATAGTTAGCTCTTCTTGTTGAATTAATCCCTTTACCATTATGTAATGGCCTTCTTTGTCTCTTTTGATCTTTGTTGGTTTAAAGTCCGTTTTATCAGAGACTAGGATTGCAACCCCTGCCTTTTTTTGTGTTCCATTTGCTTGGTAGATCTTCCTCCATCCTTTTATTTTGAGCCTATGTGTGTCTCTGCACGTGAGATGGGTTTCCCGAATACAGCACACTGATGGGTCTTGAGTCTTTATCCAATTTGCCAGTCTGTGTCTTTTAATTGGAGCATTTAGTCCATTTACATTTAAAGTTAATATTGTTATGTGTGAATTTGATCCTGTCATTATGATGTTAGCTGGTTATTTTGCTCGTTAGTTGATGCAGTCTCTTCCTAGTCTCGATGGTCTTTACATTTCGGTATGATTTTGCAGTGGCTGGTACCGTTTGTGCCTTTCCATGTTTAGCGCTTCCTTCAGGAGCTCTTTTAGGGCAGGCCTGGTGGTGACAAAATCTCTCAGCATTTGCTTGTCTGTAAAGTATTTTATTTCTCCTTCACTTATGAAGCTTAGTTTGGCAGGATATGAAATTCTGGGTTGAAAATTCTTTTCTTTAAGAATGTTGAATATTGGCCCCCACTCTCTTCTGGCTTGTAGGGTTTCTGCCGAGAGATCTGCTGTTAGTCTGATGGGCTTCCCTTTGATGGTAACCCGACCTTTCTCTCTGGCTGCCCTTAACATTTTTTCCTTCATTTCAACTTTGGTGAATCTGACAATTATGTGTCTTGGAGTTGCTCTTCTCGAGGAGTATCTTTGTGGCATTCTCTGTATTTCCTGAATCTGAATGTTGGCCTGCCTTGCTAGATTGGGGAAGTTCTCCTGGATAATATCCTGCAGAGTGTTTCCCAACTTGGTTCCATTCTCCCTGTCACTTTCAGGTACACCAATCAGATGTAGATTTGGTCTTTTCACATAGTCCCACATTTCTTGGAGGCTTTGCTCATTTCTTTTTATTCTTTTTTCTCTAAACTTCCCTTCTCACTTCATTTCATTCATTTCATCTTCCAGGGCTGATACCCTTTCTTCCATTTGATCGCATCGGCTCCTGAGGCTTCTGCATTCTTCACGTAGTTCTCGAGCCTTGGTTTTCAGCTCCATCAGCTCCTTTAAGCACTTCTCTGTATTGGTTATTCTAGTTATACATTCTTCTAAATTTTTTTCAAAGTTTTCAACTTCTTTGCCTTTGGTTTGAATATCCTCCCGTAGCTCGGAGTAATTTGATCGTCTGAAGCCTTCTTCTCTCAGCTCGTCAAAGTCATTCTCCGTCCAGCTTTGTTCTGTTGCTGGTGAGGAACTGCGTTCCTTTGGAGGAGGAGAGGTACTCTGCTTTTTAGAGTTTCCAGTTTTTCTGCTCTGTTTTTTCCCCATCTTTGTGGTTTTATCTACTTTTGGTCTTTGATGATGGTGATGTACAGATGGGTTTTTGGTGTGGATGTCCTTTCTGTTAGTTTTCCTTCTAACAGACAGGACCCTCAGCTGCAGGTCTGTTGGAGTACCTGGTGGGCCCTGTGAGGTGTCAGTCTGCCCCTGCTGGGGGATGCCTCCCAGTTAGGCTGCTCAGGGGTCAGGGGTCAGGGACCCACTTGAGGAGGCAGTCTGCCCGTTCTCAGATCTCCAGCTGCGTGCTGGGAGAACCACTGCTCTCCTCAAAGCTGTCAGACAGGGACATTTAAGTCTGCAGAGGTTACTGCTGTCTTTTTGTCTGTGCCCTGCCCCCAGAGGTGGAGCCTACAGATGCAGGCAGGCCTCCTTGAGCTGTGGTGGGCTCCACCCAGTTCGAGCTTCCAGGCTGCTTTGTTTACCTAAGCAAGCCTGGGCAATGGCGGGCGCCCCTCCCCCAGCCTCGCTGCCGACTTGCTGTTTGATCTCAGACTGCTGTGCTAGCAATCAGCGAGACTCCGTGGGCGTAGGACCCTCTGAGCCAGGTGCGGGCTATACTCTCCTGGGGCACCGTTTCCTAAGCCCGTCGGAAAAGCACAGTATTCGGGTGGGAGTGGCCCGATTTTCCAAGTGCCGTCTGTCACCCCTGGAAAGGGAACTCCCTGACCCCTTGCGCTTCCCGAGTGAGGCAATGCCTCGCCCCTGCTTCGGCTGGCGCATGGTGAACTCACCCACTGACCTGCGCCCACTGTCTGGCACTCCCTAGTGAGATGAACATGGTACCTCAGATGGAAATGCAGAAATCACCCGTCTTCTGCGTGGCTCGAGCTGGGAGCTGTAGACCGGAGCTGTTCCTATTCGGCCATCTTGGCTCCTTCCCAACTGTATTCGCAAAAAAGTTTTAATAAAATATTAAAAACAGAATTTAGCAGCACATTAAAAAATTATTTCCCAAGATCCAGTACAACATGTTCCAGGAATGCAAAGGTAACTAATATTGAGAAATTTGTTTCTGTAATTTATCATATTGATAGATCTAAGGACAAAAGTATTTGATATATCTATAGATGCTAAAAAGGCATTTAATGAAATTCACAATTTATTCTTTATTTAAAAAAATAAATAAACTCAATAAAATAGCAATAGATTGATACCTCTTTAATATTGTAAATTATAATATTATAAAATCTCTCACCCAAAAAGCCAGCATAATGCTTACTAGGGAAATTAAATCAAATATATAAACTTTGAATATAGAAAGTGATGTATTCTATATAATTTAAAACATTTACTGTATTTTTTTTTTTTTGGTTTTCACCATAAAATTTTATGCCAAAAATCAAGAATCAAAACTAGGAACTAAGCTAGCATTCTTGTTCTAATCACTTTTATGTGAAATAGCATAGAAGATTCTAGCCAACATAATAAGCCATGGGATATATAAAATATATAGATCTCAGAAAGGCTGCATAAAACACAAAAATCTTTTTAGAAAACCCAAGATGATGAACTTAAAATTTATCATAATTAAATATAGTTAAGCTAAACAGCAAGTTACAAAATAAATACAAAAAGCAGGACATGGTGGCTCATGCCTGTAATCCCAGCACTTTGGGAGGCCAAGGCAGGCAGATCACGAGGTCAGGGGATCAAGACCATCCTGACTAACATGGTGAAACCCTGTCTCTACTAAAAACACAAAGAATTAGCTGGGCGTGGTAGCACGCTCCTGTAGTCCCAGCTACTCGGGAGGCTGAGGCAGGAGAATTGCTTGAACCCTGGAGGCGGAGGTTGCAGTGACCTGAGATTGCGCCACTGCACTCCAGCCTGGGTGACAGAGTGAGACTCCATCTAAAAAAAAAAAAAAAAAAAAAAAAAGTTCATTTAATCAGCAAAACTAATTATAATTAAAAGTTCTAATGAGAAAAAATATTTTGTTAACAACAACAGAAAGACAAAATACACTAGGAAACACAGTTAAAAATTTGTGAAGCTCAATAGCATTTTTTCTCTAATGAGAAAAAATATTTTGTTAACAACAGAAAGACAAAATACACTAGGAAACACAGTTAAAAATTTGTGAAGCTCAATAGCAAAGACATGGAGTCAACCTAAATGCCCATCAATGGCACCCTGGATAAAGAAAACGTGGTATATATACAGCATGGAATATTACATCCAACCATAAAAAAGAACAAGATCATGTTCTTCTCAGGAACACGGAGTTGGAGGCCATTATCCTTAGCAAATTAATGCAGGAACAGAAAAACAAATACTGTGTGTTGTCACTTTAAGTGGGAGCTAAATGGTAAGAACACATGGACCCATAGAGGGGAACAACACACACTGGGGCCTATCAGAGGATAGATGGTGGGAGGAAGGAAAGGATCAGAAAAAATAACTAATGGGTACTAGGTATAATACTTGGGTGACAAAATAATCTGTATAACAAACTCCCATGACATGAGTTTACCTAAATAACAAACTTGCACATGTACCCCTGAACTTAAAATAAAAGTTACAAAAAATTCTGAAGCTTACATAGGGAAACTTGCAAAATTAGTATTGTAAATGAATTGAGAAATGGCAGACAGAAAAGACAGCCCTGAAATAGAATCTGATATTGTGTCCAGAATTGGTGGGTTCTTGGTCTCACTGACTTCAAGAATAAAGCCGCGGACCCTCGCGGTGAGTGTTATAGCTCTTAAGGTGGCGCGTCTGCAGTTTGTTCCTTCTGATGTTTGGATGTGTTAGGAGTTTCTTCCTTCTGGTGGGTTCGTAGTCTCACTGGCTCGGGAGTGAAGCTGCAGACCTTTGCCGTGAGTGTTACAGTTCTTAAGGCAGCGCGTCTGGAGTTGTTCGTTCCTCCTGGTGGGCTCGTGGTTTCGCTGGGTTCAGGAGTGAAGCTGCAGATCTTTGCGGTGAGTGTTACAGCTCATAAAAAGCAGCGTGGACCCAAAGAGTGAGCAGTAGCCAGATTTATTGCAAAGAGTGAAACAACAAAGCTGCCACAGTGTGGAAGGGGACCCAAGCGGGTTGCCAATGCTGGCTCAGGCAGCCTGCTTTTATTCTCTTATCTGGCCCCGCCCACATCCTGCTGATTGGTAGAGCTGAGTGGCCTGATTTGACAGGGTGCTGATTGGTGCGTTTACAATCCCTGAGCTAGATACAAAGGTTCTCCATGTCCCCATCAGATTAGTTAGATACAGAGTTTCGACACACAGGTTCTCTAAAGCCCCACCAGAGCAGCTAGATACAGAGTATCGATGGGTGCACTCACAAACCTTGAGCTAAACACAGGGTGCTGATTGGTGTGTTTACAAACCTTGAGCTAGATACAGAGTGCCGATTGGTGTGTTTACAATCCCTGAGCTAGACATAAAGTTTCTCCAAGGCCCCACCAGAGCAGCTAGATACAGAGTGTCGATTGGTGCACTCACAGACCTTGAGCTAAATACAGAGTGCCGATTGGTGTGTTTACAATCCCTGAGCTAGATATAAAGACTCTCCATGTCCTCACCAGACTCAGGAGCCCAGCTGGCCTCACCTAGTGGATCCCGCACAGGGGCTGCAGGTGGAGCTGCCTGCCAGTCCCGCGCTCTGTGCTCGCACTCCTCAGCCCTTGGGTGGTCGATGGGACTGGGTGCCATGGAGCAGGGGGCGGCGCTCCTCGAGGAGGCTCAGGCTGCACAGGAACCCACTGAGGCGGGGGAAGGCTCCGGCATGGCAGGCTGCAGTCCCGAGGCCTGCCCCGCGGGAAAGCAGCTAAGGCCCGGTGAGAAATCGAGCGCAGCGCCGGTGGGCTGGCACTGCTGGGGGACCCAATATACCCTCCACAGCCACTGGCCCAGGTGCTAAGTCCCTCATTGCCTGGGGCCAGCAGGGCCGGCTGGCTGCTCCAAGTGTGGGGCCGCCAAGCTCACGCCCACCCAGAACTCCAGCTGGCCCGCAAGTGCCGCACACAACCCCGGTTCCTGCTGACGCCTCTCCCTCCACATCTCCGTGCAAGCTGAGGGAGTGGGCTCCGGCCTTGGCCAGCCCGGAAAGGGGCTCCCACAGTGCGGCGGTGGGCTGAAGTCCTCCTCAAGTGCCGCCAAAATGGAAGCCCAGGCAGAGGAGGCGCCAAGAGCGAGGGAGGGCTGTGAGGACTGCCAGCACGGTGTCACCTCTCAATATATTTAAAACAATTACTAGGAAATGAATTATTCACTAAATGGTAGTAGGAAGATTAGGTTAGCTATTTAGAAGAAAATGTACATTTCTACTTATTTCCATAAATACCAGATAGATTTAAGAACTAAGCAAATGGTTAAAAGATGAATTTCTAAAGTAATAAATGTTGAGTGTTTTGTGAAGTTCTTTTTAATCTGGAAAAAAGTAAAGATGATTTTTATTCAAATTTTGAATAAGGAAAACTTGAAGTTAAACAAAAATCTGTTACAGGAATCACACAGAAAGAAAGGAGAATGTGTGGATAATATCTGCATGTGCTTAGAATGCCTCTGTATAAACATAAGGATTTGCTGAGCCTGGTTCCCGCTGAGGAAGGGGACTGGGACAGATGAGGAACAGGGCTGACAGGGAGATTAACTTTTCACTGTAAACCCTTTCTTTGCATCTTTTGAATTTTTGTACGATGTTTATGTATTACCTTTCAAAAAAATGTAAACAACTTAAGTTTCCGATTTAGAAAAGGAAAAACAATGAGGCCCCCAAAATTGACAAGTTTAATTACCTAAAATCTTAGGATGTCATTGAATAGCAGCAAAAAAACTAAAAATAATGAAACATAGAGATATATTTGCAGCCAATTGTCAAATATTCACTTAATACCCTTAATAGAAAAATACATTGTACCAAAGAAGGATTAAAAAAAAAGATGAGGTGACCTAAAGAAAAATATAACATAAGGTACCGTGGGTAGTTCCCAAAGGAGAAAATACAAACAGCCAATAAACACAGAAACATTCAACTTCACTTTTGGGCAAGGAAATTCCTAAGCAAAACAGCGATAAGATACTGTTTCTCACTAATCAAATTAGAAATATTATAAATACTCTGTTCTTGTAAGTGTAGAATAAGGAGATCATGCTATTACCCAGCTGGAGGGAGTTCACATTCGTAAAACCTTTCTGGAACATAGTTCAGCAGTACCTATTTTGAGCCTTAAAAATGTGCCTGTCCTTTGTCTCAGAAATTTTCACTTCTGGAGGCTCTAGTATATAATTTGCAATGTAGAGAGAGCTTCATGCACAAGATGTTTACTGCCCTATTAGTTATAGCAACAGCAACAGAAAATTGTTACAGCTGGAGTTTGCTGTAGTGCTGAAAAACCCCATCACTTCCCATCTCTAATCTCACATGATGATGTCAGGTTCTACATACTTTCCTGTTCTATTATATTTTCAGTTTTGTGAGTCCAGCATGTGAAGTTCACAGTCAGACCAATTTTCCAAATTAATTCAGTGGGCCTGTTTTTCACATTTATTTGTTTTGGAGATCCCATTATTTCTCAGTAAAGATGATCAGGAATTTGAGGGAGAATTAAAGCAGGGGAATGGAGGAAAACCTGGTTGGGGAAAGGTAAAATGGGTTTTGTAGTTATTTGAGTTGAAAAGGGAGAGATGAAATGATGTGTTCCATTATGTCCAGAAAGAGGGAGAAAACTAATGAGGGGAAATTGAAGGGTAATTTGAAACATTTCACAAAAGTTGCTGAAATGTCAGAGTAAAAAGTAACCCCTGCCCTGTAATGGACTTAGAAACTGAAACAGTCTAAAGATTAAACCCACTTGCAAGTGAATAGTTAAGCGCCTGTGTACTCTCAGGGATCCCTGTCTAAGGGTGGTAGTAGAACCTGCTCCATTTTAGCATGTTTGTGTATCTGCCTCTTCCACAAGATTAGGATCTCCAAGGAAGAAAGCCTTTATTGTATTAGGCTTTACACCCTCACCCCTTAGCACACAGCCTGGTGCACCCATTTTTTAAATGACTGAGTTAGTATTTTGTCCTTTGAAGGATAACTTTCTAGAGTATTATTTAACATGAAGATTTTCTTTCCAAACAGGATTACCAAACCAATAACAATGACCAGGCAGTAGTTGAAATCTGTATCACAAGAATCACAACAGCCATCAGAGAGACCGAGTCCATTGAAAAGCATGCAAAGGCCCTTGTGGGGCTCTGGGACTCCTGCTTGGAACATAACCTGAGACCCTTTGGGAAAGATGAAGACACTCCTCATGCAAAAATCGCATCTGATATCATGAGTTGCATTTTACAGGTATGTCAGTGTTCAACATCAGGCTATTTGATACTGAGTTGGCAGCCTAGGTGAACCCGTGATGTCTCTGAACCAAGAGCCAATTCTTCTGTAGCATTTAGATACTGTAAAAAGACACCACAAGCCATCAATAGCTGGGAGGGCTGGTAATTAATAAACTGAGAAAGTTCTATAGAGCTCCTGCTACATGCAAGACACACTGTAGGGAATTCAAGTAATACCACTGCAAGCCTCTAATCTGTTTGGAGAGTATACATATAAAAAGTTAACAATAAAGCAATATGTGCCGAGACCCACAGGAGGAGTACTAAAAAATTCAGAAGAGGAGATCTCTTTCGTCCAGGGAGAACACAGTAGAAGCAGAAAATGAACTGAGGGGCAGTGAGCTCGGGATCTAGCAGGGAAAGTGACTAAGTCATTTCAGACATATTTCTATATGTATTGAGAATTTTTCATGATGATATTTGCCTGTTCTGACCACAGTTAATTCTTTCCTCTGGTATAAATGTGAATTTGGAGTTTTGGCTCAGCCACTAATGAGTTGTGTAACACTGCAATGTTGGGCAAGTCACTTACATTCTTAAGCCGCAGCATCCTGCATGTGAAATGCACATTAAATGACATTGTCTATGACAAATTTACCAACCAGAGATGTTGATAGGTGTTTCTCAAAAAAGAATTTTATGATCAAATAAGTTGGGAAACAATTCTTTTTTTCCCTTTTGAGTGATCACAATGTTTCATGGCATACTAAAGGTTCTGTAAAGTACTGCAATAAAGAAAGCTGGTTAACCTTGTTTAGGCCAGCATTTTCCAGTCTGATTTCACCATGAAACCTCCTTTCTCTTCCCTACTCCCAACACAACACTATGAACATCCCTCAGAACCTGTGTTCCACTGAGCACAGGTCAGGAAATTCTGATTATGTTAAAATGCTTAGCAGTGCATGTTGCAGCTGATATGAGCGTCCTTTATTCTTCTTCCTTTTTTTCCCACAGTTGTTTATGATTAACTGGATCATATTTTACCTTGTCTGCTCAGTCTAGGAATTGATCAACTAAACAAAAGACTCTTCATGCACCACCACACTGTGTCTCCTTCATCCCCAGGGTTAAGGGTAGGTGGGGAGAAAATGAGGATTGCAGCAAAATTAACAAAAGATGAATGGTGCTTGATGGAACACCAAAGACCCAGTGCATTTGCTCTTCATTGGTTATCTTGGTATATTATTGATATATATAAGAAACATAGATTATTTCACTCCAATGTGCACTTTAACAGACATTCAGACAATTTAACCATCCTATCCCTCTCCCCCTGCAGGTTCAAAACCACTGGTCTTTAGGGCAGCACTATCCAATAGAAATCTAATGCAAGCCACAAACAGAAGTCAAATATGTAATTTTAAATGTTCTCGTCTCAGGGTGAGTGGGAGAACAGAGGTGAAGAGGGAGAAAAAGAATACAAATACATTTATTACCACTGAACTGTACACTTAAAAATTGCAAAGATGGTAAATTATATATGTATATTTTATCTCAATTAAAAAATTAAAAAGGAAAAAAATTCTAGTAGCCACTTACATAAAAAGAAAGATGAAATTGATTTTGACAATATATTTCTTCAACCCATTATATCCAAAATAGTATCATTTCAACATGCAATCAATATAGCAATTTTTAAAATTTATTTATTTATTTATTATTATTATTATTATTTTGAGATGGAGTCTCGCTCTGTTGCCCAGGCTGGAGTGCAGTGGCATGATCTCGGCTCACTGCAACCTCCGCCTCCCGGGTTCAAGCGATTCTCCTGCCTCAGCCTCCTGAGTAGCTGAGACTACAGGTGCCTGCCACCACACGTGGCTAATTTTTGTATATTTTTAGTAGAGAAGGGGTTTCACCATATTGGCCGGCCTGGCCTTGAACTCCTGACCTTGTGATTCACCATTTTTTTACACAATTCTTACATATCTGATGTGCATTTTAGTGCATCACTAAATGGACTAGTCATACTTCAGATGTTCAAGAGCATCCCATGGTCAGTGGCTCCTGTGTTAACACAGTTTTAGAGTAATCAGATAAAGTTTTCTGGGTGGAGATCGTGTTTGGAAGGTTTATGAGCAGTGAGCAGGAATTTCACTAGCTAGGCTAAGTAGAGTGAGAAGACAGTCTACACAGGAAAACAGCTTGTGCAAAAGTGCAGATTTGTGAAATAAGACCAAGATCAGAGAATTATAAGCATGATACCTTTCTCAAATGCCCATAATTCTAACATTTATGTTAGATGGGATGTTTTATTCTGAGTAAAGCATTGTGTCTCCTACTTAAAAGGGATGGGGTATGGTGTAAGGAATTAAATGTTTTTGAGAAATTGAAATGCTCAACTCACTGATGATCAAGACTTACTGTAAATGAGTTTGTAAGATTGTTGAGAGCAGGGTTCTGAGGTCAAGGGATGATATTTTGGGAAGCGAAAGAGAAAAGGACTGAAGGCTAGTAGGCTCCTTGGTTAAGAGGGACAAGTTAGGCAGAGAAGTGGGTAAGTCTAGCATGTAGGACCGGTGTAGGGATGGGGTGTCCATTGTAGGCCCTCAGAAGGAGGCAGAAGCCACTAAAATGGAAAGCATGAAGGTCTAAAGGCAAACTTGCTTTCAGCAAATTTCAGCATCTTGTCCTGGCCACCCCTGGAGGTCCCAGAAATGCAGCGCCAGGAACTAAAGGCAAAGCTGTGGTCATAGCATTTATATTTAGCTCTCATCAGATTTTAAAGGGAAGTTTTTGGCTTGCAGTAAACATTGAAAGGATGATTTTGGTATTACTTGTAATTTAGGATCCTGTGGGGAATGTGTAGAAATCCAAATGACTCATTTTCTTCTTTTTTTTTTTTCAGTAAAATGAAACAATAGACCAACTTTCAAAAGTTAGACACTCAGCATTTTTAGCTTTACACAAAATGGAAGGAAAACAAACAACAAGAAATCAGTGATTCCCACTCCACCCATCCCATCTCCCCAGATAAGCAACCCAGGGTCTTACTGTCTGATCAGGCAGAGGCCCAGTCATTTCTTCTTCCCGAACCCTTGGCCATTTCATTTGATTTCTTTTTTCTGGCCACTTCACTGTCATTTTAAGCTAAATGTGTACACACACACACACACGCACACACTTTTCTTTTTGTCCCCCAGATTTCCTCTTGTCGGCCTACACTCAAACCTACTTCAGGTGACCATTCCTTTTCCTCTTTTAGTTGGTAATTATACTTCTTTTCTTGGTCCCTAAATTTGTGAACTTGCCACATTTACCTTAAAATAACTTTTAAAATTCCAGAACTCACCTTCTACTGATTTTGTATTGAGGAAACTCAATACAAAATCGGTACGTATATGGGACATGCACTTGTGAATTTGTTTTTTGGCCTTGGCCCATATGTTTCTACACGTCCTGTGTCGTTAGACAAGTCTCTCAACTTATGTGTAAAATAGAGAATTGAATCAGATCACCTTCCATGTCATCTCCCAGTCTGAAATTTTGACTCCCTGAGGAGACTCTAAGAATAGAATAGCAAAGAGCTTTAGAGCTTGAAGGCTTCCGTGTCATTTGGATCTTGGTCTTATTAAGATGAGAGATTGGCAAAGTATTTTCTCTCTCTAAATCTCTGTTCTGCCATCTCTAAAATTGGGATAACAATACCTCCTGCTTAGGACTGTTATGAAGGTTAAAAATGATATTACATATACAGTGTTTACATAGTACAATTGCTAAATAGTAAGTACTCAATAGAAGTAGTGGTTTGTAGCTAGCAAATTAATCCAGTCTTACAGGGCAGTGAAAATGAGCATCCAGCTGGTTCCATTCAAGACATCAAATTACTGGAGTTTAGTACTTCTAATTGGTGGTGGTAGGTGCACATGAAGAGGATCTTTTATTACAAAAGCAATCTCTATCTGTGCTCTAGCCACTATATAGAAGTACCTAATTCAAAGTACAGCTTACCTAGAGTTAACAGCTTCCTCTAACCCTCTGACCAGATAGCTATATGGAGTTGGCCATCCCCATCCCCCCTTTTTTTTTGCTCCTAGAAAAATCCTGAAAAAGAATATACCCATACAATGTGTATTACGTTCTAGGATAAAAACAAACTTGGCAAACTTGATTAAAATTAAAATGTACCTCAAGGACATTATAATTATTGACACAGCTGCTGTTCTAGAATGAAATTCTAGAGAATTGAAAGGTCAGCCATCATGAAGCCTGGCAGCCAGTGCCTGGCTTTATCCTCACTCTACTGCAGTCACGGCCTCTTCCCAAACCAAATCACTTAGCAGAGCCATTGCCATGTATTTAATCAGCTCCACATTTCATCTTCCCCCCATCTCTGCTACCACTGTTAATGACTGCATGAAGAGGGAAATAACCAAAGCAGGCTGCCTGCAGGGTAAGATGGGTAATAGAATAATCTCCAGATCTGCTGCTGGAAAATCAGAAAGTGTCTACTTTTCCCTCTTTATAGAAGGACCCGCTGTTCCTTCTCCTTGATGGCACACAGTCTTCTCAGTTCTTCTTCCCCAGTCAATGCAATATGAAGGTTTAAACTCTGCCTTGCTGGTGTTGCATGTGAAGTGCCTCAGACAGTGGAGAGCATTTCCTTCACAACTCTTAGAGATGGGACTGGTTATGCCAATCTAGCAGTTTATTCAGTAGGCAATCCCAGCTCTGCTCTGTACCTGTAGTGTGGTCTTGGGAAAATTAATGTTTCCGGGCCTTAATTGTCTCATATGTAAAATGCAGACATTAAGAGGAGCTGCCTCATGAGTTTGCTGTGGAAATTAAATTAATAGACTTTAAATAATAGACAAAATATTTAGAACATAGGAAGTTGGTATCATCATCATTATCATTATCTGCAGGAGACTAAAATAACACTGGATGCTTTCTAACAAGCTATTGATTTAATTATGTGTTATGGCCATTTTTTAAATATCCTGTCTCTCCTTTCCCCAAATTATAAGCTCTTTTATTCACTGAAGTAATCCCAGCACACAGAATAGTGCCTGGCATATAGTAGGTGCTCAAATAATATTTGTTGAATGGTTGAGTGAAGGGGATCAGGAGACGTGGCTGCCCTCTGGTTTTTATAGCAGCTACATTTCTCTCCAGAGTAGGCTTCAGTACCTAATGCTCAGATAGTGGCATGAAATGGGAGGAGACTGGGATATACACTCCCAGGTTCCTGAGACCTGCTCCCTATTACCTGTCAGAAAATACGCTGGGAAAACTTAGGCTTGTGTGCCAATTAGATTTTACATATAGCTATGCTGGGGAGAATGAACCATTTTATATGTAAACCCAAAATTGGTTTAGCTTTGATTGATAATAGGGAATGAATAATCAAGGAACCCTATTTTAATAAATGAGGTTTAATATTTCTTGAGCTTAATCATTTTTTATGGTTCTTATTTGAATTCAAGGCCTAAGAGCCAAAGAGCTTTTTAGTTGCTATTACCTCAGATAGATATCTTTCCTACTTAGCTTTATTCTTTTCAATTTTAAAACACTGGGAAACATTCCCAAAGTGCATTTTCAAAAAGACAATTTCCACCAAAAGTTCAAATTGGTGCTAATCTAGTTTAGAAATGTAATTCTTGGCATCCGTAGAACAAAGCTCTCTTGTTTAACCTCTACAGCTAAATTGTCCCCACGAGAAATTCTATTTCTATGCTGCACTTCACTGAATTTGTTCCCTCAGCACCAAACTGTAAGATGATGTTCATCCAACATGCTCACATATGCACTGAGAAGCAAGGTCTGTCATAGGCTCTGGCATTATCAGCTGCTGTTAAAGTCATTTGTTTGTAGAACTGTAATCATAGGGCTTTCTCTGCGTGCATGCCATTAGCATTTCTGTGACCCAAATAATTCCAGAGATGAAATAGTTTCATGGGCTAGAGATCTCCTCCTTTACCAACTCCTTTTGCTGCCCTTGAAAGTGAAGCTCAGCCACTGGATGTTGTTTGGTACCTGTTAGGTCTATGGGACCCTCAAACCCAAGAAAATGCAACCCAGAAATTGCATAGGTGAGACTGAGATGTTTGGGGAATACTCAATGCTCTAATAAGTAACTTTTTTTAATATAAGTCAAGGGAGCAGGGACAGGATATGATTATAATTGAGAAAAATGACCAAATCAATTAGCTTTTCTAAACACCACATGTTTGATCAGTATGTTAACAAAAAGAGGATGCTCAATGTTGTGTCATTATTTTGGCATGTTTGTCCAGCACCACTAGGAAAAATACTGAATCTGATGAATGGAAACTTCCAATGAGCAGAGAAAGGGATTCAGTTATAGGGCAGGAGTGTTCTTTTAATCAGGTTTCAAAATGGTCTACATGAAATATCCCTCAGGAACTCTCTCTGCTCTGATCTGATTTTGTGCCCATGAGTGGACACTCTAGTTTCTAATCTGTCTCCTAAGTATCCTGAAAATGTGAAAGGGATACCCTAGGTCTGACCTATGAAAGCCTGTCACTGGGGTTGAGTACACTGGCATGCCTGGTTATATACCAGCCTTTTGGAAATCCTTTGGTGTGAGTTAGCCTTAGTGGATCCAAACAATTTTGTGTGTTCCAACCAAGCACATGCCCTGACTTCTAAAGCTGAGGACTAACCCCTGGGGAAGGAAGCATCCAGCCTCTCGGAGAGGTCTCAAAGCTCATCGTATCAGTAATGACCCAGTCAGATCAGGCCCAATTAAATTCACTGGGAGGGGAGACAATCTAGACAAAGGCATTCAGAGAAGTAATCAGAGGATACTGGCTATGGGCTATGGTTCTGATACTTCCGTGATGTTAAGAACTCTAGGATGGATAGGCCAGAGACCTACAGAGAGGAACTGCTATATAGACGCATGATTTATCGCCAAAGAATAGCATCAGAGTTTCAACACGACTGACTTAATAGTGGGATATCAGGTTAGGTTATGGAATACCTATTTTCTCTGCCCAGTGGTCAGATTGACCCCTGAGTCTGGAAAATGGATGGAACTGCAGGAATGGATTAAAGATTTATCAGTTCTGTTTTTGTTTCTAGTGATTGGGGAGGCAGGGATGCTTAAGTGCAAGAGATTTAATTGGCTCATTTAGAAATCTTTAGGAATATAACTGGCCTCAGGCACAGCCTCAGGCATTGGGCTCAAATGATATTACCAGGATCTGGTCTCTCAGATAGAACCATGTTTCCTTGAGTCTCATACAGTTTCTCTCCTACCGAGGTCACAAGATGACAGCAACTACTTTTGATCCTCCCTTCTCAATACCTTAAATACAACAGGAGAGAGAATCTCTTTCACAGAGCCATTTCATGGCTCCTTAATTATAATTTGGTAACTTGTCCATCCTCGAACCAGGGAAATGTGATTCTCTCATTTGACCAATGAGAGAATCAATGTCTGAGTCACTTGATCACCTTTAAGACCAAAGGTAGAGATGCCTTCATTAGAAGCACCTGGACAGTTCCACAGAGAGGAATTAGGGTAGAGTCCGCAGAAGAAGGATAAATGTATATTGGGCAGGAGTGTAAAAGGCTGATGATATGGAGATCAGAGAAAAATCATAGAATGTTATTTTCTGTGACTTCAGGAAAGATTTATGGACTGGATATCAAGATATGAATGTTATCACTCCCAAAACTCATTAGCTCTTTAAGGAACATACATTTGAGTGCCTTACATATCCCATAATATTTATTTTACCTGATTCCCATACTCAGTGTGAATAGACAAGTCATCTTCCTGACACTGTCACCACCATTATTATACTCTTGGCTGCATTGACTCTACCACTGTGTGTCATTGTCCTTCGTAGAACCCTAAGACAAGGGTTGTTTATAAAATGCATGCATACAATATGCAATCCTATATTCATACTAACTTTTGAATCTATTTAAAAGAATAGCTAAAATCTGTAATTATATAACTGTGCTTCTTTTTCAGAAAAGAGGTCATATCATATCTTGATGAATTCTCTCCAAATACAACCCTGTAATCAGAACCCAGAGCAAAATTAAAAATTAATGAAATTGAGCATATTTTCATGTTTTGGAGCTTTATTTTGTAAAGTGTCTGTTTAAGTCCTCTGTCTATTTTTCTATTTGATTGCATCTTCTTTTTCTTATGGATTGGAAGAGTGTGTATATATATTATATATGTATAAATAATACTTTTATATTTATAATATATATTATATACATAAAATACATTTATCTAAAGGTTTACCAGTACCCAGAACATATTATAGATATCTTCTTTCACTCTTTGGATTATCTTTTCACTTTTTAAATGATATCTCTTGATGACTAGAAGTTCTTGATTTTATCCACTTTATGACTTTTTTATTGTTAATTATTTTTGAGTTAGGTTTAAGGAAGTCTTTGCCTACTCTGAGGCCATTGAGATGTTCTCCTGGATTGTCTTCTCTGTCTTGTTTTATTTTTTACCTTTAGATCTGCAATCTATCTGAAATTGATTTTAGTTATGGCAGATATAGGGGTGGGGATATGTTTTTCCCCCATGTAAATATCTAATTGACCCAATTGCCCCATTTCTATTGCTCAGGAATTGTATGTATCAATGACAATTTTTATCTCATGTCTTTTCTTTTGTCCTTATTGTAAGATTTGATGTATAAAGGTGGAATTCTACATTTCATTCTAAGAATATAATTTTCTCTTTAAGCCACAGGGAAAGTTGAAGAATGTAAGTGGTCCTGGCTTTGCATTGTATTAATCAGGATACAAGCTCAGCTACAAAACAAAGATCTGAATATAACAGCGGGACAAGCAACACAGAACTTTGTCTGTCATCAAATAATGCAAGAGTAGGAGTCCAGGGCTATTTCTCCCAAACATGCTGTGCACAGCACAGTTTTTTTTTCTACAGTTAGTCTGAGGTGGGGTTGATGGCCAGGGGTAGTGAATATGTACCATTGATTTTTAAGAAAACAATTTGTTGACCAAAACATTATGTGGTAGAAAAAAAAGAAAACAATTTGTATTTTCTAAATATTATTCCCTAATTTGGTAACTAAATGCTAATAGGACTACTTTATATGTAAGGATATTTATATTCAGTCACAAAGTAAATCAAGAAGAGAATTATTTTAGGATCCAGAATACTTTTAGGTTTTAATCTTACATTCATTTATTTTTTTCCCTCTGAATCTAATTAGCTGAAACTTTAATTTTTAAGATAGATATAGTCAAAAAGCAACTTGTTCAACGTTCCTTAGGTTGTTTTCTCAAGTATAAATCTGACAAGTGATTCCTGTCATCAGTGGCCCCCGATTACCCTAAAGATCAATGCCAAACTTCTTAGCCTTGTATGCCGTACCTTTCATAATCATGCCCCTGTTTACCTGCCCTGTCTCTCCCCTCACCTCCCACTCCAGTTTCCTCACACATACCACACTTCAGCCATCCTGAGCTATTTACAACTCTCCAGTGCCATCAGGTACTCCCTCACCTCAGTCTTCCTTCTTTCTGGCACACCTACTCTTCCTTCTTTCTGGCTACTCCCTGCCTTGCCAGCACCCAGCCATCTCTTATTCATCCATGAGGTCCCAACTAAGACATTACCTCCTCCAGGAAGTCTTTCTTGACATTCCCCAAGACTGGATTGAGTGCTCCTTCTCTGCTCTCTTAGCACCCTGACTTTTGCCCATCTCGGCTGTCATCAGTTTATGCTGTTAACTGCCTGTTTGTCTTTAGGTCTCTTAAACAAAACCAAGAGTTCCCAGAATTCCCAAATACAATATAAACAGGGCAAGGCCTGTGTTTTCACAGCTGTACTCTGGGAGCTTAATCCAATAAATATTTTTTGAATGAGTGAATGAATGAATAAATGAATAATGAGTCACTTATTATTTGTGGCTTTCTTATATTTCCTCAGAATTACAACCGACCCCCAGTGATGGCATTAGCCATCCCCATTGCAGTGAAATTCCTCCACAGAGGCAACAAGGAACTGTGCAGGAATATGTCTAACTACCTGTCTCTGGCTGCAATTACCAAGGCAGATCTCCTGGCTGATCACACAGAAGTTATAGTAAAGAGCATACTCCAAGGTATGGTGTGAAAGTTGAGCTTGAGGACATGTTTTAGGAGATATTTAAAAGTATTTTCATGAAGCATTTATGGTTTGTGGGAAGCAAGACCTAGAGTATTAGAAGCAAATTAATTTCTCTGTTTTGCTGCTAGTTGACTTGTGAACATGCAAAAGGTTACTTAATCTGGCTGTCTGTGTCCCTTCCCAAGGCAGATGAATTACTTAGACTCATTAAAAGAATTGTAAGCTTTCTTCCAAATTTGTCTTTCTCAGTTTGAAGAACTGCATTTCCATGCTTCTGGTCACCTGTTCAACTACTAACTGTGGAGATCTTATCTCTGTGTACTGAGTGGAACATGTCACTCAGTGGAATATGAAAAACCTGTCTTCATTTGGTTCCAAAAGCAAGAAATGTCTTTTGTTAGATAAAATACATCAGAAAATGTGTAATGACTTCTTAAATGTGAACGTGATTTGGGAATGATAACAAGCATAAATACTAGCATAAAAAGCCAAGTAGTACACCTCTGTTAATTGTTACAACATTTGAATGAATGAGAAGCTCAAATTAGTTCATGCAAAATATTCTCCTTGTCTTCTTTTATTTTCTTTGGTTTCAGATCAATCAAAAAACATGTTTTTGAACTTGGAGTCAGAGAACAATATATGATATTAATTGATGTGCATCCAAATGTCCCCAGTTCTCATTAATAAAGATGCATGGGGTCCATGAGTATCTCAGCCCACAGTTTACTGCCATAACCCACCACATGATAAGGTTGATCGTCAACCCTCTGTAAAGTGCTCACAGTCCAAATAATTCTTAGGGTCCCCAAGGGTGTCCTATGTGTGCTTTCTTCCCAAGGTATCCAGACCAATCCCCAAGCCCATACTGCTATTTTGTCCATGCTTCCTGGCATAGCATGGTGGGGTGCTGTCCTCTTCCACCACGCGAGCCCAGCAGACCCTAAGGCCACGGCCATGCAGGTCCCAGGAATGGACTCCACTCCTGGGAACTCCATGCTGCCCTGCCAGTGACGGCAGTCTTTGTGCTGAACCACTTGAAGCTTTAGGAACTACCAAGTCCTTAGCCCAGTAATTCAGTGTGGCAGCCTGTGGCAGGATGGGAAAGAACACTAGCCTTTCTCCTCAGTGTTACACCTTGGTAGAGAGGCCCCAGAGCAGCGCCAAACTGAGTTGCCATGTTTGCAGTAAAATAGATGTCTTTTCAGTAGAACAGAATAGAGAACCCAGAAATAAAGCTGCACACCTACAGCCATCTGATCTTTGACAAATTCAACAAAAATAATCAATGGGGGAAGGACTGCCTATTCAACAAATGGTGCTAGGATAACTGGGTATCTATATGCAGAGGAATAAAACTGGACAACTATCACCATATACAAAAATTAACTCAAAATGGATTAAAGACTTAAATGCAAGACCTCAAACTATAAAAGTCCTCAAGGAAAACCTAGTAAATACCCTTCTTGACAATAGCCTTGGCAATAAATTTATGGCTAAGTTCTTAAAAGCAATTATGACAAAAACAAAAACTGACAAGTGGGACCTAATTGAACTAGAGAGCTTCTAGAAAGCAGAAGAAATTATCAACAGAGTAAACAAACAACCTACAGAATGGGAGAAAATTTTTGCAAACTATGCATCTGAAAAAGGTCTAATATCCAGAATCTATAAGGAACTTAAGCAATTCAACAAGCAAGAAACAACCCCATTAAAAAGTGCAAATCAAAAAGTTAGAAAGATCTCAATTTAACAACCTAACAGCATAACTAAAAGAACTAGAGAACCAAGAGGAAACCAACCAAAATCAGAGCTGAGCTGAAGGAGATTAAGACACAATAAATTTAAAAGATCAATGAATCCAGGAGCTAGCTAGACTAATAAAGAAGGTAATAGAGAAGCTGCAAATAAACACAACCAGAAACAACAAGGTGATATTACTATTGACCCCACAGAAATACAAACAACCATCAGAAGATATTATGAACACCTCTATACACATAAACTAGAAAATCTAGAAGAAATTAATAAATTCCTGGGCACATACACCCTTAAGACCTAACCAGTAAGAAATTGAATCCCTGAACAGACCAATAATGAGCTCTGAAATTGAATCAGTAATAAATAGTCTACCAATCACAATAAGCTTGGGACCAGACAGATTCACAGCTGAATTCTACCAGATGTACAAAGAAGATCTGGTACCATTCCTGCTGAAACTATCCCAAAAAATTGAGGAGGAGAGACTCCTCCCTAACTCATTCTATAAGGCCACCATCATCCTGATACCAAAATCTGGCAGAGACACAACATAAAAAGAAAACTTCAAGGCAGTATCCTTGAACATTGATGCAAAAATTCTCAACAAAATACTGGCAAAACAAATCCAGCAGCACATCAAAAAGCTTATCGATCATGATCAAGTAGGCTTTATCCCTGGGATGCAAGGTTGGTTGAACATATGCAAATCAATAAATGTGATTCATCACATAAACAGAACTAAAGACAAATCCAACAGATGCAGATAAGGCTTTTGATAAAATTCAACACCCCTTCATGTTAAAAATTCCCAATAATCTAGGTATTGAAGAAGGATACCTCAAAATAGTAAGAGCCATCGATGGCAAACCCACAGCCAACATCATACTGAATGGGCAAAAGCTGGAAACGTTACCACCGAAAACTGGCACAAGACAAGGACGCCCTCTCTCACCACTCCTATTCAACATAGTGTCGGAAATCCTGGCCAGAGCAATCATGAAAGAGAAAGAAATATAGCACATCCAAATAGGAAGAGAGGAAGTCAAACTATCCCTATTTGTAGATGACATGACCCTATATCTAGAAAATGCCATAGTCTCAGCCCAAAAAGCTCCTTAAGCTGATAAACAACTTCAGCAAAGTCTCAGGATACAAAAATCAATGTACAAAAGTCACTAGCACCCCCACACACCACCAGTAGCCAAGCTGAGAGCCAAATCAGAAATGCAATCCCATTTACAAGTGCCACACATACACACAAATAAAATACTTAGGAATCCAGCTAACCAGGGAGTTGAAAGATCTCTATAAGGAGAACTACAAAACACTCCTCAAAGAAGTCAGAGATGACACAAACAAATGGAAAAATATTCTATACTCATGGATAGAAAGAAACAATATCATTAAAATGGCCATGCTGCCCAGAGCAATTTACAGATTCAATATTATTCCTATTAGACTACTAATGACATTCATCACAGAACTAGAAAAAATATTTTAAAATTCATATGGAACCAAAAAAGAGCCTGAATAGCCAAGGCAATCCTAAGCAAAAAGAACAAACCTGGAGGCATCACACTATCTGACTTCAAACTGACTTCAAACAGGGATACAGTAAGCAAAACAGCATGGTACGAGTACAAAAACACACACATAGACCAATAGAACAGAATAGAGAACCAGAAATAAGGCTACATACCTACAACTATCTAATCTCTGAAAAAGCTGACAAAAACAAGCAATGGGCAAAAGACTACCTATTCAATAAATGGTGCTGGAATAACTGCCTAGTCAATATGCAGAAGATTAAAACTGGACCCCTTCCTTATAACACATACAAAAATTAACTTAAGATGGATTAAATACTTAAATGTAAAACCCAAAACTATAAAAACACTGGAAGACAACCTAGGCAACACCATTCTGGACATAGGAATGCGCAAAAATTTCATGAAGAAGATACCAAAAACAATTGCAACAAAGGCAACTGCAACAAAAGCAAAAATTGACAAATAGATCTAATTAAACTAAAGAGCTTCTGCACAGCAAAAGAAACTATCAACAGAGTGAACAAACAATCTAGAGGATGAAAGGAAATATTTGCAAGGTATGCATCTGACAAAGGTCTAATATCCAACATCTATAAGAAACTTAAAGAAATTTACAAGAAAAAAAATTACAAAGTGGGCAAAGGACATGAAAAGACACTTTTCAAAAGAAGACATACATGCAGCCAACAATCATGAAAAAAACTCAACATTACTGATCATTAGAGAAATGCAAATCAAAACCACAATGAGATACCATCTCACACCAGTGTATTATTAAAAAATAACAGCTATTGGCAAGGTTGTGGAGAAAAAGGAATGCTTATACACTGTTAGTGGTGGTTGGTCCTCAAAAACCTAAAAACAGAACTACAATCAACTCAGCAATCCCATTACTGGGTATATACCCAAAGAAATATAAATTGTTCCATCATAAAGACACATGCACACATATGTTCATTGCAGCACTATTCACGTTAGCAAAGACATGGAATCAACCTAAACGCCCATCAATCATAGACTGGCTAAAGAAAATGTGATACCTATACACCATGGAAAACTATGCAGCCATAGAAAAGAACAAGATCATGTCCTTTGCAGGAACTTGGATGGAGCCAGAGGCTATTATCCTTAGCAAGCTAACACAGGAACAGGAAACCAAATACAACATGTTGTCACTTATAAGTGGGAGCTAAATTATGACAATACCTGGACACATAGAGAGGAACAAAAGATACTGGGGCCTATTGGAGGGTGAAGGGTAGGAAAAGGGAGAGGATCAAGAAAAGTAACTAATGGGTACTGGGCTTAATACCTGGGTAATAAAATAATCTGTACAACAAACCCCCATAACACAAGTTTACCTATATAAAAAAACTGCCTATGTACCCCTGAACTTAAAGAAAAAAAAGGGGGCAAAGGACATGAACAGACACTTCTCAAAAGAAGACATAAAAGCAGCCAACAAATATATGAAAACATGCTCCACATCACTAATCATCAGAGAAATGCAAATCAAAATCACAGTGAGATACCATCTCATACCAGTCAGAATGTCTGTTATTAAAAATTCAGAAAACAATAGATGTTAGCAAGGCTGCAGAGAAAAGAGAATGCTTATACACTATTTGTGGGAATGCCCATTAGTTCAGCCACTGTGGAAAGCAGTTTGGCGATTTCTCAAAGAAGTTAAAATAGAACTACTATTTGACCCAGCAATTCTACTACTGGGTATATATGCCCAAAGGAAAATAAATCCTTCTACCAAAAAGACACATGTACTTGTATCTTCATTGCAACACTATTTACAATAGCAAAGACATGGAATTAACCTAGGTGCCCATCAACAGCGGATTGGATGAAGAAAATGTGGTACCTATACACCAAGGAATACTATGCTACCATAAATAAGAACAAAATCGTGTCCTTTGCAGCAACGTGGATGCAGCTAGAGGCCACTATCCTAAGCGAATTAATGCAGATACCCCGTGTTTTCACTTATAAGTGGAAACTAATCATTGGGTACATGTGGACATAAAGATGGGAATGATAGACATGGGGACTGAAAGAGGGGTAGGAAGAGAGGGACAAGGATAGGAAAACTACTTACTGGGTACTGTGCTCACTACCTGTGTGATGGGTTCAATTGTACCCCAAACCTCAGCATCATGCAATATAGCCTTGTAAGAAACCTGCAGATGTACCCTTGACTCTAAAAGTTGAAAAACTAAAATAAAATCGATTATTATTTTATCTAAAGCTGTCTTTCCTTCCCCTGGGCTCAACTATTCACCCAGGAGTTGGGGTTACCAACAAATTAATACTTTAATTCTCAAAATGCCTATTGCCTTCCAAGAACTAAAGTTTTGTTCCTAACATAAGTTCATTGTACCAGACATTCCTAAGGTGGGTTCTTAGTACCATTGCAAGACTTCGGACCAGCCACCCCAGTGGTCTGCCAGGTGTGTCTGAACTCCAGCTGACAGTGGAAATTTATCACTCAACCTGTGCTTCCCTCCAAAGATTTGTCATTAATAATACTAGTCAGTATTTTCATTTCCAATTTCCTTTGGCCACGGGATTAAATCACCAATTTCACTTTATATGTAATATTAAATTTGCTTAAAGCCCAGAAAAGCAATGGTGGTTTTTTTCAACACCTTGGCTACATTTTTGAAACAAATTTTATAGGAATTTAAAACACTTATACACACCACACTTTTTTTTTAAATTTATTATTATTATACTTTAGGTTTTAGGGTACACGTGTGCAATGTGCAGGTTAGTTACATATGTATACATGTGCCATGCTGGTGCGCTGCACCCATTAACTCATCATCTAGCATTAGGTATATCTCCCAGTGCTATCCCTCCCCCCTCCCCCCACCCCACAACAGTCCCCAGAGTGTGATTTTCCCCTTCCTGTGTCCATGTGTTCTCATTGTTCAATTCCCACCTATGAGTGAGAATATGCGGTGTTTGGTTTTTTGTTCTTGCAATAGTTTACTGAGAATGATGATTTCCGGTTTCATCCATGTCCCTACAAAGGACATGAACTCATCATTTTTGATGGCTGCATAGTATTCCATGGTGTATATGTGCCACATTATCTTAATCCAGTCTATCATTGTTGGACATCTGGGTTGGTTCCAAGTCTTTGCTATTGTGAATAATGCCACAATAAACATACGTGTGCATGTGTCTTTATAGCAGCATGATTTACAGTCCTTTGGGTATATACCCAGTAATGGGATGGCTGTGTCAAATGGTATTTCTAGTTCTAGATCCCTGAGGAATCGCCACACTGACTTCCACAATGGTTGAACTAATTTACAGTCCCACCAACAGTGTAAAAGTGTTCCTATTTCTCCACATCCTCTCCAGCACCTGTTGTTTCCTGACTTTTTAATGATTGCCATTCTAACTGGTGTGAGATGGTATCTCGTTGTGGTTTTGATTTGCATTTCTCTGATGGCCAGTGATGGTGAGCATTTTTTCATGTGTTTTTTGGCTGCATAAATATCTTCTTTTGAGAAGTGTCTGTTTATGTCCTTTGCCCACTTTTTGATGGGGTTGTTTGTTTTTTTCTTGTAAATTTGTTTGAGTTCATTGTAGATTCTGGATATTAGCCCTTTGTCAGATGAGTAGGTTGTGAAAATGTTCTCCCATTTTGTAGGTTGCCTGTTCACTCTGATGGTAGTTTCTTTTGCTGTGCAGAAGCTCTTGAGTTTAATTAGATCTCATTTGTCAATTTTGGCTTTTGTTGCCATTGCTTTTGGTGTTTTAGACATGAAGTCCTTGCCCATGGCTATGTCCTGATTGGTAATGCCTAGGTTTTCTTCTAGGGTTTTTATGGTTTTAGGTCTAATGTTTAAGTCTTTAATCCATCTTGAATTGATTTTTGTATAAGGTGTAAGGAAGGGAAACAGTTTCAGCTTTCTACATATGGCTAGCCAGTTTTCCCAGCACCATTTATTAAATAGGGAATCCTTTCCCCATTGCTTGTTTTTCTCAGGTTTGTCAAAGATCAGATGGTTGTAGATATGCGGCATTATTTCTGAGGGCTCTGTTCTGTTCCATTGATCTATATGTCTGTTTTGGTACCAGTACCATCTTGTTTTGGTTACTGTAGCCTTGTAGTATAGTTTGAAGTCAGGTAGTGTGATGCCTCCAGCTTTGTTCTTTTGGCTTAGGATTGACTTGGCGATGTGGGCTCTTTTTTGGTTCCATATGAACTTTAAAGTAGTTTTTTCCAATTCTGTGAAGAAAGTCATTGGTAGCTTGATGGGGATGGCATTGAATCTGTAAATTACCTTGGGCAGTATGGCCATTTTCACGATATTGATTCTTCCTACCCATGAGCATGGAATGTTCTTCCATTTGTTTGTATCCTCTTTTATTTCCTTGAGCAGTGGTTTGTAGTTCTCCTTGAAGAGGTCCTTCACATCCCTTGTAAGTTGGATTCCTAGGTAGTTTATTCTCTTTGAAGCAATTGTGAATGGGAGTTCACTGATGATTTGGCTCTCTGTTTGTCTGTTGTTGGTGTATAAGAATGCTTGTGATTTTTGTACATTGATTTTGTATCCTGAGACTTTGCTGAAGTTGCTTAACAGCTTAAGGAGATTTTGGGCTGAGACAATGGGGTTTTCTAGATATACAATCATGTCATCTGCAAACAGGGACAATTTGACTTCCTCTTTTCCTAATTGAATACCCTTGATTTCCTTCTCCTGCCTAATTGCCCTGGCCAGAACTTCCAACACTATGTTGAATAGGAGTGGTGAGAGAGGGCATCCCTGTCTTGTGCCAGTTGTCAAAGGGAATGCTTCCAGTTTTTGTCCATTCAGTATGATATTGGCTGTGGGTTTGTCATAGATAGCTCTTATTATTTTGAGATACGTCCCATCAATACCTAATTTATTGAGAGTTTTTAGCATGTAGGGTTGTTGAATTTTGTCAAAGGCCTTTTCTGCATCTATTGAGATAATCATGTGATTTTTGTCTTTGGTTCTGTTTATATGCTGGATTATATTTATTGATTTGCATATATTGAGCCAGGCTTGCATCCCAGGGATGAAGCCCACTTGATCATGGTGGATAAGCTTTTTGATGTGCTGCTGGATTCTGTTTGCCAGTATTTTATTGAGGATTTTTGCATCAATGTTCATCAAGGATATTGGTCTAAAATTCTCTTTTTTGGTTGTGTCTCTGCCCGGCTTTGGTATCAGGATGATGCTGGCCTCATAAAATGAGTTAGGGAGGATTCCCTCTTTTTCTATTGATTGGAATAGTTTCGGAAGGAATGGTACCAGTTCCTCCTTGTATCTCTGGTAGAATTCGGCTGTGAATCCATCTGGTCCTGGACTCTTTTTGGTTGGTAAGCTATTGATTATTGCCACAATTTCAGCTCCTGATATTGGTCTGTTCAGAGCTTCTACTTCTTCCTGGTTTAGTCTTGGGAGGGTGTATGTTTTGAGGAATTTATCCATTTCTTCTAGATTTTCTAGTTTATTTGCATAGAGGTGTTTGTAGTATTCTCTGATGGTAGTTTGTATTTCGGTGGGATTGGTGGTGATATCCCCTTATCATTTTTTATTGCATCTATTTGATTCTTCTCTCTTTTTTTCTTTATTAGTCTTGCTAGCGGTCTATCAATTTTGTTGATCCTTTCAAAAAACCAGCTCCTGGATTCATTAATTTTTTGAAGGGTTTTTTGTGTCTCTATTTCCTTCAGTTCTGCTCTGATTTTAGTTATTTCTTGCCTTCTGCTAGCTTTTGAATGTGTTTGCTCTTGCTTTTCTAGTTCTTTTAATTGTGATGTTAGGGTGTCAATTTCGGATCTTTCTTGCTTTCTCTTGTGGGCATTTAGTGCTATAAATTTCCCTCTACACACTGCTTTGAATGCATCCCAGAGATTCTGGTATGTTGTGTCTTGGTTCTCGTTGGTTTCAAAGAACATCTTTATTTCTGCCTTCATTTCGTTATGTACCCAGTAGTCATTCAGGAGCAGGTTGTTCAGTTTCCATGTAGTTGAGCAGTTTTGAGTGAGGTTCTTAATCTTGAGTTCTAGCTTGATTGCACTGTGATCTGAGAGATAGTTTGTTATAATTTCTGTTCCTTTATATTTGCTGAGGAGAGCTTTACTTCCAAGTATGTGGTCAATTTTGGAATAGGTGTGGTGTGGTGCTGAAAAAAATGTATATTCTGTTGATTTGTGGTGGAGAGTTCTGTAGATGTCTATTAGGTCTGCTTGGTGCACAGCTGAGTTCAATTCCTGGGTATCCTTGTTGACTTTCTGTCTCGTTGATCTGTCTAATGTTGACAGTGGGGTGTTAAAGTCTCCCATTATTAATGTGTGGGAGTCTAAGTCTCTTTGTAGGTCACTCAGGACTTGCTTTATGAATCTGGGTGCTCCTGTATTGGGTGCATATATATTTAGGATAGTTAGCTCTTCTTGTTGAATTGATCCCTTTACCATTATGTAATGGCCTTCTTTGTCTCTTTTGATCTTTGTTGGTTTAACGTCTGTTTTATCAGAGACTAGGATTGCCACCCCTGCCTTTTTTTGCTTTCCATTTGCTTGGTAGATCTTCCTCCATCCTTTTATTTTGAGCCTATGTGTGTCTCTGCACGTGAGATGGGTTTCCTGAATACAGCACACTGATGGGTCTTGAGTCTTTATCCAATTTGCCAGTCTGTGTCTTTTAATTGGAGCATTTAGTCCATTTATATTTAAAGTTAATATTGTTATGTGTGAATTTGATCCTGTCATTATGATGTTAGCTGGTTATTTTGCTCGTTAGTTGATGCAGTCTCTTCCTGGTCTCGATGGTCTTTACATTTTGGCATGATTTTGCAGCGGCTGGTACCGGTTGTGCCTTTCCATGTTTAGCGCTTCCTTCAGGAGCTCTTTTAGGGCAGGCCTGGTGGTGACAAAAATCTCTCAGCATTTGCTTGTCTGTAAAGGATTTTATTTCTCCTTCACTTATGAAGCTTAGTTTGGCTGGATATGAAATTCTGGGTTGAAAATTCTTTTCTTTAAGAATGTTGAATATTGGCCCCCACTCTCTTCTGGCTTGTAGAGTTTCTGCCGAGAGATCTGCTGTTAGACTGATGGGCTTCCCTTTGAGGGTAACCCGACCTTTCTCTCTGGCTGCCCTTAACATTTTTTCCTTCATTTCAACTTTGGTGAATCTGATAATTATGTGTCTTGAAGTTGCTCTTCTTGAGGAGTATCTTTGTGGTGTTCTCTGTATTTCCTGAATCTGAATGTTGGCCTGCCTTGCTAGATTGGGGAATTTCTCCTGGATAATATCCTGCAGAGTGTTTTCCAACTTGTTTCCATTCTTCCTGTCACTTTCAGGTACACCAATCAGATGTAGATTTGGTCTTTTCACATAGTCCCATATTTCTTGGGGCTTTGCTCGTTTCTTTTTATTCTTTTTTCTCTAAACTTCCCTTCTCGCTTAATTTCATTCATTTCATCTTCCATCGCTGATACCCTTTCTTCCAGTTGATCGCATCGGCTCCTGAGGCTTCTGCATTCTTCACGTAGTTCTCGAGCCTTGGTTTTCAGCTCCATCAGCTCCTTTAAGCACTTCTCTGTATTGGTTATTCTAGTTATACATTCTTCTAAATTTTTTTCAAAGTTTTCAACTTCTTTGCCTTTGGTTTGAATATCCCCCTGTAGCTCGGAGTAATTTGATCGTCTGAAGCCTTCTTCTCTCAGCTCGTCAAAGTCATTCTCCGTCCAGCTTTGTTCCGTTGCTGGTGAAGGACTGCGTTCCTTTGGAGGAGGAGAGGCACTCTGCTTTTTAGAGTTTCCAGTTTTTCTGCTCTGTTTTTTCCCCATCTTTGTGGTTTTATCTACTTTTGGTCTTTGATGATGGTGATGTACAGATGGGTTTTTGGTGTGGATGTCCTTTCTGTTTGTTAGTTTTCCTTCTAAGAGACAGGACCCTCAGCTGCAGGTCTGTTGGAGTACTCGGTCGTGTGAGGTGTCAGTCTGCCCCTGCTGGGGGGTACCTCCCAGTTAGGCTGCTCGGGGGTCAGGGGTCAGGGACCCACTTGAGGAGGCAGTCTGCCCGTTCTCAGATCTCCAGCTGCGTGCTGGGAGAACCACTGCTCTCTTCAAAGCTGTCAGACAGGGACATTTAAGTCTGCAGAGGTTACTGCTGTCTTTTTGTTTGTCTGTGCCCTGCCCCCAGAGGTGGAGCCTACAGAGGCAGGCAGGCCTCCTTGAGCTGTGGTGGGCTCCACCCAGTTCGAGCTTCCAGGCTGCTTTGTTTACCTAAGCAAGCCTGGGCAATGGCGGGCGCCCCTCCCCCAGCCTCGCTGCCACCTTGCAGTTTGATCTCAGACTGCTGTGCTAGCAATCAGCGAGACTCCGTGGGCGTAGGACCCTCTGAGCCAGGTGCGGGATATAATCTCCTGGTGTGCCGTTTTTTAAGCGCATCGGAAAAGCGCAGTATTAGGGTGGGAGTGACCCGATTTTCCAGGTGCCGTCTGTCACCCCTTTCTTTGACTAGGAAAGGGAACTCCCTGACCCCTTGCGCTTCCCGAGTGAGGCAATGCCTCGCCCTTCTTCGGCTCCTGCACAGTGCGCACACCCACTGACCTGCGCCCACTGTCTGGCACTCCCTAGTGAGATGAACCCGGTACCTCAGATGGAAATGCAGAAATCACCTGTCTTCTGCGTCGCTCACGCTGGGAGCTGTAGACCGCAGCTGTTCCTGTTAGGCCATCTTCGCTCCTCCCACCCATCACACACCACACATTTTAAAACCATAATAGTCAGACTTGCAAATAACAGATTTATGAAAAAAAATGAATTAGCCCTTTACTGCTGCCAAGAACTTAGCTCATCTATTTGGGTTTTTAAAAAATGATTTTTCGATGACAATGAAATCTTTGAAACAGAAAGTACACTTTCTAAATTCACGCAAGCATTTGAAATAAACAAATAATTTGGTTTATTTGATCTGGCACTATGAAAATTATCATAAAATGAATGGTAATTTTACCTGTAAAAGGTTGGGGCTATATATTTCAGGGTTTGGACTTTTAAGACTGATGTGACTCTAAAACTCCATTATCACTCACGTGAGCCCATCAAACTTTAAGTTGCAAAGCAGAAGGGATCTTGCTGTCTCTGATTAGTAAGTTTTCTGCTCTGCAATTCTTTGTCTTACATCCCCTACCAGACAGCCTGAGGAGTCATCATGGGGTTTCTTTTTTCATTACTTACAGTTTTTCTCTCTCTGATTAGTAAGTTTTCTGCTCTGCAAGTCTTTGTCTTACATCACCTACCAGACAGCCTGAGGAGTCATCATGGGGTTTCTTTTTTCATTACTTATAGTTTTTCTCCTCTTTAGATTTTCTTTGCCTTACAGTACACTAATCCTTATTTTCCCATGTTTTTACTTCTCTAAAATACATTGAATGGTCATCCATTCAATGATGATGATAATAATTACAATAACATTAATAATAGCTACAATGGCTAACATTTACTGCATGCATTTCTGATGCCAGATATTGTATTAAGCCATTTATACCGATTATATCATTCAATGCCCACAAGAACCTCACAAAAGAAGTCCTATTATTATCCCATTTTACCAGTTAGTAGTATTTTAGGTAACAGAAACCTACAGATGTAAATGACTTGATGATGAGGAAGAAGAGAAGGAGAAGGAAGAGGAGGAGAAAGAGGAGCAACAACAACTCCTCCTTGGCACACATGCCTGCAAAGTCCATGAGCATCCCAGACTTCCCAGATGGTTGATTCAGGGCTCAATGGTGTCCCAAAAGTCAATTCTCAGCTCTGCTTCCTCAGGATGGGTTTTACTTTTGCGATTGGTGTAGGCCTCTACAGCTTCCAGCTCACATCATCATGAATACCAATTAAGAAAAAGAAAGTTCACATCCAGCCTCTTTTTTTCTCTTTTATCTGACACAGGCCACATGAACGTTTCTGAACCAATCCATCATTTCCAGGGGATACTGTACTTCAGTTGGTCAGGCTTAGGTCATGAGCCATCCTCAAAGCAGGGAATGGGAGTCGGCTGCAGCAAAGCCACATAGATTGGGAGTAGAGGAGGAGTAGATCCCCAAAAGAAACCCAGGACTGTTGCCAACAATAGGTGAATGAATAGTGGGGATGAAAGAACACAAATGTCCACTATATCATTTTGTAAGTGAGCAAGCTGAAGCTTAGAGAAGTTAAAAGCAAGATTCAAACCCTGACCATTTCACTGTAAAGTCTGCTTTCACAATGTAATCTTAGCACCCCCAAATACACTGGTTGTATTTTTATTTTCCCAGCCTCTGTTTCCTCATATATACATATAAATGTTGAGACAATGACACGAGATAATGCCAAAACATACTCAGCTTTCAATAAATATCAGCTGAGGTAGTGATGAGGATAATCATACTTGCCTTCCTATATTTGAATCTCTTTATTGCCAGGAAACGAACTCACTGTTTCCTGTGACAACCCACTTTATCTCTGGACAAAACTGAATACTAGATGTTGCTTCCTTTTGTTGAATTAGAAGTTCTCCCCTTGTGGCCTCCCACTTTTGACTAAGGCTCTTTTCTTGGGCCTAATAAACCCTCGTTCCTCTTTCACATGACGAACTTTCAAAAACTAGCTCCAACTTTCATATCTCACCACTCCTTCCCTTTGCACTTCCCTCTTTTCCTCCTCTGGCATAACATTCATAGTTTCCCTCTCAGTTTGCTCACTCAGCAGATGATGAGTTGTTTCTGCATCCATTTGCAAGATGTACCCAGACCCCTGCTCTGCTTGGCTGCCCTCCCCTGCATGTGCTCTGATTTGCTTGCTTATGAGGACTAAAATGGATTTATCCTCCCTATTGATACTGTATTTTCCTTAATGTAACCTAAAATCAAAGTCAGTTTTTTGTCAATCACACAATCACATCTTTGATTTCTCTTGACTTATATTTGAAATCTCCAAATTTTTAAATGTAAATTTTCTTAGTATATTCAGCAATTTCTGACATACTCTGTGTTTAGCAGGCTTTTTGTCTTATGCAAGTACTTACTTTTAATTCTTTACACTTTTCTTTTATGAGATTCACCCCATTGCTTTGGCATGCAAAGATCTTGTTGGATGTTTTTTTCATCTCAGTGTATCTGCAGCTCTTCCAAAGTTCTTATCATCCGTAAATTTTATGAGCAGAGCCACTCTGGTCTTCATTTTAAAACACTGATTAAAAAGTTGACCAGATAGGACCAGGAGACTCTTGTGCTGTGGCAGAGGTGTTTGCCTCTTAGACTTCTTTGCTATTATTTCCTTGATCATATTTTTAACAACTGTATTATATGCATCCATTTGCATCCTGTGCCTGATTTCAAACCAAATGCTCTTTTATGCTTATGAGTGAATCATGAGAGACTTTGTCCGAGGCCTATGTATTTATCCCTGAAGGCAAATATTTCAATAGTTCTAAGCCAATTTTTGCTACCTGTTATTATTAATGGTTATATATAAGTAACGTTTACTTTTACATTAAGTTTAAGTACACATTTATTTTATTCAAATTGTTTAGAGTTATTTTGTCTGTTTTGTATTCTCTGAATTCTCCCAGTAAGTGGTAATTGTAAAAGGTCTTACTTCTTGGAGGAAAGATTAAAGGTAAAATTGGAACGTTATCTTGATTCATACTTAAAAGTTAAGGGGATAGAAAACTTGAATATCTCTATACCAAATAAGACAATTGTGTCAGTATTTTAAAATCAACTCACACACAAAAAAATTAAAAATAAAAAAACCTACCAATTTAGTTTTACAGGAAAATTATAACAAATATACAAAGAACAGATCATTGCAATCTCTTTTAAACTTTCCCAGATAACTGAAACAGAAAAACATTCTCCACCTTATTCTACAGGGCTAGTATAGCCAGGATATCAGTACCATGATATCAATACCGGACAAGGACAGTATGAGAAATAAAAATACAGGCCCATCTTAATTATGAACATAGATGCATAAATCATAAATAAAAATTTTAGCAAAATGACTCTAGCAGTGCTTAAAGTAAATAATAGTTAACATTTGCTGAGTGCTTACTATACGCCAGGTACTGGCCTTTTAACCTATGTGATTCTCTCTCAATATCTTATGAGGGAAAAACTATTGTTAAACCCACTTTATAAATGCGTAATGACCTAGTTGAGTTTCTCCCAGAAATGCAGGACAGCTTGATATTCGATATAATTCCACACTGCAAAAGACTAAAGAGGAAAAACTTCATGTGATTAGTAAAAAGTATCTCATAAAATTCAGTACCTGTTTGTTCATGAAAACAAAATTCAAACTAGTAATTTTGGACAAATTTCTTAACGTGATTAGAGGAGATATATAGATAGATAATGATAGAACACTACATATATAAATATATATATATATTTCACTATATACATATAGTGAAACAGTAGAATCATTCATTTAAAGTCAGGAATGAGATGAGGATACCAATATATCTACTTCTATTTACTGTGGCACTAGAAGCCCTAGCCTAGACAAGAAAAATAAATGAAAGTTATAACAATCAGGAAGGAAGGGTCAAAACAATCATTATCTCTAGAAAAATGTGATAATTGTCTATAATAGAACATTTAAATATTCTGGCTGGGTGTGGTGGCTTGCACCTGCAATTCCAGAACTTTGGGAGGCCAAGGTGAGAGGATCGCTTGAGCTCAGGAGTTCAAGACCAGCCTGGGGAACATAGCAAGACCTCATCCCTACTAAAAATCAAAGAATTTATCTGGGCTTGGTGGTGTGCACCTGTAGTCTCAGCTACTCTGGAGGCTGAAGTGGGAAAATAGCTTGAGCCCAGGAGGTTGAATTACAGCAAGCTGTAATTGTGCCACTGCGCTCCAGCCTGGGTGACAGAACAAGCCCCTGTCTCAAAAAAAAAAAAAGTAAATATTCTCCAGTCAATTTTAAGACAAAATAAGACAAATTTCAGTAAAGTGCTGGAAGTGAGATCAATTTAGAGAAGCTAGTTTTTTTCTTACATACTAGTCATAATAAATTGAAAATATAATATTAAAAATATTATTTAAAGTAGAAAAATATACAATACTTACAGGAAAATGCAGCTTTTGAGAATAAAATTATAAAAGTGTATTGAAAGCAATTAAATAAGAAAATGGGGAAATACACCATGTTCACGGATGGGAGAGTTTGATGTGGCAAAGATGTAAATTTTCAATAAATTTAGTGAAACTTTGATAAAATACCAACAGAGGTTTCCATGAAAGATGACAAGCTGATTTTTGAATTTACAAGATAAAGTGAAACAGATAGCCAAGACAGTTTCACAGAAGGAGAAGAAGATGGGAGTTGTTGAGGGGGAGGAAAAGGCAGTAATTTCCCTACCAGATATCAATATATTATAAAATCATAATAATCAAGACAGTGTAGCACTAGTGTAAGATAGGTAAATAACCCATGGAATAGAACAGAGAAGCAAGAAAGAAATCCGTGCATATATGGAAACTGTATATATGCTAGGGGAATATTGACAATAGAGAAGGACAGACTATTCAATAAATGGTTTTGAGACGATTGTCCACATCACAGCATGCATAAATTAATAGCAGATGGAATAAAGACCTAAATACATAAAACAAATCTAAATCTCTTCTTTAGTAACATTTTAAAAATCTCTCAGCAAACAAGCAATAAAAGGGAACATCCTTATTCTGATAAAAGGTATCTATTAATACTAAACAACTAAACTAAAATTATACTTATTAGGGAAATATTAATGTTTCCCCTTGAATTAAACAATAAGATAAGGATGTCACTTGGTGTATTAGTCCATTTTCATGCTGCTGATAAAGATGTACCTGAGACTGGGCAATTTCCAAAAGAAAGACGTTTATTGGACTCACAGTTCCACGTGGCTAGGGAGGCCTCACAATCATGGCGGAAGGTGAAAGGCACTTCTTACATGGTGGTGGCAAGAGAGTATGAGGAGGTAGTGAAAGCTGAAACCCCTTATAAAACCATCAAATCTCATGAGACTTATTTACTACCATGAGAATAGTATGGGGGAAACCACCCTCATGATTCAAGTATCTCCCACTGGGTCCCTCCCACAACATGTGGGAATTATGGGAGTACAATTCAAGATGAGGTTTGGGTGGGGACACAGAGCCAAACCATATCACTTGGGCAATGAATATGTTTTCTGCTTAAATTATATCAGGGGTAAAATGTGATGTTTTGTAACATCAGAACCTTTTTAGAAAAGAAAGTTGTTTTCCAGTGCTCCCAAATAAGTCTCCAAACTTGTTCTTTGCCATACGAAAATGGTCTGTAATGCCTTTTCAGTACTGATAAATAAAAGCACAACCAATGCTTAGTGCAGCACAAGTTAGCATATCTTTCACTCAAGAAGCTGAAAATATTATTGAAGACCCTACAACTGCAATGGATTATCTGAGGGTTTATAGGGAAGCCCTTTTAAAATTTTGATTTGAAATTCCATGATGCAATGAACACCATTGCTATTTAACCTAAAAGTAGTAATGTCCCTTTTTCTGCATTTCTGAATCAGTGATCATAATAAAGAAATACGCCTCACTATCACTATGCCTTTTACATTGTCCTCTGGCATAAGTCACAAAATGACTTCAAATGATTGGAAACTTAAGTGGAAAGTCTTTGGGAAGAAAATGTAACATCTCATCAAGAGTCCAAATTCCTTTTTTACTTGCTGGCAATGACCTGGAAAATACTGTCTAGTTAATTATGATAAATTCAGCTCATTTTTTTTCTCTGTGTGAGACAAATTTCAAACCATTGCTTGGTGAGCAGTCTCAGAAAAATGGAGATAGAAAATTGTCCCCCCCATTTAATATGACAGTTATAATATATATGACATAGGATGTATGAGACTTAAATAGATAAAATATCTATGCTTTGTACAATTCTGGGCCCATAGTTCATCAATGGTTACCATGATTTCTATCATCATCATCATCATCATCATCATCATCGTTCTGGTTGTTTTTGTCATCACCAATTGAGTATCTGCTATGTACCAGGTCCATATTAAAAGATTGGAGGCAGGCTGGGCGCTGTGGCTCATGCCTGTAATTCCAGCACTTTGGGAGGCTGAGATGGGCAGATCACTTGTTGTCAGGAGTTCAAGACCAGCCTGGCCAACATGGTAAAACCCCATCTCTACTAAAAATACAAAAATTAGCCAGGTGTGGTGGCACATGCCCGTAGTCCCAGCTACTCGGGAGGCTGAGGCAGAAGAATCACTTGAACCTGGGAGGCAGAGGTTGCAGTGAGCCGAGATCATGCCACTCTACTCCAGCCTGGGAGACAGAGTGAGACTCCATTTAAAAAAAAAAAAAAAAAGATTGGAGCAGAACCATATCCACTCATGGAGTTTCATAATCTCTAGGGAAATGCTTAACCATTAAAAATTCATGATACAATTATTCTTAAAGGAAGTGGTTTTTAAGTTCACCATAAAACAAGTTGTTGGGAAAGAATTTATTAATCAAATATTCTAGGAAACAAGCTACTAAGCAATCTTATTAAGAATATTCAACCTGAATATTTATACCCATAGAAAACTATTAAATGTAGAGTTATAAAAAGACAATGCACATATGGATCAAGGAATAGAGATGTCTTAAAACAGGAAAAGACTTCTAAATTGTTAACCAAATCTTGGATCTGATCTAACTCAGAGTTTGCACCTTCTTGACTTCACCAGTAGATGCTGCTGTGAAGTAGAACAAGGCCTGCATAGATTTGGACATTTGTGTGCTGAACTCTGAAAATGACTTACCCACAATGGAAAAGAATCCTTACATTCATTTATTTGTTCGTATTTTTGTTTGCTTGCTTATTTAGTGTCAATCCACTGAAAACAACTTGGAAAAACATTTTTTAAGATAACTATCTTATTTTCAATATAACTTTATGGTTTATGAACACTTTTTTGAAAATTATCTGCTTACTAATCTTTCAACAAGGTAGGCAAGTCTTGTTATCCCTAATTTCTTGACTAATTTGAGACTCATAGAGATTCCTTGACAGGCCTGATTTCTTATAGTTATTAAGTTAGTAGGTGATGGTGCCAGGATTTGAATACTGGATTTCTGACCCCAAACCCAGCAAATTTTCTGCTACACTCCAGATTTATAAAACTTGATGCAAGGATCAATGATATGAGTGTTCATGTTCACTGAATCCAAGAATACATCAATGAACGTATACAATTACTTTAACCAAGACTTTAACCTTAGGAGTACATTTCTTAAGTGGCTGAAAGACAATGCTGGAAACATTTGGCCTTAGTAAAACTCAGGGAAGAGATTTCTAATCTAAGATTTGACAGGAAATGAAATAAAAATCAATTATAATTTCTTGTTTGTTTGCAAATCTAATTCTTTGTTAAAGTGAAGTCAATCAAATAATTGTAAATAGAAAGCTCTACAGTTCTACACTATATGCTTGGTAGTAAAATGTTCTGAATATATTTTAAAGGTGTTAATACTTATAAGCCAATTTATATTGTAATAGACAAGGAAAATATATCAACTGTGTTTAGTTCATATATTATCTCTGCCAAAAAATTAGCTCTACTGGAGATATATACATACATACTAGAGTGAAAAACAGTTCCAGTTTGCCTGGGACTGAGGGCTTCCCAGGACATGGAACTTTCTGTGCTAAAGGTGGGAATTTCTTAGGCAAACCAGGACAGTTGCTCACTCTACACACACAAATAATATTATTTATATGCATCTATATTACATATTTATTACACATACGTCTTTCCTACTAATAGCTTGAGTCATCTTGCATGATTATTTTACTATGCTGTAATACGGTGATGTCTCAATAAGTATTTGGTGAATGAAAATGTGTGACAATGTGCTAACATAAGCCAGCATGCTGATACTTCTCTTTAGATATTTTATCTCAGTTTTACACATTTCTTATTTCCTCCTTTTGCTAACACCTATATATTCTCAAACTCATTAAACGTTATTGCTTAGTTTTTTTTTTTTTTTAAGTCAGATATCCAACTTCCTGAGAATTTGTAAAATGTATTTTCCAAGTTTAGGTTATGGGTGTTTTAGAGAGAATAAAGTGCGTAGTTGTTGTGTGTGTGTGTGTGTGTGTGTGTGTGTGTGTGTTTGTTTTGTTTTGTTTTGTTTTTTTGAGATAGAGTCTCGCTCTGTTGCCAGGCTGCAGTGCAGTGGTGCGATCTCGACTCACTGCAATCTCTGCCTCCCGGGTTCAAGAGATTCTCCTGCCTCACCCTCCTGAGTAGCTGGGATTACAGGCACATGCCACTACACCCAGCTAATTTATGTAATTATCTGTTTTGAGACAGAGTCTCGCTCTGTTGCCAGGCTGCAGTGCAGTGGCACAATCTGGGCTTACTGCAACCTCCACCTCCCAGGTTCAAGTGATTCTCCTGCCTCAGCCTCCCGAGTAGCTGGGACTACAGGTGCGTACCACCATGCCCGGCTCATTTTTTGTATTTTTAGTAGAGATGGGGTTTCACCATGTTGGCCAGGATGGTCTCGATCTCCTGACCTTGTGATCCGCCTGGCTCGGACTCCCAAAGTGCTGGGATTACAGGCGTGAGCCACCCTGCCTGGCTGTAGTTTTTTAAATTAAAATAAAAATTACTGGATCAAAATTAGATTGAGTGATCAACCAACTAAAAGATTAAATACGACAAAAGTATATTTTTCTCTCACATAAAAGAAGTCCATGGGCAAGCAGCTCAGGGCTGGCTAGATGGCTTCACAATGATCAGAAACCCATGCTTCTTCTGTATTGTTGCATGGAGTCTCATGGTCTCAGATGATTGCTGAAATTCCAGCCCATTGCCATATTCCAATCAGACAGAAGGAGGAAAAGAATCACATATAATATTTCAGCATTGGTCAGAACATAGTTATATGGCTGCATCGAGCTGCAAGTAATGTTGAAAAATATAGAATTTACTCTGAGTGGTCACATGTTCCACTAAAGCTAGGATTCTGTCATTTAGAGAAAGATAGAAAATGAATATCTGGGAACAATTAGAAGTCCTTAGAACTCCTAGCTAGACTTACTGCTCTAGCAGATGTAATTTCTACTTTTTTAACCCAAGAATTATTTTATTTTCTTCTATTTGTTTGTTCTTCACCCTAAACATGTAATTACTTAAAAAAATTAAAAGTTTTCTTACATTAAATTCTGTCAGCATATGAGTTTGCATTTATCTTGGTCTGCAACATCTGGCATCACTTAAACGTGTAATTCGTGTTGCAGCATGTAAAGGAATTTAAATTATGCCTAATTTTGTGCCTAAGTTTTGGGTCTAGTTTTCCTTCTTCCAGCTGGGAGTTCAATTCGTACAGACAATGGCTAGACAGGGACTTTACATGTGCCCAGTGTGCCTAGAGCCTTGAATTATGTGATCTCCAAGAGTCTGAGACTGGCCTATCAGCCCCTAACTACAAGTGATTTTCTTAGAGGCTTAGCCTTGTTTGTGGGTTTCACAAGTGGAATGAAGCTATACTTATATGATGAACATACTCAAAAATCATTAGATTCGTGGAATTTTATTGCTGAAAGGCACTGAGTCCAATCATCTCCTTTTACTGAGAAGATCTAGAGGAGTTATGTAACTTGTCTGACACCTAGCTAGTTAGTTACAAAATTACTCCTGGTCCTATTCTGCAAACCTCATGAAGAGGAAATATCCTGTGGTTGTCCATGCCCTATCTTTCGGAGGACATATCATCACCGTGGGTCCATCACATTTCAGAAGCAGCTTTGTGAGGCCCTTCTATCAGCCCTCACATAGAATCTACAGGAGAATACTAATGTGGTGGGGAAAAGTTACCTCCTCATCCACAGTGTGAAGGGGCTTGACCTCTCCCTCCTGAGTAAGTAAGAGAATGGGGTGTGCTTTCAGGGCAGGAGTTCTTTTCCAGATTCTTAGGTCTCCCAAATAACATTCCTAAGCCATGTCTTGCAGCATCATGTGTATCTGAGGAACTGTGATGATTCATGTTTGGTGTTTGTTTTTATGTTACACAGTACAGAAAGTTGTATAAGCTCCTAGAATTGTCAAGTGGGAAGAGTCCTAGAGATTCTTATTTCATCAATTCCTTGATTTCTCAGCTGAGAAAACTAAAACCCACAGAGATGAATTGACTTGGCAGAGATAATATTTCTTGCTTATGATTTATAGGAAGCCAAACTTAAAACAAGTCTATAGTTGTTCATTCCTAACGATATTAACCATGCTGTTTACATAATAGTATCTGAAAACTAATTGCCTACTTTAAATGAAAAGAGAAAAGTAAGAGTTTGCTCCAAAACATCTCTTAAATTTATAATTAAATGACATGAGCTAGTTTTATAAAATATTTTATTTACAGTAGAGCTTTACAAAAATAGTCTTAATAAAATTAATACAAATCCCTTTTGCAATATAACTTATATGACTATCTTCTCAAAAAAGTGACATTCGATTATAACACATAAACTACATTTATAGTTGTTAAGTCATCTTGTAGTATAAATATGTTTTCATCATTTTTTTTGTAATAAGGTACATACCAGTAACAATGAACAATGGAAAACAAATCTTATTTTGTTATTCTTCCAATGTAAAATTCATCTCCGGCCAAAACAAAATCAACCAAAGAAAAGTAAAACAATTGTCCCTCTGTTCAACAATACAGTTCTTTTTAATTATTTGAGAGTTTATCTGACAGAGACACAGCGTTAAACTGAAAGCACCATGGCATAAAGTCTAGTAACATTATCCTCAAAAGCTTTTTCCAATGTCTTTCCTTCAACTGTTTATTCAGTATTTTGCCAGTACAAATAAAGATTGATCTCAACTCTCTCCTTCATTAGTCTCAAGTGTTCCTATTATGCATTGAGTTTTCAGACCTTCCCAACTGGCATGTATTTTAAGTGTGAGTTTCTTTCTTTGGCTTCAAGTGGAGTTTCACAACATTTATGAAACATACTGAGCTCCTCCATGTGGCTGGATCTCTGTGACTCCCCACCCAACAATATTCCCCCGGATGTGACAAGACTCTGCTCCTCCGGTCTCTCTTATCTCTTCATTGCTAAGAACGCTATCCCAGATATTGAA